>NC_081330.1:99544200-99854427 GCF_026419965.1 Kogia breviceps | reverse complement strand
GACCCACCGCTAGCTTCTGAGGGATGAAGGGAAGAAGAGGTTGGTAAATGCACCGCGGAGAAAGTGAGGCCTAGGGAAGCCACACGACCCAAGGCCATCCCCAGATTTTTTTTTTTTTTAAATCTGGCCATCGAGCCTTCCTCCCCGGACTGGACCTTCTACGTTGTACTAAAAAGAAAGGCCCGGGGACAAGAATAAACCCTACTATCCTGGCTTCCCCCAGGTGCCCACATTTTTGAATCTTCCCTTTCCACTGACAATCCAGAGACCTCCTTCCTCCCCGTTTAACACACCAGTGTTTTTTAGCAATTAAGGCGAGAAGGGGGTGGGGATAAAGATAAGCCAATTTTTTTTTCCGCCATGCAAGTGTGAAAGATAAGATAACGCTAAGCTGAGGCAAAGCGGCTGCTTACAACCTCCCCTCAGCGATTTTGATCGGTCACTTCTTATCTCACAAAAATGCTCCTTTCGAAAACTGCATCAAAAAAAGAAAAAGGCTGAAGGAAAGCATTTTCATTTGGAACTGACATTTAAAACTCACCTTCTCTACACCAGCAACCCCCTCCCCATCCGCGGGGCTCCCCAGGAAAAGTCGCACCTCGACTACAAGGTTTCAGGCTTTCTCGTGGGGGGCAGGATTACTAGTGTAATTAAGCTGAATAAAACCAGGGATGCGTGATGAGGATTTATCCTGCATCCAACCCCAGGCTCGCAGCCGGGTTTTCCTTCTCTGAGTTCCTGATCGCTGTTTGTGTTTCACCATCGCGCTCGTGTGTTAAAACTAAACAGGTAGTTATATTTGGGAGGATCATATAACTATGTCAACACGAAGCGGTTGTTAATGCGAAATAATAAGAAACTCTGCTGATTTTTACAGGCCCCTGTAAAGGAAGGAAAAGGCGTCATGCGCCCCAGAACCCGAGAACTCTCAGCCGAACCGGACTCTCAGGGAGTCTTATAAAATTCTTTTCTCGCACAAAAATCTCACCAAGGGGTTTCCAGAAGACTTTCTATTTGTTGAGGGAGGTTTCGGTATTGAACTCCAGGCCCGCAGGGCGGCCTGTAAATTCCCCCCAACCCAGCCGCTGGCCCCAGATCGCAAACATCAAGGTAGGCGCCCCAGGCTAAGTTGATGAGCCTCTGCGCCCACCTCCGGCTTACAGCTCCCGAGTCCCACTTCTTCACCCCCCATCACGGGTTCGCAACTCGGCGCTGGGCGTACACCGAGTCTGCCCTCTCCGGGTACGACCTAAAGCCCGGGGCTAGCCGCGGCCGGATAGTCCCCGGGGAGCCGAAACCGCCGAGCGGGGAAACCCCTCCTCTCGCCCTTCCGCGAAAAGCCTGGCCCCAGCGTAGGCGCCAAGCAAACGGGCATCCGCTGACAGCCGGGCCTCACGTAAGGCCCACACGCGTCCCATTAGTCAGCCTGAGTTCCCCTCGGGCGACCAGTCTGGCGCGGCCCCAAGACCAGGCGCGGGCGGGGAGGGGGTGCGGGGCCGCGGCGAGCTGGGAGCGGGGCGGGGGCGCGGGCTCTGCGGGGCCCGGCCGGGCTCGGTTCCGCGTTCCTGGGCCCGCGGGTAAGCTGAGCCGGCGGGGCAGGCCGCTCCCTGGCTGGCGCCGAGGCGCCGAGCTGCGCTTCACGTGCCCGCCATATCAGCGGCGGCGGCGGCGGCGGCGGCGGCGGCGAGGAGCGGGGGCAGGGAGGCGCGCCGCAGCTCCCGCGGGGTCTCCGGCCCCCCTTCCCCCGCCCTGCGGGGGGCTGGGTCCGGACCACCCCGCAGCCCCCATCCCCGCGCCGGCCGAGAGCGGCGCTGCCAGACGCCGAGAGGCTTCTAGGGCGCCGTTCCGAAAGCTGCGCGGCGGCGGCAGCCAGGGGAGGGTGCTCCTCGCGGCCGCCCCGGGAACTTCCCAGCCGCCCCGCCGCCGCCGCCGCAGTCACCGGGACCGGAAGCCCTTGCGCCGCACCGAGCGGCCTCCGCTGGCCCCTAGGACTGTTCCAGACGAAGGCTGGTCGCGCGTCACCTTCGATCCCTCCTAGTCCCAGGCGGCTGCCCTCGCCCTGGGGCATCCCCATTTAAACCCGGAGGACCCTTCTCGAGGTCCAGCGGGACCTTCCTCTATTACCGCCATCAGCGCGGCTCCCCCGGCAGCTGGGACAGGAGGGGCGCGGAGCCGCCACTCCGGCCGGGCAGGAACACCTGCTCCCGGGCCCTGCAGCTGGGCGCGTGGTGCCGGGAGACGCTGCCTACTGTTGTGTGCAGAGATCGCGGAGGAGAAAATGGGGCTCCGAAGCTCAGGGCCAGGCGCAGCCGCGCCCTGGCCGCCCCCAACTCCCACCCTTTCTGTGCGATCAAGCCCGAAGCTCGGGGACTCGGGTCTCCCTGAGGGTCGAAGGGCCGCCACCCCTGGGATTCAGCTTCTGGCCTCAGGAGGTCGTTCGCAAGATAGATGGGGCAAAACCTGTTTTGGGAGTCTTCCCGGTGTCCGCCCCCGCTCTCCAAACCAGACACACTCATCTCCCCTCAGCCCCCATTCTAGCCTCCGGCGGGGGACAAGACTAGGTCATGGCGGCACTGGTACGGGGTTCGGACTTTGCCACTCGGCGTGGGCAGGGCCGATGGACCCTCCCCATCTCCTGTGTGCCCAGAGATCGGGCAGCCGAGATGACCTGCGCCGCTTGCCCTGCCTCACCCCCCCTCCCCCGTCCCGCCCTCCCCGGAGCTCCTGGCCCAGGGCCCGGCCGGGGAAGGCGTTGTTTTGCCAGCGGGAGCCGAGCGAGTGCGCAGAGAAAAGCCTCCCTGCTCTAATGAGAGTGCACACAGCGCTGCAGCGAGGAGGATGATTACCCGGCGGGCGGGGGGGCGCGGGGCCGGGCCGCGGGCGGCGTGTGCGGCGGCCCCGCGGGCCCGGAGTCCCCGCCTGTCTGGCTGCTAATCGCACGCTTTCTGCTGTTACGGAGGCAGGCGGGAGCCGGCGGCCGAGCCCAGCGCCGGCGACTCGGCGGGTGACACGGAAACATGGCGCAGCGCCCCTCCCCCGCCCGCGCTCCCGCCTCCAGCCTCGCACTTCCTCCCGCCCGCGAGGCTTTTGCAGTTCTAATGCTCTGCTGTCCGCCCGGCACCATTACGCTAGCAGCCGCTTCTCGGCCGCCCCGCGCGTCTCTTTCCCTTTTGTTTTCGGGGTCTATAGAAAACGTTTGCTTTTGTCCCGAGCTCTCGTTAAACCAAACTTGTGGTGGCAACGGAAGGCGGTGCGGGCGGGGAGGGGCCCGGGGATTTTGGCAGCAGCCGACCAGAGCGTGGTGGAAACTTCTCTCGCTGGGTTCCCCGCCACCCCGCCTTCCCCCCCTCCCCTCTCACACACAGGCCAGTCGGCCTACCAACGCTTCCCCCCTTCTCCCCCTGAGAGGCCTCAGCGCTCCAGGAAGGAGGTCTGGGCTAGAGGGACTGTGACCAGGGGTGAAGAGCCTAGGGTGCGTGTCCGTGGGCCCCGAGCTTTTGGCACTCGGTAACCTCGCTCCTTGAAGCCTTGACTTGCCTCTCCCTCCCTTTGGTCATTCAGGGCTTTGTATCAGCCGATGAAGAAGGAAGGGGAGGGAAGAGAAGAAAGTGGTTCGCGTGTGTGGTTTTTATATTAAGGGTTTGTTGGAATCTCTCACCTCCAACTGTATAGCCTCTTTTATAGGATCTATGGTGAGAAGGGAGAACGTGGGCCCCACGGGGGAAAGGGTCAGAAACCTAGGCCTGGGAGCTAGATCTTACTCTACTGGTCGGCTCAGCTACAGCCCGGTCCGCAAGCGGGGTGGGGGGACATTGCATAGTGGGGAACGGACAGGAGGGCCGGGTCCCTCGATCCAGGAGACGCCAAACCTCCCTCCTCCGGGCGAGAGCGCAGGTCCCCCTGGCGCGCTCCCCAGCCCAGAGCGCATGCCGTGGCTCCGCACCGGAGCTGCTCAGGCGGCAATTTTTTAAGCCTGCAATTAAGCGAGGCGTCGCCGTGTCCTCTGCAAGTGTCGATCCTGTCAGTCGCACATGGCCTTGGTGCTCCGGTCCGAGGCCCCGCGATTAGTCACAGGCTCGCTTCGCTCCTTCCCTAATCCGCCTCTGCAGGCAGCCTGGGGACGCGGCCGACTTGGCGGCGCTGGCAGGGAGCCACTGCGCGCGGGGCGGGCCGCCTGGCCAGTACCAGCCCCGCTGTGCCCGAGCCGGCGCGGGTCCCGGGATGCGGGCTTGGGACTCCCTCCTCCCTTCACAGCCCCCAGGCTGGGGCGGCGGCGCCCCTCCTCCTCTCGCCCCACTCCCTGGCCTGCGAGATCTATTTGTGTGGTGTCATTTGCATAAAAATAGGACAAGTGTTTCAGTGCGTTCGAACGCGGGAGGCGAAATTCTTATTGATGTGTCTGTGTGGAGCCCTTGGTTGTCGGAGCGGTTTGATTTAGGGTGTTTGTGTTGCCTTCTGCGAGAAATAAGAGGAAATCCTGCGCAACGCCTTCGGCGGCCCAGCCCCTCCAGAGCATCCCTCTCTGCACGGCCCAGAACGGTCCACCGCCTGGACCCCGGCGCGCCGAGTCCACAGCGAGCAGGCTGAGGGCCAGGCGGGCGACCCATTATGACTCATAAAACCGGGCGGCCTAATCACCAGCTGCCAACCCGTTTACGTGTGGCGCTTCCCAATGTTCCCTTCGCCCGGCCCGGGCCTCCAGCAGGTTCGCCCCGGACACGGCTAGAGCCTCTCAGTGGGGGCTAATCAAGTGGTCGCTCGTTCCCGTCAGCAGCGCGGCTTCCCTTCCCGGGCGACCCCCGCGCTCCCGGCCTTTGCGCTGCTCGCCAGCAACTCCTCAGCTTGGACAAATAGCTGGGAGGTCGCCGGCCGCGCGGAGCCAGTAAATCAATCATTAACTCACCGGCGAGGCCTGGCCAGGGGAGGGAACGGCGGCCAGAGCCGAATCCGCGGGGCGAGAGCGAGGCCCCCACCCCGAGTTGGGAGCCGTCCACGCGCCAGAGGACAGGGTGCGTGAAAGTGGGTCTCCCCGGGGCCTCCAGATCCCCTCCAGAAGCCTCCGCCTGCCCGGCCTTTCAAGCCCGCACCTCGCCTCGCCAGTCAGGTCGGGTTACTGTGCGGCCCCCGGGCAGGCTGGAACATTAACGAGCCGCCCCGGGCCTCGCGGCCTGCTCTCCCCAGGAGAGCCTGCCGCGCTTGGGCAAGCTCCTCGGATCCGGTCGGGCTCCTCCAGACACTGGCTTGCCAAACCAAACCGATCGCCCCCGTGTCGACTAGTCTCCCAGCGGCACCCTCCCCACGGAGCCCACCGTGGGGCGGCACGCAGGGGGTTAAAAGCTCCGGTTCGCCCTGGCTCCTCCGCGGCGCTGAGGAAACGCTGATCAAAGTGCTTACGGGGAAGGAAACACACACGCACACTTGGGCCTGGGTCGAAGAAGAGCGACTGGAGAGACGGCTCGGGAGCCGCCTGCCTCGACCCGCTTCCCACACTCCCAGGAACGCGACGGCGGCGGCGGCGGCCCGCGCGATTCTCTCCGCGGAGCTCGGCGCGGCGGGGCCGGGAGGCCGGCAGGGAGGGGGATGGAACGAGGGGGCGGGAGGCGAGCCCGGGCTGCGCGCCAAGAGGCCCAGAGCCGCAGATTAGTCACCGCTCGGCTGGGCGCTCACGGGTGCGCCCGGGAACCGGGAGGGCAGGCGTCGGCCCCGCTCCGCCGGGCTCCCGGGGGCTCGGCGCCGCGGCGCGGGTGCCCCCGCCCCCACCCCTGCGCGCGCCCGGCGCTGCTGGATGAACTCTCGGGGGCTCGTGCTGCGGAGATCCACTTGTCAGTTCAAGGGCAGGACAGAAACTCTGCAAGCAGAGTCTTGCGAACAGGAAATTTCTCATTGACAAGGTGCTGCCCCTCCCCCACGCCCGGCTTCAAAACAAAACAAAAACCCGGCGCGAGCGGTCAACGCACCCGGCCCGGGCCCTCCGTGGCCTGTGCCCCTCCGCCTCCTCGGCGACCCCCGCGGCTCGGCCCCGGTCCGGGGAGCGGAGAGCTCGCCGAGCCCCGGGCCCCAAGCTCAGGCGGTCGCTAACAAACAGGCCCGGCGGGCAGGTTGGGCTCGGGTCCCGCCGAGGGCGCCCAGCTGGCACCCTCCGGGGCCCTGGCAGGGTCGGGCGGGGGCGCAGGGCCCGGGAGGTTCCGCGCCTTCTCGGGTTATGAACCTGGCGGAGGGCTTTGCGGAGCTGGAGGCCGCCAGGTCAGCGGCTCCCCGGAGGCGTGGGGGCGGGGAGGCCGCGCGGCGCCGCCGAC
Source organism: Kogia breviceps (assembly GCF_026419965.1). Classification (NCBI taxonomy): domain Eukaryota; kingdom Metazoa; phylum Chordata; class Mammalia; order Artiodactyla; family Physeteridae; genus Kogia; species Kogia breviceps. The sequence goes on along the minus strand of NC_081330.1, from coordinate 99,848,131 downwards.
TCGGTGAATCCCGCTGCGGGGACCCGGGAGGGCGGCGAGCTCGGCCTGGCAAAGTTCCTGTAGAAACTCCATGTTTAGAAACTCCAGCGGCGTCGCGGGAGGAGGGGGCGAAGAGGGCGCGCGGGGCATGCGGGGGCGGCCGGCACCCGCCTTGCACTCCCGGGGAGGGGTCCTGGGCCCCCAGGCCAAGGCGAAGTCTGGAGGGCGGGGACGGCCGGGTCCCTGGCCCGTTCTTTTGTGTCTGCCCCTCTCTTTTCTCCATACTTTAAAGGAGATATTTAAACCCGTTTCATTTATTGAATTCAGCCAGGAGAGGAAGGCTGCCTTTTTAGGGACCCTGATATTCAGGGTAATTTCGTATTTGACACATGTAAATACTTAGTACTCTCAGGTAAGGTCAAATTATTTATCATCTTAATTTATATTTCAATAGGCCTACAATTTAGAGGCGCGAAATGCCTCCTTATGAATCATTATGGTCTATTAGGGGAAGTAATGTATAAACAGCACTATTTGGGAGGGAATCACTTATGTTGACATTTAAATGGCTCTTCAATAGTTAAAAAAAAAAAGAGACATTCGAGTGCCTTTGATTAAATATACAATTTACACGACCATCAGCAAAGCCATCAGGAATATAAATTCTTCTTGGGATTTTTATTTATTTATTTATTTCCTTTCTTCCTTCTTTCTTTCCTTCCTTCCTTTCTTTCCTTTTCTTTTCTTTCAGGCTTCCGGGGCGTGCATGTCATTTAATCCCTATAGGAAAATCCACAAATTCCAGGCAAAATATCATTCTCCTCTCCTCCAGCTAATGGTTTATAAAAAACCCAGGGAATCACCGGAAGTGTGAGCAAATTCCACCAGCAGGCACCCAGTGGGATGTTTATAGACCTTTATACCTCAGTAACAGAATCAACCACTTTCTAACAATATCACAACTGATTTGTGAAACATCGTAGCTTCCCTGCTGGAGTGGAACCTTCCTGAAGGCCTGTGTCCATTCATCCAACCTGCTGTTCCCACAGCACTCAGCACAGGGCCTCATACCATTTTAAGTCATCCTCCTACACCTGCTAAAATATCACTGGCAGAGGCTCTTCCTGACTGCCTCCCTCCCCCACCCCCATGCACTCTTTATTGAATTACTCTGTTGTATTCATTCCCTTGAAGCATCTTCCATCTTTAGAATGCCCTTCTTTAGGCCCACATCTCCTTCCCCAGCTCCCTATTTATCCGTTCCCCTGCACAGCTGTAGTTCTCAAAAGAGGTGTCTCCGTCCATTAGTATTTCCATTTCCTTACCTTGTGTGCCCTCTAACACTCAGCTCGTTTTGAAGTTATTCTAAGATATTGGGATAAATTACAGCTTTGTTTGCAACAGCATAAGATTAGAAACAACCTAAATGTCCAGCAATGACATTGATGGTTCATGCATACAAGGGAACATTCTGTACCTCTTTTAAAAAATAAAAATTTGCTCTGCAGTATTGATAGGGAATGGCCCCTAAGGTCTATTGTTAGGGGAAAACCATAATGTGCAGAATGGGTGTGTATAGTACGTTACAATTTGAGTACCTTACAGTTTATGTAAAACACAACGTAGAGGGGATACAGACACATATTTGTCGGTACATTAAACATCTTCAACACTGCTGGGGAAGATTAAACATCTTCAACACCCTCACCACCACTTTCTTTATTTTCAGAAATGGGAACACACTGCACAAGCTGTTCCGTACCTCACCTATAAAACTTATTGCTACATCTTACAGATCATTTTCTATATCAGCACTTGGAGATGGGCTCTGTCTGTGCCAAGGCCTGTGGAATTTCACTGTATAGATGCATCATTTATCACACTCTTCAACCCACACTCTTCAACCTCCACCCTCCCTAGCTATTCTGCAGAAAGGGCCCAAGATCACCTGCCACTTCCTTGTTGCTGGAGGGTAGGGATGCAGGGGGGGGATCAAGCCTTCCTTGGCCTTGGAAGCACTCAACACCCCTGAGCACTCCCCACTTGAACTGCTCTTGGCTTCCCAGATACCACACACACATGGTTTGCATCCTACCTCTGAGTCTCTTTCAGTCTCTTTCTGGACTCTTCTCTGTGCTCTTCTAGTTGCCTTGGGCCTGCGTCCTTCCTTCTCTTCCCCCTGCCCCAATCTCATCCAGGCTCATGGCTTTAAATACCACCTACTTGCTGATGACCTGATAACCCTTCAATTTGTTTTTCCAGTTCCAGGCCCCCATATCAAACTGCAGACCTGACATCTCAATTTGGCCATCTATGACCAGCTTCATGATAACAATAGTGAATATTTGCAGAGTGCTGGCAACACTCTTCTAAGGACTTTCTAGAAATTAACGATTAATCCTTACAACTACCCTCTGAGGCAGGTAGAATTATTATCCACATTTTACGGATGAGGAAACTAAGGCAGAGAGGTCGCAGAACATTCCCAAAGTTACTCGGAAAATGGTGGAGCTAAGATCCAAACTCAGTCAGTTGTAGAGTCCACATTCTTTGTCACCCTCCTACATAGCCTACCTAAAACTGAATTTTTAAAAAATCAATCTACAAATATTTGGGGGTATTTCCTAAATTCCAGGCCCTGCAACAGGTCCTGGGGAAAGAGTGGCAAGCAGGACAAACTGTCCCTTAAAAAAGAGACCTGCTCTTCCCTTGGGACCTGCCCTTTGTCCCAATTCCCTTCCCTATGGCAGAAAATGTCTCAGCCACTTAAGTGCTTAAAGCATAATCTTGGGGGTGGGAGGGAAGGGGTCATTCTAGACCTGTCTTCTTCATCTCCCACCTCGCCTTCCCCCAGTCTGATGGCAAGACTAACCGATTCTACTTCCAAATGTTCTATCCAGTCAACCTACTTCTTCCCATTCTCCCAAATCCACCTTGGCCAGGGCACCATCTTCTTGCCTGGATTAGCATACAGGATTACTAGTCCCACTGTTCTCTGTGCTGCCACTCTCACCCTCCCCCAACCCATCCTCCACATGGCAGCTACAAAGGTCTTTTGAGAAAAAAAAAAAAAAGCATGTCTCATGTCACTACCCCACTAGTTCCCACTGTACTTGGAACAAAACCCAAACTCCTTAACAAGGCTTCCAATCCCTGCCACCTCATGGCTTGCCACTGTCTGCCTCACCCTCTGAGGGCCAGCACACATGGCCCTGTTGTTAATAGGCTCTGAGCATTCCTCCCTGGGCTGTCATCTCCCCAACAAGGCTGTATGCTCTGTAAGGACAGGGTGCACCATCACTGTGTACTAAGTTTGCATCAATATCCAGGAATGAACATGTAGAAACATACTGTTCTCATAATGTTGTTTGCGGCACATTTGTGGCACAATGCCTGGCACATATAGATGCTTAAAAAAACACTTCATTTATTTTTTACTTTTGGCCTCACCACACGGCATGTGAAATCTTAGTTCCCTGACCAGGGATCGAACCCGTGCCCCCTGCAGTAGAAGCGGGGAGTCCTAAACACTGGACCGCCAGGGAATTCCCCCCAAAACACTTGATAAACAGTAAATGAGTCACTGAATGCTTCATACATTTTTGCTAACTCTAATCAATATTCTATATCATGGCCAGAGAAGAAACCAAGTTCAAGAGAGCAAAACAAGGAACTTCCCTGGCCGTCCAATGATTGAGACTCCGCCCTTCTAATGTAGGGGGCACGGGTTTGATCCCTGGTCGGGGAACTAGGATCCCACATGAATCACTTCTTTTGGTGCAGCTGGCCAAAAAAAAGAATACACAAATAAATAAAAAAAATTTTTAAAAAAGAGAGAGTAAGATAATTATGGGCATGTGCTTCAGGAAAAGCTGGGTGTCTGGGCTTGCAGGGAGTAGCTCAGTAGTTCTGGTGAGGATCAAGACCTAAGAAATTAGGAAAGTAAAGCATGAGGCCAGAGGAGCCATTATCGCCTGGAGAGGCTCATGGGAGCATGGGATGCAAGTATACAGGCTTTTGTCAGAGGAGCCAGGGTTCCTGGGTGTGCACGCTGAGGGCGGGCCTTGGATGTTCCTATCCTTGCTAAGTGGCACAGAATATCAGCCCCAGGAGGTGAGAGAGGGACATCCTAGCCAAGAAGAGCAAGACAGAGCCCAAAACTCCTTAGAGTATTTTGCCTGTTGCCAACCACTTGGTCCGTACTTGGTGGCAAAAGATTGAGACCACCCTTCTTCTCCAGACCCTCAGAAACCAGAAGAGTGGGTTCTGGTCACAGGTGACCTTGGGCAGTCGGAGTTCTTCTCTCAATCCCATGCCGCCGTTTGACTTTGAACAGTAACTATGTCATTATGATGCATTTGATAGCAAAGCAAGTCTTTTTTAAGGATGAATAATTCCTCCATGATAAAAATAGCTACTGTTTATTGAGGGCCTTCGCTCTTTTCAGTTACTTTATTAGGTAGATTCCCAAGTTACCTCACCAAAGCCCCAAAAATAACCCTATGGGTTAAGTATTATGATTCACATTTTACAGCTAAGGAAACTGAAGCTCACAATTGCCCTCCCCAAATATATAGCTAATCTAACTGAGTTTGGTGATGGGGATTCTACCTGACTCCAAACCTGGGCTCTTTCCAGTAGAGTAATTGTTTGTCTCCCATGCATATGCACTGTTCCCCCAAACCTTAAACTATTTCTGGGATCAGATCCTACATAGCTTCTCCAATCCTGTCCCTCTGGGGTCGTCTTGACAACTCGCCAACTGGAGTAAATATCATAAAAGGAGTTTGTTTCTTTCTGGGATCAGCAGGTCTTGGCTGATCTGCTGTGTTCACCATGGGAACCTAAGAATTTATCATCTACGTGAAGAGTTGCCTTCCTCTCAGGTAAGCTTTGAAAAAGTGAGGGGCCAAGTTCAAGGGAAGGACTTCCTCCTCAGAACAAGTAGATTGTCTAGCTCTGTTTGGAAAGTTTCTGCACCTCCACCAGTACTAAATTATGGCTTAGCATTTGGTGAAATTATAAACCACCTTGCCCTTTCAGATTTCTGGGCAACGTTTTTCCCAGCTTTGGGCTTTGATAAAGATTACTCTGCTCTTACCATGGGGAGAGCTAAAGCAGGCGAGAGAGGATATTGGGAGAACCCACTACACAGCCCCTCTGAAGTTCTTGAATTTGGGGAGGAGGAGGGCCACTAGCCCTTTTCAGCTCTTAGGAGAGCAATAGCTAGGATTTATTAAGGGCTCACTATCCACCAGGCACAGTTCTAAACACTTTATACGCACTACTAATCTCGTTTCACATATGGCAAAACTATCCCATAATAAAGGTACTATTATTATCCCCATTTCACAGATGAGGAAACTGAGGCTTAGAGGATAATTAACTTGTCTGCTTGCCTGGACACTCACTGCCTGATTCCTAGAGCCTAAACTTTGATCCATGCAGTCTTTCCAACTCTCCAGGCACCTGTGGTCAGCATCATTACTCTGCCAATTCCACAGGCGCATCATAATTGGGTGCTTTCTTCGGATCTAAAGGAAATGGCCTTCACTGCATGCTGGCATGCCAACGATGCCCTCTGAGGACATGACAGCAGTGAATTTGTCCCAAAGTTCTCTCTGAGATGCCTCTTGTGTTCTGTCGCTTTCCAAGATGCAGCCTGTTCAGGGTAAGCAGAAGCTCTGGGATGATCCCCGTGACAGAGTGTGGTCATCCCTGCCCTGGTCTCTTTGACAAAGCATGCTGGCCAGTCGGCGGATGCCCTCGCCAGTTCAATGCCAGTGGCTGCGCCGGGACCTTCCTGACCTATTTGCTGGCACAGGGAGCGTGCACGAGGGAAGATCAATCTCCAAGATAATTCAGGTTCTGTCTTTCTTCAAACCAGGCTCTGTCCTCTGCTCTAGCTCTGCCGACAATGATTAATGCGCCACCGACTATTTCCTTTCTTCGGCTTCTCCCTGGCTTTGGGGTTTATTTCACAGCCGTTGCCAGAGTTTCCCCTCAGCAGAGAGTAAATACTCAGAGATTGGAGCACAGCCCTTGGTGTTAGTCAGAAAGCGTCCCAGGCAGCAGGTGGCACGGGGCCATCCCTGGAGTAGGTGATGCCACTGTTTAGGGTTAAGTGCTAACCCACCACCTCCACCAATGAAAGCCTAATCTTTTAATTATTCTGAAAATACCCAAACTAAGGATTGCAGGGAAGGCAATTAATAGGATTCATACGGTCTAGTCCTCATTTGTAATTATATATTATTATTTTTCTCCCTACTTTGTTCCAATAATGATTTAAGGCTGCTTCCAAAGATACACAAAACCCAGCAAAGATAAATAGAGTGGGACGTGAATTATAATGTCATGCCCACTCACAACCTCTGTGCCCCGTTCCACATATAGAACTGAATTCATAATGCCTTTCAAAAATGAGGTAATTGGGACTTCCATGGTGGGGCAGTGGTTAAGAATCCACCTGCCAATGCAGGGGACACGGGTTCCAGCCCTGGTCCGGGAAGATCCCACATGCCGCGGAGCAAGTAAGCCCTTGCGGCACAACTACTGAGCCTGTGCTCTAGGGCCCGCAAGCCACAACTACTGAGCCCACATGCCACAACTACTGAAGCCCACGCACCTAGAGCCCATGCTCCACAACGAGAAGCCACTGTAATGAGAAGCCCACGCACCGCAACAAAGAGTAGCCCCACTCACTGCAACTAGAGGAAGCCCGCGTGCAGCAACGAAGACCCAACACAGCCAAAAAAAAATAAATTTATAAAAAATGAAAAATGAGGTAATTCTGCTGTTTTGGTGGCAACACTAGGTTCTTTGTAAAGCAAGGGGCTGGTACACAGTAATGAAAGGACTGGGGAAGGCACAAGAGATCCCATTTCTAATGCTGATTCCCTAGGTGTGTGACCTTGGGCAAGTCACTCACCCTCTCTGGACTTTGGATTCTAAAATCCTCAAATATCTCTGCCCATCTCTGAGGCCTCTCGCCACCATTATCACCATCACGCAGGTGGAAGCCAGTACTGTCCATCTAGCATGAGGCCCCCTAGGAATTATTATTAGAGAAATGGGTTCCCAGGAATACCTCTCTCTCTCTCTCTCTCTCTCTCTCTCTCATAAACACACACACACACACACACACACACACACACACACACACACACACACACAGCAGAAAAATCTTCCCGAACAATAGAACTTGAATGGTCACTTCCCCTAAGGCAAAAACCCTTTCTAATCTTTAGCTAAAGAGACACTTCTGGGATCAGGGTAGCATGGAGAATGTCCTTCTGAGAGGCAGGGGTCTCTCCCTCCCTCAGGTGTGAGCTACTTTTCTTCCTCCTCCTACAGTTCAAGATCCTCTTAGATCTCGGCCGGACTCTCCAGATCCAGTCTCAACTGCCTTCACTCCCTGCTAACCCCATTTTCCATTTGTTTATCAATTCCAGCACCTAACACCACTTGCCTCAAGGCCGCCAGGAAGACTGATTTTAAAATGCAGGCCCTGGGCTTCCCTGGTGGCGCAGTGGTTGAGAGTCCGCCTGCCGATGCAGGGGACACAGGTTCGTGCCCCGGTCCGGGAAGATCCCACGTGCCGCGGAGCGGCTGGGCCCATGAGCCGTGGCCGCTGAGCCTGCGCGTCCGGAGCCTGTGCTCCGCAACGGGAGAGGCCACAACAGTGAGAGGCCCGCGTACCGCAAATAAATAAATTAATTAATTAATTAAAAAAATAAAATAAAATGCAGGCCCACCTCAAAAGCACACTCTCAATAGGATTCCATTTACCTCACGTTTTAAAGTGGGCAAAGCCAATCTAAGGTGTCAAAAGTCAGCCTAGGGATGACCTTGGAGGAAGGGGGACAATGGAGAGGGGCCTGCCCCTTGGGAGGGGGCACAACAGGGAGTTCGGGGTGGGGGGCCTGAGAATACGCTGCATCTTGATCTGGATGCTGGCTACACGGGTGTGTCCAGCTTGTAAAGATTCATCAAGCTGAACATTTAGGATTTAGATACTTTTCTGTCTGTGTGCTGCACTTCAATAGAATGTTAACAAAATTAAAAATACAATAGATAGGGAATTCCCTGGCGGTCCAGTGCTTAGGACGCCGTGCTTTTACTACCGAGAGAGCCGTGGCTTTGATTCCTGGTTGGGGAACTAATATGATCCCGCAAGCCGCGGGGGCGTGGCCAAAAAGAAAAACAAATACAATAAACAAAAAACTAGGCAAACAAACTGGGGAAGGAGAAGGCTTATAATTGCATGTGAGCTCTTGGGCCGGAGACCCGGATGCAGGAGAGTGGAGGGACACTGTGGGTGGAGTCGGGGTGGGGAGGCAGGGCAGTGAGGTTTTTCTATAGACAGCCAGGAAGCACGGTTTAAAATCACAGGAGCAGAAGCAAACTTTCTGCTCCATGATAGCAGCAAGTCGTTGAGAGCAATGCACCAGGTGGATGGGTCATGTTCAGGGTGAGGATTCACAGCGCCCAGGATGCCAAAGCAAGAGCAGCAAGTAGGCAGCGTTAGCGGATGGCCAGGCCCCCTGATCCGGCCTTTCCTGCCATCTTCCTCTCCTCCACAGGAACCTCCTTCCACTCCAGCCAAACCGCACTTTTCACTCTCCCCTAGACAGGTGAGCCTTTCCCCCACTGGTGCTCATGAATGTTCCCCTCCGGGAACCCCTTTCTCCCTTCTTTCCTCTAACCCTGCTTCTTCTCCCTGGTTCCCACACACCACCTGGTCATGACACCCAGTTATGCCCAGAATGCAGTCCAGGGACCCGGGAGTCACCTGTGAGCTCTCTGACCACCCCTCCCCTCCAACCTGACCCATCACCGAATCCTGTTTTCTGTCCTCTTGGCAGCTCTAGGAGTCATCCGTTCCCTCTGCATCCAGCGCCTGCCTAGCACAATCTCTTGCCTAAGACCTGGCAATGACCTCCTAACTGGCCCCCTTTCTCCGCTCCTGCCCCTCTGCCGTCCATTTCCAGCACAGCAGCCAACAGCAACGACCATCCCTGCAAATCTCGACTGCTACTGAGTACCAGGTGCCCTTCCAGACACTCGGCACATCCTGGGGAGCAAAATGGATGCCTGTCCTTGAGGTGCTTTTATTCCAGCAGGAGAGAGATGGATGATAAACAATGAAGGTAACGGGTCTTAAAATTGCCTCGGACAGTAGACAGTGATACACACCAAGGAAAGAAAAGTGGGAGCAGGTAAGGGCCAGCAGGAGGGCAGGGGGTAGGGAGAAGGTTTCAGGGTTCGGGGGTGGTCAGGGGAACCCTCTTTGAGAAGGTGAGAGGTGAGCAAAGACTCGAAGGAGGTGAGGGAGCCAAGAGCATTTCTGGAGGAAGAGAGTTGCAGACAGAGGCATAGCCACTGCAAAGGACCTGTGGCGGGAGGGTGCCTGCGGTGTGTAAGGAACAAGCAGGATTCCAGTGTGGCCAGAGTGTAAAGCAGGAGGATGGATCAGAGAGGTAATAGGGGGCACAGCGCCCTGGAGCCAGAGCAATGGTACCCCTACAGCTTTCATTACTGAGATGAAGGTGAAAACCCTCAGCGAGCTCACCAGGCCCTACCCTTCAGACCTTTGCTCTCGGCTTCTGTTTCCAGCCCCTTCCCACATCCGGGCCATCCCAGGAGACTGCCCGGATCCGCCTTCCCTCTACCCCACTCTCCTAGTCATTTGGAGCTCTATCTAAACAGCATTGCCTCTAAGACACATTCCCCCGAGCCAGGTTAGTCCCCCAGCTTCACCCTCTCAAACCACCTGGTCCTTAGCCTTACACCACAGGCCTCACCAGTTCGCAGCAATCTATCTTTAAGTCTATAATTAGTTCATTTGGTTCATCACATCTCTGACAGGTGTTTACTCTATGCCTAGCACTGTCCTGGGCGCCGGGGCACCGTGGAGAACAAGATTGACAGGGTCCCTGTGCTAAGGGAGACAGACCATAAACACAAAGCAAATAGAGAAGATAACTTCGGGTGATGATATGAGCTGCAAAGAAGATGAAACAGGGCAGCGTGGCTGCGAGGGCTGGGGATGGCCAGGGAGGCCTCATCCCGGGCGTGGCTTCTGAGCTGAGAGGGGACCAGCTGTCTGGGGATAAGGGAAAAAGAGCTCCAGGCAGCTGAAGGGTAAGTGCGCAGGTCCTGAAGTACGACTGTCTCTGAACTATTTGAGCAAGCGAACAACCACGGCCTGTGTGGCTGGAGCCGAAGGGGCTTGTCTCTCCAGCTAGAAAGGTGGTCCCACAAGACCCAGGACCCCTGTGTTTCCTTTGTGGCTGCACCCACTGTGCCTGCCCACAGCTGCCACTCACCACATTTGTTGGATGAAGGAGTAGATATTTCATTTCTGCCCCTCCTTCAATCCCACTTTATCCCTGAACTTTGTTGTTTTTTGCAGTGCGCGGGCCTCTCACTGTTGTGGCCTCTCCCGTTGCGGAGCACAGGCTCCGGACGCACAGGCGCAGCGGCCATGGCTCACGGGCCCAGCCGCTCCGCAGCACGTGGGATCCTCCCAGACCGGGGCACGAACCCGCGTCCCCTGCATCGGCAGGCAGACTCTCAACCACTGCGCCACCAGGGAAGCCCTATCCCTGAACTCTTCCCAGTCCTCTCCAGACCTCCAAGAACACTTCCTCCCCTAAGCCAAAACCTCAGAACCTTTGCTTGAGATCCTTGGATGGTCAGCTTGGGGCCAAGCAACCCCTTGGAATGGTGCAAAAATGGTGGCCTTGGTGTCCGTGTCCATTTTTCAGGGGGCGCATGCATCAAAGTCCGGAAGGTCTGAGACCTGACCTTTCAAAACGTTTATGAAACAGTGACCCGAATCCCTGGCTTTGCAGATGTGGGAACTGAGGTCTAGAGGACGGACCATGTATCCCGGGCTCCCCACCATTCCGTCAGCTGCTAGGCCACGAGATCTACCTGATCTGGCTGCAGGAAGCCGGTGTGGGTGCTCTCTCTTTGGCACTTGCAGCCTCACAGACGCATGTGAGGTGCCTTGCCGCCGGCCCCTTCTGTGTGGTTGTCCTCACTTTAACCTGTAACGCGCAAACGCGCACTAAGTCCCTTGTGGCTGATGTCCTTCCTCCTGGGATTATGCATTCCTTGGGGGCAGGATGGGCTTCTTGGATTTTTTTAAATGTTACTTGACCTTACTCTTTACTTCTGCGTCTACACACTTCCAACTGAGGGACCCCACGAGCACCGGCTGCCCAGTCAGCTCCTTCCTCCCATGCCTGAAGGACCACGGAAGCCGCCACGTGGGGCCTTCACTGGCTTGTGGTCAGGCCTGTGGCTGGATATTCTTAGCAGCCTTCAGCCGGTCATCCCGAGAATCTCAACTCCCCTGCCACCAGGGCTTAGATCGCTCACCGCCAGGGCCAAGATGTTCTCTGTTTCCAAGCAGACAACTCAGAATCCAGAGTGAAGCGAAGCGTGCTTGTTTCAAAGGCCCACAGCCCAGCGTCACACTCAGCCAGTGGCTGCACACTGCCGCCTGGGCCTGCCGAGCAGCCAGACGGTTGGGAGAACGCGTTCTGACTTAGCAGGAACTGCTCAGCGCAGCAGGGGCTCTTGGCGACAGCAGGGCAGTTAGTGTGGCTGACCTCTTTCCTGGGCCCTGGGGCAACTCGGGGGCCAGGGAGTCTCAGATACTGGCTGACCTTCCTTTCTACAGGTCGAAGCCATCCACTGTGGGTCAAGAGGCAATTATTTTTTGGTTTCTTACCATTCTTTTTTTTTAAATTTTAATTTTATATTGGAGTATAGTTGACTTACAATGTTGCGTTAGTTTCAGGGGGTAGAGCAAAGTGATTCAGTTACACATATACATATATCTGTTCTTTTTCAGATTCTTTTCCCATGTAGGTTATTACAGAGCACTGAGTAGAGTTCCCTGTGCTATACAGTAGGCCCTTGTTGGGTATCTACTTTATATATAGTCGTGTGTATATGTTAATCCCCAACTCCTAATTTATCCCTCTCCCTACCCTTCCCCCCGCCCCCCGTAACCAGAAGTTCGTTTTTGAAGTCTGTGAGTCTGTTTCTGTTTTGTAAATAAGTTCAGTTGTATCTTTTTTTTTTTTTTTTTTAGATTCTACATATAAGTGATCTCCTATGATATTTGTCTTTCTCTTTCTGACTTCACTTAGTATGATAATCTCTAGGTCCATCCATGTAAGCAGCAACTTTAAAAAAAAAAGGGGGGGGGCGGTCCTGGGGATCAGAAATACCCGTTGTGGCTCTTTCCTGAAATCCCTGGGTGAATTCCCCTTCTGGATGAACCTGTTTCTCCCACCCTGGAGGGTACCTCACACCTGGCCTGCCACCAAGCTGTGTGCAGTGGCGGGGTGGGGACGCGGGTGGGTGGTCACTGGGGACGGGAGGGCAGTGTACTCAGTAGGGGTGCTACAGTCAGTTAATCGCATTTTGGGGGTGAAGGTTTCTGCACATTCACCGTCCTGTCCATTCACAATGGTGTTCAGAGGCAGAACTCGTTGGGCCGCCCCGCAGAGCTGCGGCTCTGGCAATGGGTGTTGGCTTTGTCAGCCTTTTCTGCTGGGCTGCTACCAACACCGCAGCCCTGAGCTGCGCTGTGTGCCCATCAGAACTGCAAATAATATGGCACTTGACCTCTCCCAACTCCGCACCTTTTCTTCTTGTTTTCTTCCACACTTTCTCACGTCTCTTGGGGTGGCTGGACCTGCAGCTGCGTCTTACTTTCCTGCATTTATCTGGCTCCGGAAGTGTGTGTGTGTGTGTGTGTGTGTGTGTGTGTGTGTGTGTGTGTGTGTAAGGGGGTTCCGGGGGGAGCAGAAATGTTTCCTCTCTCCCAGCATCGCCGTTCCACCAATCCACAGCAAATAAAAGTCAGGTTCAATGTCAAAACCCCGTGTCTTCGAGGATGCCACGTCGCGAGGAGAGGCAGCTGTGGAATGGATTTGGGGGAAGGGGCAGGGGCCTGGGAGGGGAGGAATAAGAACCAGAGAAGCTGCGATAGGAGAAACCTTCCAAATCCCCACTGGGCTCTTGGTGACTTTGGGATATGAGGACTGGGGGGAATCGTTGAGCTAGGGGTTAAGGGGACCACGAAGATTCTGAACTCAATTCTATGCTTCAAACTCTTATTAAACACCCCATATGTATAAGTCAGGTGTTATGGGAACTAGACTGCCCTGAAAAAGACACCTCAGGCACCTGGGGGAAGCGGCAGGCCAGATGGAAGATGGAGGGGTTTGTCTGGGGCCTGGGGCGTGGGGTGATAAAGGCCGGTGAGGCCAGCCTGGCTTGTCCTGTTCTGGGAGGTTGCCCACACAGTCCCCTCAAAGCCAGGGAGCCAGTGGCACAGGCACATGAGGTCCTTGCAGCCTGCTGAGCACCTGCAGTGATGTACTAGGGGCAGCTGCCCTGGGAAAGATGCGTGTTTGTTGGAGAGAGTGAATCTGGAGGGTTTAAGGACCTAGAGTTGGAGTTTTTCCTCACTAACCTCTCAACGGGCAGGTAATAAAATAGCAGAAATAACAGTACTAGCAGTTGTATGTTTGAGCATTTACTATAGTCTCCTGTCACAGATTAAAAAGGGCCACACACACACACACACACACAAAGATGGTCACAACTTCTTTGTAGCTCTCCCCACCAAACGGTGTGTTATGGGATGAATTGTGTCCCCCCCAAATCCATATTTTGGAATCCTAAGCCCTAGTAGCTCTGAATGTGACTGTATTTGGTGTTAGGGTCTTTAAATAGGTAATTAAGTTAAAATGTGGTTATTCAAAATGAGTTCACACAGGTGGGCCCTAATCCAGTCTGACTGGGTCCTTAGAAGAGGAAATATGGACACAGACACACAGAGAGAAGACCATGTGAGGACACAGGAAGAAGGTAGCCGTCTACAAGCCAAAGGAGAGAGGCTTCAGAAGCCACCAACCCTGCCCACACCTTGATCTTGGACTTCCAGCCTCTAGATCTGTGAGGCAGTATATTTCGGTGATTTTAGGCACCTGGTCTGTGGTACCTTTGTTATGGCAACCCGAGCGGACTAATACAGAGTGGAATCTATGTCCCCTTCCCTAGAAGCTGGGTTGGCCTGGTGACTCGCTCTGACCGACAGAATGTGGCAGAAGTGACACTGTGTGACTTCTGAGATAAGGCCTTAAAAGACCTTGCAGCAACCTGTTTCACTCTCTCAGGCAGTTCTGGAAATGCCACATAAGGAAGCCAGTTTTGTGTGTTAGAGGATTCGAGGTGACAGGTTGGAGAGCCACTGTTCACCCCAGCTGAGAACTGGCACCAACTGCCATACTGTGCATGAGGCCATCTTGGGCCTCCCCTGAGTTGAGTGAGCTGCATGAACGAGCCCGGCCAACCCACCCAATGGTGAGGAAGAAGAAATTGTTGTTGTGTTAAGCCACTGCATTTTAGAGCAGTTTGTTACACAGCAATAACAAACTAATACATCTCATTGAAACATACTATAGAAAGGGTTCCATCCCAGAGTTTTAGAAGAAAGTTATGTTTTCGGGACTATTGGGCAAAGCCCTCCATTAAGTGAGAAAAATCTTTATCTAGAACTCTTTCTTCCGTCAGCTACCTCTGGCTTGACCACCGCACTGTGTCTGTGCCTGCTGTTTCCAGTTCTGAGGCACAGTATGGGGTACCTCTCAGGAGGGAAAGGGGGCAGGGAGCACTTTCCCTGAATCATCAAGAGAGAGGAAGACCTCCATTTCTTTATCTGCCAACAAGGAACGGCTGCCTATGTCAGTCAAATCCCCGGATGTCGTTTAGCCAAACACCTTCTAGATACACAGAAGTAGAATCACTATGGAAATAGCCACCATTTATTAAGCGCCTACTAAGTATTAGGTGCATATTTAATGCATTCTCTTCTTTAATTCTAGAAGTATGGGCAAAACAAGTCACTAGTCACAATGATTACCCTCTTGTTGATGAGGAAACTGAGACTCAGAGAGGTTAAGTACCTCTCCTAAGGTCACAAAGCTAGTGGGCCTGGACTTGCAAAGTGATGGTCTTTCTTCTCCCCCAAGGTTTGATGCTTAAGGAGAATGGGGATTCCCCCACCCCCACCCCGCGCAGTGAATAGAAATAGGAGGAGCTGGTCTATAAGGAGGATCCAGGCCGGGTTCGAAAGGTAGAACCAGGGTAGAGCCACCTGGAAAAGCCTCAGGGAGCAGGTGACGCAGTCCACAGTCCGAAGCGGGGAGGAGCTGGGAGGCCTTGGAGTGGTGGAGGTGGGGGGCGTGGGGAGCTCTTCATTGTCCTTACCTGGGGGCAGGAAGGGGCGGATGGAACCCACCCCTGTAGCAGGCCTCCCCTCCACCACCTCCCTCCAGGCTCCCTGCTGGTTTCTCCTTCTGGATGACTCCACCCTCCCTGGGCAACTCCGCAGGCTCTCCTCCCTCCTTCCCTCACTCCTGCTTCCGCAAATCCCTAACCACTGAAGACCAGCTTGACTAGCGGCTGACTGTGTGCCCAGAGCCCTGCCAAATGCTTATCTGCATCCCCTCATTTCATCCTCATGACTGATGCTTCAAGGCGGGCACCTCGTTATCCCCACTTTACAGATGGGGAAACTGAGGCACAGAGCTGTGAGAGGATGAGCAGCCTGCATTATGGCCTAGCCTAGTTAGTCCTCTCCTGGCCTCCCCAGCCCTCCAAGAGCTGCCCGGCCATGGATCCCTGAGGTGCTTACACACGTGTATCATTCACTTGGGCACATGGTGCCTGTTCATCAATTTGCTCTCCTTGACCAGCATCACGAGGCCTGTGGACCATCTCTCGCCCTCAGCACGGTGTTGGGCACGTAGGAGTGCAATTATGTGAGCTCTGGGGGCTAAAGCGTTGCATGGCTGTGCGGCTCTGAGCCTTACCCAGCCCTGCTCTGAACAACACGGTCGCCCAACGTGAGGTAAGGCTAGTGGGGGTGATGAAGAAGGTGAGGGAGCCCCAGGAGGAAAAGCACGAGGACCAGAGGGAGCAGCATCCTCAGACTGGCAAACACAGGTCCCGCCATCTTTTTCCAGAATACGAGTGTGAGCGAGAGGGGTCCCTGGGAGAGCACCTCAGGGAGAGCACTCGGCCACCTTTCCAAAGGACAGCAGCTCATTGGAGCAGACGCATAAGGGCTCCTCCCTCTTCTGTCCTGCCTTCCCTGTTGGGCAAATCCTACCCACTCTGGCATCAACTGGAACCCAGCCTCCCTCTCTTAATGCTGCCTTATCCGGAGGCACCCTTGAATGTAGCTCTGGAAGGCAAGCCATCCCCCATCTTCTCCTGGCAGCCCGGGAGCTGGCCCAATGGTCTCCCTTTGACCTCTCCTCAGCCCCCGACTCTCTCCCGACCTGGGGCAAAGAAAGCAAGGGCAGAGACGGGACCCACTCCTGAACAAGAGAAGGAAGAACAATGCCCCCAAGAGCCACTCTCTGACTGCTTTCTATTCAGCTGCCACTCAGTTCCCCATCCCAACACGTGTGGGCCTCCCAAGGGACCCACACCAGGGCATCTGTCCTGGAGACATTGTGTCCTCAGCCGGGTGTTCCCATTTGGAGCCCAAGAAGGTTCCAGTTGAGCCCAGGCACTTGGTTGGGGCTGATACGGGGGTCTCAGGAGACCACGGGAGACCTTATGCATCCAACAACCCCCATCGGGGAATCAGAAAGTACCTCACTGCTGCCCTGTACTAACTATCCCAAGGCACTAGAAATGACTAGAAACTGAGAAAGAGGGAGTTCCCTGGTGGTCCAGTGGTTAGGACTCGGCATTTTCATTGCTGGGGCCCAGGTTCAATCCTTGGTTGGGAAACTAAGATCCCGACAAAAAAAAAATAAAAAATAAAAAAAATAAAGAAACTGAGAAAGACTGTCCCTTCACCCCATCCTTACAGCCCAGTAGACATGAACAAAAGCAACTGGAAACCTGGCACCTGGCACTGACTTTGCCCTGGGAGCTCCTGGGCCTCAAACTAGAAGATGAGGAATTCACATTTGTTCAGCACTTCAAAGATATCTCACTTAATCCTCATCACAACCCCATCAGATACCATGGCAGTTTTAAACAGGTCCGTGGGTCATTTGACACTCTTCCCGTCAAGAAATCTGGGTGGGGGTCTTCCCTGGTGGCGCAGTGGTTGGGAGTCCGCCTGCCGATGCAGGGGACACGGGTTCGTGCCCCGGTCCGGGAAGATCCCACATGCCACGGAGCGGCTGGGCCCGTGGGCCCGTGAGCCATGGCCGCTGAGCCTGTGCGTCCGGAGCCTGTGCTCTGAAACGGGAGAGGCCACGACAGTGAGAGGCCCATGCACCGCAAAAAAAAAAAGAAATCTGGGTGGGCTCATGACTGCTCTGAATGCAACAGAAGTGATGCTGTGAGACTTCGAAGGCCAAGTCAGAAAAGGCCATGCAGCTTCCTCCTGGCTTTCTGGGGCACCCATTCTGGGACAAGTCAAAAAGAAGTCATGGCCATGCTGGGGAGTCACAGGTAGATGCCCCAGTTTACAGCCCAGGTGAGCTCCCAGACAATGGCCAGCAACAACTGGTAGCCGCGTGGGCGTGCCATCTTGGACATCTGTCAGATGGCTGCAGTCCCTGTTGATATCTGACTGTAACTCCCAAAGAGAACCACCCGGCTGAGCCCTTCCCAAGAACTCCTGACCCACAGAATTGTGACCAAAATAAAACAGTTGTTTTCAGGGGCAAAGTAATTTGTTGATAAATTACCAACAAATCTGGGGTAATTTTTGCACCAAAACCAGATCCATAGTGAGGTTCCCACTTCACAGAAGAGGAAACTGAGGCTCAGAGGGGTTGAGTACCTTGTCCGTGGTCACACGCTGGTAAGTGGAAGAGTTAAGACTCAAACTCTGCTTCTCTAAATCCAAACCGTCTATCACAGCCCCTCCTCCCATGGCCCCTGACATTTTCTCACTTCCTAGAAGGGAGCATTCTTTCCAGAATCAATTAGTTTCCAAACCTGGCTGTGCATCAGCGTCAACTGTGGTGAGAGGTGAAGACAGAGATTTCCAGGTCCCGCCCCAGGTCTAAGGAGTGAGGCTAGGACACTGCATTCTACGCTGACACCCCAGGTGATACTGAGACCATTGGTGAGTGAACCAACCAGCAGGCCCCGCTGCTCAGCCAGGTTATTATAGACAATTAGAGGGGACCAGCAACCTTTTCTTCAAAATATACCCAGTGTCGGGACATCACTCACCACACATGCTCAGTCTGAGTCAATTGAGACTTCCTTGATCTTACCATCTGAGAAGTCTTCTCCGGCCCCACACAACTAAGAGACAGAACCTAACGGTCATGTATCTGATCAATAAGCACGTCGTAGGCAACTGGTGTGTGAGAGAAAACACCTTGCTAGACAACGTGGTCCCTCCAAGAACTTACAACTGAGCTGAGGAGATAAGGTGTAACCGAACAAACAAAGGATAAGTTTTGTGGCTATGACGATAAGCACCTGGGAGATTTCGACTTAAAGGTAGTCTGGGAGGGCTCTGTGGAGGAGGTGTGCCTGGAGCTGGGCGTCAAGGTGAGCAAGGAGATCACTCCAGGTGAGGGATCCCGGAGCTGAGTCTCCCTCAGGGAGCAGAGCAGGCAAGAAGGTGTGGGCTGGCAGAGGCCTGGGGCTGCCGGGCAGGTGTGCTTGTGTCGTATGGAAACCACTGTAGAGCAGGACCAGATTGGCGGTGGTCGGGGGGGTGGGAGTGGGAATTTGAGGCTTGATCCAGATGTTTATTTTCTCAGTTTCCAAAAGCTACTGTCATTAAAGATCAAGGACCACATTTCAGCTTTTCCTGAAAAGTAAAAGAAAACCATGTGCTTGTATTTCCCAGGGCATCAGCTAACATTTTCCCCAGGATGGTTTTTCAGGAGACACTTGGGAGAATTTTCAAGGAAGAAAAATCCTTTGTTTCTGCCCTTTACGAGCTTAAAATCTCATAGGGTCCACCAGAATGCCTAAAAGGAAAGAGAAAATTCCAAGTGCTGGCAAGGAGAATTCCCCTATTCAGTTCTGGGAATATAAATTGGCATGACCACTTTGGAAAAGGTTTGGCGCCATCTATGAATGCTGAACACAGGCCCAGCGACTCAGCTTGTGGGTATACAGACACCCAGCAGAAACGTGTCCATCTATTCACTAGAAGGCATGTACATAAGTGTTCATAATGGCACTATTAGGAATAGCCCCAAAGCAAAACTGCCCAAGTACCCATCAATGGGAGAATAGCAGAGAAATAAGATGTGGTGTATTCATACCATGGAATAGTACACAGCAAAGAGAATGAGTGAACCATCCAGCACACATAGTGTGGAGCAAGAGGAACCAGACACGCAAAAATTTCATATTGTAGATTCCGTTTCTATAAAGTACCAAATCAGGCAACGCTAATCATGCTATTAGAAGTTAGGTTAGCAGTTATCTCTGGGGCCATAGTACTTGGAAGGGGGCACAAGATGATTTCTGGGGTGCTGGTGATGTTTCCCGATCTGGGTACTGGATATATGGGTGTGTTCATCAAGCCTGACGCTAATGATCTGTGTGCTTTTCTGTGCAGCTATTTTGCGTCAATAAAAACGAAATCATCACCATTGTCATCATCATCATCTAATGGGGAATGAAGGCAGAAGGCACAGAAGGGCCTCTGGGATAGAGTTGCGAAGAGATTTACATGGAGAGTGACAAAGAAACAAAGCCGAGGGACGTTCCGACATGGATAAGTTCAAGATGGACCCAGTTAAATCAAGCAAAGTTGTCAGTGAAATCAGAGAGCAAGTTGCAGTTTCAGGAGTGCCCGACACGCTCCATAATGGCGGCTGGTCTAAGAGGCGATTACATCCAAGCTGGTCCCCTCTCCAGACCTAGGCTAGGATTCGTTACAGAAGATGGATCACCTCACACACCTTTGGAGATAGGAGGCAGAATTCCCCCAAATAAGAGATGGTCTGAATCCTCATGGGGCCCCACCATTAAACATCTGCCCCAACACTCCATTCTCTCTGCTTACAAGATGTAAATCTTTTTTTTTTTTTTTTTTTTTTTTTGCGGTACGCGGGCCTCTCACTGCTGTGGCCTCTCCCGTTGCGGAGCACAGGCTCTGGACACGCAGGCTCAGCAGCCATGGCTCACGGGCCCAGCCGCTCCGCGGCACGTGGGATCCTCCCGGACCGGGGCACGAACCCGTGTCCCCTGCATCAGCAGGCGGACTCTCAACCACTGCGCCACCAGGGAAGCCCCCACAAGATGTAAATCTTGATGCTTCCACCTTGAATTTTTATATAGTGGATTCCTTTGATTGGAATCACTTTGGGCAAAGGTGATTATACTCCATTAGCTGTCTGAATCAATTGAACAGCGAGCTTTCCTTCTTAAAGGGAAGGGCCAGTTTCCAGTACTTGGCTTACTACAGAGCCCTGGAGGAATTCATTGAAGGGAGGCCTGATTTTAAACATCATCACTTTTTGAAGAGACATTAGGCATCCCTCCCACATTATTCAAGGATGGCCTGAGAAAGGCAGGGCAGGACTGGGGGGAAAGGAGCTGTAAGAAAGAGCTGGAATCTTCGACCTATTCCCTTAAACAATCAATGCATGAGGCCTGTCCTAGACAGCCAGTGAGACTAGCTAGAATGTACTTGGTAGTAGAGTGAGGTCCAGTGGTGATACTTCCTGGGTCTTACTCCAGATTTGTGTCACTCCAAGACATGCTCAGAGGCCAGCAAGGTCTCGGGTCTCCTCTGTTTTTTCCCACCTACACCCCCATCCTTACGTAGGAAACCCAGGCAAGAAGAAAGGTCTCCATCATGGTGTTCTTTCTCAGCACTGGGATGGCCTGTGGTCCATCTTCCCAGGTTTCCTGAGGTTGGCGGCCATGATTCAGAAGCCTCTGGTCCCATAATAAAGCACCTCAGGGATGTGAATGTGTAATTATTGCATGGATTTAATGTAATCTAAAACAGAGGATTCCAGCAAAGGTGGTCATATCATTTCATATACGTATTTGTATATATAAATGTCTTAGCTAGAGATACCTAGTTTTGGTTTGAACCATCTGTTTCAGATTGCATTACTGTTCCCAAATCTTCAGCCCACCTTATATCCACACCCTTCACCACGTGACTTTACAGTTCATCCTTCTAGAGGTGGAGTGCCCCCCCCACCCCATTGATGTCAGGCCATGAATGTCCTTCAGCCAGTGGAATGTAAGCAGAAGTAACAATGTACAAGCTCTGAGTCTAGGACTTGAGTCACTGCATTTCTACTCTACCCTCTTGCACTTCTGCTATTGCCAGGAGGCCGTGTCCCAGGTAGCCCGCTCGTCCTTGGAGGATGAGAGACCCATAGAGCAGACTGGACCCAACCCACAGTTGCAGTCAAGCCCAGTCGGGCACAGTCTAGATCAGCTAACCACAGGGGATCCACAGACACGGATATGAGAACTAAATGCTTACTGATGTCAACTATTAAGTCTGGGGGTAGCAGCTCGTTATACAGCATAATTGCAGCAAGCGTGGACTGATATACCACCTGAGCACTTTATTCTATCAATGCACAATCTGCCATCTAAAAGAACATCTCATCTCTCTCCCCTTACCCCCTGTTTTTTTTTTACCGTGTTGTGCAGCATGTGCGTTTTAGTTCCCAGAGCAGGGATTGAACCCACACCCCCTGCATTGGAAGCGTGGAGTCTTAACCACTGGAACGCCAGGGAAGTCCCTCCCCTTACCCTTCTTAATTCTTCATAGATTTATCATAACCTGAAATGTTATATATATATATATATATATATATATATATATATATATGTATGTGTGTGTGTGTGTGTGTGTGTGTGTGTGTGTGTGTGTGTGTGTATAGATAGGTAGATAGATAGATAGATAGATAGATAGATAGATGGCTCATGCACTTATTGTTTCTCAAGTAAAACAAAGTTTTATTATGGCCAAGATACTGTTTTGTTCCCTGCTATAAACGCCCAAAGCCCTAGTACGTGCGTGGTAGGTGTTAAACAATTATGTGAGGAATGGATGGATAGTGCTTTTTGCCTTCAATTAATATGCCTCTTGTCTAATTTGTGTTCCTCTGTGAAGCTCAACGACTTGGTGATAGGCAAAGTTGAGGAAGAAGAAAACATTTTGTGCAGAAAAAAAAAATCTGTGAGCAGATCACCGGATATTGTCCCAGATGAGGGGTGAGGGACTTTTTCCTCAAGGAGCCGCTCCCCGTGGTTAGGGCCCTCAGAAACCACAGCAGGCCTCCAGAACTGTGACAAGTTAGCAGGTGGCTTGGCCAGTGCCATCCAATGGAACCACGACCCTGCTACGTTTCTGTGGCCCATCGCAGGGCTGTCCTCAGCCGTAGGAGGTTTCTGTGTGTCAGTTCACTGGGGGGAACTTCAAAGGGATTGATGTGGCTTCCAAGAGCCATCAGGACATTTGACTCCCTGGCATTGGGCCAGCATTACACGTTAATTAAATTATATGGCAGAAACACCACAATGTCAAGGTCAGACATTACAGCCGTCAAAGCCTAACATTAGGTGCAGTATTTTATAGCACAGAGCAAAGTATACCTTTAAACAAATTTCCTTATCTTTCCCGTGTCGTCTCTTGCCTCTGGCTCTTCAGACATCTGCCATTCGACGCAGCCCATGTGAAGAGCATCTTGGACAACTTTGTCTGAGAGTCCTTAAGAACCTCTCTGGCTTGTCAGACGCGGGGGTCGGGGGGGTGGTTCCTGGGATCGTACCCACTTGCCCCATCTGACCCTCAACTTGGGCCTGAAATGGGCCTTTGTGAGCCTGGAACTCCCAGAGGGAGAAGGATGTATTCGGCTTTGTCCTGAAAGTGAACGCTAGTTCTTTCTTCGAAGATGGTTCTATCAGCAGGGAAGCAACTAGCCAGGCTAGAAAATGGGGAGAAAAAAAAAAAAAGGCTTTCCCTCCAAACGTCTTTTTAATAAGCACGGCTAGAAACTCTTCATGAGTGTGGAAACTGTCCAGGGGAAGCCCCCGGCTCCGAGCAGAGCTGAGCCAGGGCAATTCTCTCAGGCTGGGAAGGATTATGAAGCCACATTCTGGGTTTCCTCCGGCCTCTCTCGCGGTTACTGATGAAAACTGGGAGGCCATGAACTCAGGGCCAAATGACTCACGTGCAATCACCGAAGCAAAGCTGATACCAAATGTGTTTGCCTTGTCGCCCCAATACTTGTTAAGCACCTTCTATATGCCAGGCACTATTTTACTTGCTTTATCTCCATCAACTAAGTTAATTCTCCCAACATTATGAAATCTGTTGCTGTATCTCCCCCCCCCTCCATTTTATAGACAGGCAAAGTGAGGCACTGAGAGCAATTGCCCAAGGCCACACTGAGAGCAATTGCCTAAGGCCACGCAGCTGGTCAAGTGGCCAAGCCAGGTTTGGAAGGAACCAGAGCAGCCTGGCTGAGCCCTCCCAGCTACTGTGTTGTCTTGGCTATTGAATCCCAGAAACCTCCCACGAGCCAAGCTTAATGATAAGGTGCTGGGGGCTATGGGGGGAGCACCCTGTACAAGCAATGCATCCATGAGGGCCTAAGTAACATTTTAAGATTAAAGTTAAATTAATTCAGATCTTTGAAGGGGTTTTGAATTCTTTCCAAGGGTAGGAGTGTTGAATAAATATAGTGCTTTCAAAAACCTGCCTTCCTATATGCGTGTTCATTGTACTGGTTCTTTACATTTTTCTGTGGGTTTGGGATTTTTTTTCAAAATAAAATTTAAATGTTTTAAAAAGAATTAGCTTTGGGCTTCCCTGGTGACACAGTGGTTGGGGGTCCGCCTGCCAATGTAGGGGACACGGGTTCATGCCCCAGTCCGGGAAGATCCAACATGCCGCGGAGCGGCTGGGCCCGTGAGCCATGGCCGCTGGGCCTGCGCGTCCGGAGCCTGTGCTCCGCAACGGGAGGGGCCGCGGCGGTGAGAGGCCCGCGTGCCGCAAAAAAAAAAAAAAAAAAAAAGTATCTACTTGCCAATGCAGGGAACACAGGTTCGAGACGTGGCCTGGGAAGATCCCACATGCCGCGGAGCAACTAAGCCCGTGCGCCACAACTACTGAGCCTGAGCTCTAGAGCCCGCGAGCCACTACTGAACCCTCGTGCCACAACTACTGAAGTGCACGCGCCTAGAGCCCGCGCTCCGCAACAAGAGAAGCCACTGCAATGAGAAGCCCACGCACAGCAACGAAGAGCAGCCCCCGCTTGCCGCAAGTAGAGAAAACCTGCCCGCAGCAACGAAGACCGAACGCAGCCCAAAATAAATAAATAAAACAAATAAATTTAAAATAAATAAATAAAAAGAATTAGCTTTAATAGACTATCTTGGGGGACTTCCCTGGTGGTCCAGTGGTTCAGATTTCACGCTTCCACTGCAGGGGGCACAGGTTTGATTCCTGGTCAGGGAACTAAGATCCCGCATTGCTGAGGGGCAAGGCCAAAATTTTTTTAAAAAAGAAAATAGACTATGTTGGAGAGGGTAAGCAAGAAACCGGGAGCGGTGATTGCCTATAGAGAGGCAGCCTGGGTGGCTGAAGAACGGTGTGGTGGGATGGCGGAGAGGCGCCCCTAGATATTCTCGGAATTTTGTGCCACAGGCAGGTGTAATCCATAGCATCTGCCGTGCACGTGACATCGTCTGGGTGGAACCTCAGGAAAGAAAGCGCAGAACTCCCGGTTCCCAAGTCCCTATCCAGCAGGCTGGCTGCTCTGAGTGTGGGGCAATCTTTGGTTATCCAGCTGTAAGTGGAAATTGGGCAGAAACACTCCATCCACTCAGGCTTGAAGAATATAAGCTTGAGGAGGAAAGTCAAGGGCAGCTTTCTGCCGGCTTTAGGTACTATGAGCACAGGGGAGATTATAAGTCCTCTAAGGAGGGGCCCAGAGCCTGGTAGCCTGGGGTCTCCCCCAGCCACCTCCAACAGTCGCAAGCGCCGTGCTCAACACACAGAGGGGGCTCTATGGAGTGCTTGTGGAATGAATGAGCCGTGCTCACCTTCGGACAGGGTCCATATGGCCCAATACTCTCCCCGTGATATGTATGGGTACCTCTTGGGGCCTGGATGTCACACTTATCGAGAGTTAGCAGTGCTTCCCAGCCTTGACACATATAGAACATGATGATATTTTTACGACGCACGAGGGTAAACAGTGACCAAGTGTTCACAACGGCCACACTTGGCTGCTCAAGGCCTGAAGCTACCCCCGCCCCTGCCAGACCCACCGGGCCACCCCAAGGGTCTGGCCCGCTGGCAACGCCGTCACTCTTGGCAAGCTCTGGGTGGAGGGCTGCAGAGGCCATTCGCTGGCTGTCTGGAGCTAGCCACCTAGATGAGGGGAGGGCGGGCCGAGGGCACTGCTATAAGGGGCAGCAGGCTTTCCTGGGGCTCGGGCTAGGTGCGAGGGTGTGCCCTGGGCTGGGGGCGATGTGGGCCTGAGTGGTGGGCTGGACGGGGCAGGCTGCCAGCTCCAGCTGGCCCGCGGCCAGGAAGTCTGACTGAACTTGGGCCAGCCCTGTTGGCCCACAGACTCTGTAAGCTGAACTGCTCCAGCGCTCCTGGGCCTTTGTTTTCGCTTCCCCACCGCTCTCCCTTAGTGTTTAGGAATGTGCTTTGAAGGTTCCAGCGTGTTTCGCCTCTGCTTAGAGAAACCAAGAGCAGAGGCTGGGTGGAGGCCAGATGGCTGCAGGGAGGGCACCTGTGATCACACTGCGAGCGCCCCAAGGGGCAGGTGGAATCCAGGGGGTGCGGGGGGGGGGGGTCGGGGGCACTTAAGCCAGCCCCCTTTCTCTGCTGGAAGACTGCTTCCAGTGCTACACCTTGGAGAGTCTCAGGTTTATTTTGTTAAGGGAGGCGGTACTCCCTTACCGGCTCCCCCAGAGAGCCTCCATTTATCCAGGAGCTTTTGGGGGGTAAGCTACACTCTCGTATTTGTCCAGAGCAAGAGAGAGAGCTGCACGTAGTGCTCGAGCTAGAAAAGTTGCCTCCTCCATTCGCACGAGCCTCACTTTCCCTTCCTGCCTTGGGAAACGCCGGCAGGCCCTCCGACGACAGCGGAGTGAAAGGCCCTGGTCCAGATGGCCTCTCTCGCACCTCCACCCAGGGGAGAGTGGCCTCATGTCCAGGCTGCCCTCCCGTAAACCTCGCTGTGGCCCTTCGAGTGGCCAGCTTCCTTCTTCCCCAGCCCCCTCGCCCACCGTCCTTCATGGCCTGTGTTACCCCCTACTCACCTGCTCGGGCCTTTGAGGGCTCCTAGCACTGTGGTCTCGTAGGCCCAGCACAGCGCTCTGCACACAGCAAGTGCTTAACAAATGCTATGTGACAAGAATACCTGGGCTCTGCAGTGACCAAGATCACCCCGGGTCCCTCTCTAACCAGAAGTCCTCTTACTCCTCTGACTCCCAAATCAGGGAGCTCTGGGTTCTGGTCCTACTTTTGCCACTGATGTGTCACCTTGAGCTAGCGTTGTCACGCTCTGAACCGATTTCCTCAGCTGGACTAAATGGGGGCTCAATCAAAGCCCTGGAGGCTATGCTCTGAGATCTGCGTGCACTCCTGTTTTCCCAGCTGTTGCTTTAAGACATGGTCTGGCCATTTCCGTCCTGCCAGGGCTCAGGTCTTAGTGGGGTCCCTGGCCTTCGGCTGAGGATGCTTCCTCTGCTTTTCCACGGTCCGTTTAGCTTCACAACATACACACCTGGTCCTTGGGCTCCTGACACGTCTGCTTCTTTCTGTCCTCACAGCCATTTATACAGCTCCGGCTCCCACGTGCGATGGGGCCGTGGCACATGAGCAATAGCTCCAATGCCACAAGGGCACCCGAGTCATTTTTCTGCAGCTAGCATTGTCCGTTTGGAGCTACGGAAGACCTCCCTCTTGCCTGGTGGTGACACAGGCCCTGTTTAGTTATGTGTGGGCTCTGGATTTTTTTTTTTTCTTCCTCATTTCCATGTCTCCTTGATTTCAGCACGAGAGTTAAATGTGTACTCAGAGGCTCTGCTGAGGATAAACAGACAGTGTGATCAGAGGGATCCCTTCCTGTCTCTCAGAAGATTCACTTTCTCTGCCCAGGTAATGACCGCCTCCCCCCCACCCCACCCCACCCCAGCTTCCTCTCAGCCTTCGTAGATTTAGTGCACGTTGCCCTGGATAGAGTTTAATTAGGCACCAATGCACCCAGGGGCAAGGACCCAGGATCCCTCTCGGGCTGAGCAAATGGGGCCCAGTCCAGGCGCAGGAGCCTGCAGCCAGCCTCCCCCCTGGCTGGTAAGTGATGGGCTGCCAGCAGGTAGAGGAGGCTGTCCTTTCACAGCTAATGATCGCCTTAGGCGCCAAGTGATGGAATATCCAGGCGGGCTGGCGAGCTGCAGGGTGCGGCCAGGGACAATTGTATGGACCAGTTTAACAGGGTTGGGGAGGGAGCCGTGCGTTCGTGTGCTTGCGTGTGCTTGCGTGTGTGTGTGTGTGTGTGTGTGTGTGTGTGTGTCCTGGTCTCTTTTCTCTCTCCTCCCCGCTGCCTTTCCCTCATTCTTGCTCTCGCTTTCGGTTTTCTGTTCTGTTTCTAGCCCACGCGAGTTGAAATTAGAAAGGTCTCTGCATTCATTTATTTGTTTTAATAAAGACAGCATTTTAAAGCAGCATATTTGCAGCAATTGAGCGCTGAACTAAACACCAAGCCAACTAAATGTGTTAGGGGGAAATGAAAAGTCAGTTTACAAGAAACATATAATTAATACGTTCTCTGACTTTCCCTAAGCCTTTGTCTGGCTGAGGACAAGACAGAGGGACCATAATCAACTTTAATAAAATGAAAGATGGTATTGAGGCAAAAGGAGAACAAAAAAGTTTGGAGTAGGAAACAGTCCTCGAAAGGGGATTCTTGAGTTAATAATAAATGTTTTAAAAAATTAATCTTTTCTTGCCTTATTTTTAGTCAACAGCCATTTTGTCCTTCTAACTACAAAGGCTCCAGAAGGCTCTAGTTTGTACTGTACCTGTTAACAGTGCCTGAAGCTGAGACCTGGGGGGGGGGGGGGAAGGTGGTACAAGGAACCAGCAGGAGATGCATGGGACTTTCCAGAGGCTGATATACCCAGGATAATGGGAATTACTATTGCACAACACCAGAATCTTCACGTGGCCTGACTTCCAATAAACTGTTCCCCTCCTCACCCCTTGGAGAAAGTGAAATGAGACATTAGACTTTCAATAATCTCATATGGTGATGATCAATCAAAACCCAGAGGAGAAGTCCAATTTATAGAAACTGTATCTGCTTCACTGGGCGGCTGAAACCAGGGAGCTGATAAGAACACTGTGCTCGCCTTTGATGTGTGAAGTTGCCCCAAAATGACAAATGCCAAAAAAAGAAAAAAAACCCAAACACTGCCTGTACACATGGGGGCTTTTCAAAGGGAGAGGGTGCTCGGGAGAGGCCCATGCCGCTGCAGATCACTGTAGCGAAGCACATGTACAGGCCACATAAAAACGATTTATTTTTATTATCTTTTGGCTATTTTAAGTTGGCCTTTCCATCTTTCCTGTTTGTATTATCGCAAATGAAGTTTATTTGCTGAATTAACTTTTAATGGATCCTCTACTTTATTCTTCGAAGTTGGCTTCTAGGACTTGGGCCTTTTTAGTCCGGACCCCTCTCGCCTTTGTGACCAGCTCTCACCCCTCACCCCCATTCCAATCTTCGAGGTGAAGGGCTCTGCCTCTGTTAACTCCTTGCCTTCTGGTGTCTTTTCTCTGTAGCTACTAATCACCTCCTTTTGATCACTGCCAAGTTCTCAGGTTGAAGGAAGGAGAAAGGACCTCTTGACCATTCTGGCTGGCTTTCCACATGAGCCTGAAAATGTCGACAAATTTGAAACATCTGCCGGCCTGCTTTGGTCTGATTGCTAAAATATGCCGACCCCAAGCCCCCTCCCCCCCGCCCCTTTTAATCTGTTTCATATTCACAAATTAAGCATTTAGTCTGGGTAATAAATCAGGGCGGTTTACGAGGCTCACACGAGACAAACAAGCGAGTAGGGCGCAACACAAGCCCCTGGAAACGGCGTGCGCGGAGCTGCCAGGAGTCGGGAGCTCCACGCGCTCGAACGCGGAGAGCAGCCCTGGCGCGCCCTGACATGCCGCCAGCACCCACACTTTGGCTGGTCCCCGAGCGGGCGGAGCGGAGGGGTGCAGAGGAGCAGCCCCAGCATGGGCCCACACCCTCCAACCTTCCGCGCGAACCCGCGGCACCCGGCCCGCCCCAGCTCTGGGCAACTCGGCGCCCCCGCCCCGCCAGGGAGGGGCCACTGGCAAAGGCGACAGCCTCAGCCTGCACACACCCTGTGGTGGGCCCATTAAGCCTCTCCCAGCCGAGAAGCTGAGAAAGCTGGATGCCCCTCCCCCACCTCTTCCATCCGGCTGGGCTCAGCCTTAAAGATCCCAGGCCCACAGTCGCAAGCAGTACTAAGGATCCCCCTCCACATCCACGAGTGACCTCCACTGAGCCTGGGCTCGAGGCACCGCCACCTCCCCCCCTCCAATCTCTCCGCGTTGCCTCCTCCCAGGTTTTGGTCCCAGCAGCCACAAAGCTACTTTCCGATTCAAAAGGGGGGGGCCGGCGGGGGAAGGGCTCTCCTTTAGAGTGCATCAAGGCTTAAGAGAGGCATGGGGAGGGGAGCAAAGGCACAAACAGGGCTCAGGGCCCCGCTGCAGAGATCCCCGTCCGGGCTTTAGCGACCACCCAAACTCAGGGGGCTTCAACCTGTGCGTTTCCCGCCCTCCCCTGTGCATCAGGGAGAAGCAGACCTGGACCGGGGGTCTCGGACCAGTCCCAGCCTAGGACCTCTGGAGACCCTGAAGGGGAGAGTGGCTCCAGGTCACCTCGTCCGAGCCTCCGTCGCCGTGCCATGCTCAAGTTCCCTATCGATTGGCTTTCTCAAACGCTATCGTGGGACGCGGCGGCAGAGAACGGAGGGCGGGAAATCGGGAAGCCGGAACCTGCAGCCCACCCCGGACCACGGCGTGGGGGGGGAAATAGGAACAATTCCCCCATCTCGCAACACAGTACACGCATCGTCCTTCCTCTCTTCTCCCAGCACACATTCCGACTGCGAAAGCCATTACCGCCGGCGCGCGAGAGACTTTTTAAATATTTACAGCCCGCTCTCCGCACGGTAGCCTGATCCATCTTGTGGGCGCGGAGGCGGGGCGCGGGGCTCAGCTCCGGGGGAGGTGCGGAGCTGGGGCGGGGGGCTCCAGCCGCCTCCCCCCGCGGCCCGCGTGTCCGCCCGGAGCTCCCCACCTTGTCCTCCCCACCAGGTGGGGAGGGGGCCGGAGACTGCGCGCAGCGCGCCCGGGGCCCTGCCAGGGCCTGAGCAGGCGGGGGGCAGCGTCCGGGAGGAGGGAGGGCCGGGAGGCTGATTTAAAGGTTCTCACCGGGAAGCGAGCGAGGCACAGACCTGAGAGCCGCCGCGCGGTGAAATCCGAGGAGCTCTCTTGGCGAGGAGGGGCTGTCAGAGGCCATTTATCTCTCGCCAGAGTGGAGGCTCGGCTCCCACACCGCCCGCGAGTAACAATGGCAGCGATCAGCAGCTCTGCACGCGCTTCAGTGCATGAATGGATTGCGGAAGATGCCTGCGCTCCTCTCGGCTCAGGCGGCTCTCGGAGCGCCCCCTCCCCGCCCGCCGCCCCCGCCCCGCCGGCCTCCTCCGGCCGGAGAACGCGCGGTGCGCCTCTGGGTTCGCGAGTCCGGTCACTCTCACCCCGACCCCCCGCCGCCCTTCCCCCTGCCGCCGTTCCCAGGGCCCTGGCACCTTGCCACCGCGAGTCATTAGGGGCTGAAACTTGACACAAGCCTTCCAGACGCAGACACCCCCGCCAGCCCCCTCCCCCCTTCGCTCCCCTCGCGGCAAGTTTACTTTCAAGGAGTTGGACGGTGTTTCCGCCTCAGAGACCGGCCGCGCACGGGTCTCAGGGGGAGGGGGCGGGCTCGGAAGGGTGTCTTCACTTGACCCGCGGCCTAGGGTGTTCGCAGGCCCCCAGCTGGCCCCCAGCCCCAGCGTCCAAGGCCCGCGCCCCCTCCTCCTCCCTTTGTGGCGGCTAATCCACCGAGAGTCCCTGCGATCCGCACATGCACACGCACTTTCGGGCACCGCCACCCGGACCCACACGTCCGGCCAAC
The DNA here is from genome assembly GCF_026419965.1 of Kogia breviceps. Classification (NCBI taxonomy): domain Eukaryota; kingdom Metazoa; phylum Chordata; class Mammalia; order Artiodactyla; family Physeteridae; genus Kogia; species Kogia breviceps. Next base: position 99,816,902 of record NC_081330.1, on the reverse strand, counting down.
TTTCGGGTCAGCGGCATAGCCGTGTACTCAAATTCTCAGAGGCTTACAGTCTCGAGAGTTCGCAGAACGCCACAGACGGCGCGAGGTCGGCCACAGAAGTGGTTCCCTTTAACTCTGCAAAGTAGGTCTCATAAAAGTCCCCCTCCAGTTGCTGCCTAGGGCTGGGAGCAACGAGGAGCGCAGTGAGGGATACTTGGAATCCTCTTGGGTTTGCTTTCGGGGAGCTAAACCAGAACCTCGGCATGTTTCAGCACGTTTCAGTCCCGGAGGTCGCCGAGCCCCGGGCGCTGCAGCCTGGGGCAGGGGAGGGGGCGCCAGGGGTGCACACTCGCAGCGATCCGAGGGCAGTGCCAAGTAGCCCGCGAGAAGAGGCCGAGCTGAGCCTGGGTTGAGGGAAGGCGGTCACACACGTGCGCAAAGAGCGAGGAAGCGTAAAAGCTGAGACGCACTCGGAGAGGCAGAGCGCGACCGGCCGACCCAGGAGACTGGCGAGGGCAGGCGAGAAGTTGGCAGCGAAACAAAGCGGGAGGAGAGAGCCAGGGAGGCTCAGCCGCAGACCCGGAAACGCAGGCAGCAGCAGATGCCCAAGCCCCGACGCGGAGGCGTGCGCAGCCAGGCCCTGCCTGGCATCCCCCGGTTTGCGCGCCCAAGGACGCCGATGCGGACTCCCGGCGGGGCCTACTGCCAGAGCTGGTCTCTGTTGGGCCTGGGCTGGCTCGGCGAGTCAGCTTGGATCTTCCCAGCAGATGGTGGGGTCCACGGAGTGGGCTTAAATGATAGGTACCCCTCTGGTCCCCGCCCCTCCCTGACCCCCAGACAAGGTATGGGTTTGAGGAGCTCCGCACTTTCTCAAGGCAAGAGTGCAGCCCTCGAGTCTCCACCCTGGGGGGGCCTCTGGCAACTGTTTATCTGACTTGGAGGCGCTGAGAGGCCACCACCCTCGACCGAATTGACATTCCAGCTTCCCGATCGCAAGACCCCTATGGCAAAGCCCACGCCCCGACTTTCCAATAATCGGGAATCAAGACTGGACTTCCTGCAAGGAGGAACAGTGTCATGTGAGAAGAGACCCCCAGCCTCAAGTTCTCCGCCGCTCCCACCCCCACCCCCCACTGGGCCAGCAGCGCCCCCTACTCACTGATCCTCCCCACTTCTCCCCCCGCTGGCTCTGCAGCCCGGGGCAGCAAGCCGCGGAGCTCGCCTCTCTTCCTCGAATGAAGCTGAGCGCTTTCCCGCGGCTGTTGGCTTGGCGGCACACTGGCTGTACCCACCCCCACCGCACACACACACACACACACACACACACACACACACACACACACACACACGAGTCGTTCTCGCCCTTCCTGTCTCCCTGCTGGGCGTCCTCGAAACCTAACTGCACAGCCTGAGTGCAGAGTCCTGGCAGAGGAGCCCGGGAGACCAAGCGGAGGTGGCCAGGGGAGAGGAGGAAAGGGCCCGTAACAGGGGAGGGGGCGCACGCCTGAGAGAAAAGAAGCCAGCTCGGAGCCACAGCCTGGAGGACAAGGGGAGCATAAAGGGAAAGCCAGCACTAATCCCTCAGCCAGCCTATGTGGGGCCTGACAGTTTACAAAAGCCTTTTCCCTGAATATTATCTTCTTTGCACCGGCCTCACCACCGGGCTGTGAGGGAGGTAGAGCAGATAGCGTTACCCCTATTGGCAGAGGAGAGAGATGGGGCCCAGAGGGGTTAAGAGAGGTCTGCACCAAGGTCTCAGAGCTAAGAGTGGTGGAGGAGGCCCCAGGCCTGGGGTTTCCTGCTCCCAAGTTCACTTTCCTGTTCAATAGCTCTGTGTGTGTGTGTGTCTGGGTGAATATCTGTGTGGAGGGGAAGGCGGATGGCCGGACGGGAATGAACAGTCCAGTTAGGAAGTCCAGGAAGGAAGGACACAGCCTCACACCTCTTCCTCTACTCAGGTCTCACCCAACAGCCTCCGTCCGCTCTTTCCATAGCAGCCTGCGAGCTGGCCCCCAACCCACCTGCCCAGGGGTGAGCTGTCGGTTCCTGGCTGTGCCTTCAGCAGTGGCCATTCCAGAGGTCTTGTATCTTCGGGAGGCCCCGCTCTGCTTGTCTGCTCAGCTCTCCTCTCTGCCTGTCATCCCCACCCCCAGCCTTGGCTGCAGGATGCCTTGCGTCCAACTGTGGTTTCCGGGCAATAAAACAACTATTAAAGTCTCAGGCACGGCTGGTGATTTGCATCACATCCTCTCGTGCATGGATTCAATATTTAATACACAATACTGAATACGGATATTAAAAATCAATAGCTGGGGATCCCTGGGGAGGCGGCACAGTGCGATCCTGCTTTGGGAACACAACCAGCTCCTCTAAAGAGACAGGAACGGCAAGTTCAGCCAAGCTGAGCCCAGCGCCAGGGGAAGTGAGGAGTAGTGGATGCCTCTCAACTTCCTGATATGCTGAACTGTACCATTCCTAAGTCACGCTAAAGGGAGGCCACAGGAATGATGTGCTCCCAGGCTTTACCAGCTGGGGAGTGGGATGGGGTAGGATTTATTTTCAAGCAAGGTATCAGGTGGATGGAGCTGCCCTTTTTGCTGCCATTTGCACTTCAGTTTGGTTCAGATCTGAGTCCTGCAGGCAAGCACTCAACACTTCCCACCGTAATGGCTCCTTCCCAGGGCCTCATGACATCCATCACCGATAGGCCCCATGGGGAGCTTTTGGCATAAGCTTTCAGGGAGATGGACTGGGAATTCCAATGGCTCAGAATATTCTTTGCACAGTAAAAGAAATGTGAATTAGGCTCGGAGTCACAGGGTCTTCTGAGGCACCACCAGCCTTCAAGACAGAAACCCTCGGCCATGTGACCTGCTGAAGGGTCTGGTGATGGCTGGCTGGTGACAGAGAAGGGGACGACGATGAGAAGGAGGCTGGGACATTGAAGTACTCCTGCTACAGAACAAGAATCCAGATTGTCTGTTAAACAGCCAGGAGAAGAGCGAGCTCCCGGGACGCACAATTATCTTTTCAGGCCTGAAGAGGAACACAAATTACTTTCTTCTTTATCAAAACACAGAAATACACTTTCCCCTACACAGAAACAAGGTTCTCACACACTGATAGCGAAGGGGTGAAGAAGAATAAACATCTTTGAAAGGATTCCTTTTTTTCCACTACAGAAAGAGAAGAGAAACTAACAGTGGGAGACACACTTAGGTTATCTGATTGGAAGGGCCTGGAGGTTTACAGATGCCAAAGAACTAGGTGAACTTGACCTATTGAAGTTGCCATCCCAGACACTAACTTATAATATTAGTTTTATAGATTCCCTTTTTTATCATGCCTTAAATCAATATGGATTGAATCAGAAATCTTGCTCTGGTTATAAATAGAAAGGACACCTCAGGAAAACCCCAAAGTGGCAATTTGGGTAAAAGTTAGAAGGGAAGGAAAGAGGTGTTAGAAAATGACAGTTAATGAGCCAGTGGCCTTGCCTCTTTGTTCCCTAACAGTTGTCAGAGAAACCATCAAAGGGAGGGAACAGGGGCCCTTCTCAGAACTGTCACAGGAAAAGCTGATGCTCTCTGGCTGCTATAGATCCCCTCGGTGGTGGCTCACAGACCCAGCCCCCTGGGAGTTTGCCTGCCTGTATTTATGCGTTTCCGGGCTGGGGGTGCAGCCACTTTTACAACACCGGGCCCCGGGCCTGTGAAACGCACTAGCAAAAGTTCTTTTCAGAGGAAAAGACGTTCTAAGGCGGGTGTTGGATATAGAGCAACTGCCCCAGCATCGCCAGCAACGTCCTCCTGAGTCCCTGGCTCCTTCCCACCTTGGCCAACGGGCCAGGCTCTGGGCCTCCTCCAGACCCATGCAGACCTGACAGTTTGCAGACCCCACAGTTTGCATCTAGCAGGGTCATGTGACTAGGGTATGAGACAGCTGGCCAAGGGAGAAGGGAGGCTCAGCTGGGGGGGACCCAAGGGCCCAGGAGGGCCTCCTGGCACAAGCTCAGGGCTGATTCGGCTTGGAGGAGGTAGGCAGCCCCGGTGGGCCTCCCCACCACCCCGCCCTTCTGAACGTTTTCCTGGAACCAACCAAAACTGCTGGTGGAGTTGGTCCTGAAGCCTCTCGGGACTATCACTACCTCCTGGTGCAAGACAGCAAGGACGATGGCTTTCTGCCCATAGGATCCCCTGGATAGTATTTGCATTCACCAAAACAAGGGGCTTGAGATTCCGGCGCGAAGCCTCACAGTTCGGATAAGACTCTACCTCCCCTCCCAAGCACCGCACAAACACCCCCCCGAACTGCTGGGGTGTACACCGAGCTTGAGGCCAGGGTCAGCGGAGGGACGGTCCCCACCACCAACAAGTTGCCGGCGGAGATAACAGCTGGGGGAGGGGGAGGGGAGCCGCAAGCAGCCACGACTGAACGGTTACGATCTAGAAAATTCAACAAGAGGCCGCCGCAGTGGCGGCGGCGGCTCCAATTAGCTGAGCCAACTGGGAAGGCAGAGAGCGAGGCGGCGGCCCCGCCGATCGTGCCCAGGGCGAGCAGGCGGGCGGGAGCACGGGGCCTCGGAGCTGCCCGGGCGGCCCTCGCCCGGCACCTCCCGCGGGCTCTCGGAGCGCGCCTGGTGTTTACACACTGTCCTTCCGACACGGGATCAAGTTTCAGGCCGCGCTGGAGGCGCCGGGGGCCGGCCACAGGCCCGGGGAGAGGGGAAGAACTGGAGCGGGATCTAAGGCAGCACTGCGCGGACAAGAAGGCCTGGCGCGCGTGGGCACAGTTAGTGCAGCGGTTCCCCCGGCAGTGGGGCGAGGGGAAGTCCATCGGGCAGGGTGGGCAGGGGCAGGTGAGTCTGCGAAGAGCTATCCGGAGGGAGAAGCATCTCCGAGTCGCAAGAGTGGTGTGCTTTGCTCACTCTGGCCGGAGAACTAACCCCCGGCGAGGGGAAGGAGTGCCCAGAAGCCGGGAGCAAAGACTGCTCTGAGCGCCCCTTGCGAGCTCTTCACTCCTTCCCCCCAGTTCCTTTGATGCACTACCGGATTCAGACCATTGTTGGGGAGGAGGTGGGGGGACGGTCTGTGGGCTAGAAGAGGAATGCGCTATTGGAGACCTCGAGCTTCCCCGCGCGCCCGGGGCCCGGGGCTGCCGAGGCCTCGGGCCGAGTGCCGGAGGGCTCGCCGCCCCGCGCCTCCTCTGAGCTGGCAGCGCGCGGGTGCCCCACGCTGTCAGGCGGCGGCGGGTGAGCTTCCAGCAGCACAGGCACACTGTAAACAGCTGCGTGCGCCCCCCCCACCCCCGCCCAGGCTGGGAACCTCACCCAAACACCATGTCGCCTTCTCTCCGGCTCCCGGCAGAGGCTGGGGGGGGGAGGGGGGAGGCGCCGAGGGCGAGGCTTTTGTAGCCGAGTCCGGAGAAGAAGGGCCCCCACCCCACCCCCAGGCCACCGGGGCCGGGGAGCGAGCGTTCTGAACCTGCAGGGGTGCGGGGTGCTGCGGGGAGGGGAAGGAGTCAGCTCCTGCCCCCTCCCCACTGAATGTCTGCTTTGTTCCGGAAAACAAGGGAAGCATTAGGCTGCTGCCCCCGGGGAAACACAAAACTTCTTTTTGAATCTCGGGAAGGGCGGTTGACTGCGCTACGGGGCTCCTGAGACAGACTGAGGAGGGGAAAAACTGAGAGGGCGGGTGGAGACAGGGAGACTCCGGAGGGAGGACGACGGACCAGGGGGTGGGGGGGCGGTCAGCCGCTCAGGGTGACCGGGCGGGAGACCCGGGAACCCGACTCGGCGCGAAGGTGCCGCGCGAGTTCCAGCGAGCAGCCGGCCCGGCCAAGTGGCGCCGGCCCAGCCGGCGGCCGTGCCAGCTTCCTGCCCTGCCCAAGACCGCGGAGCAGTCGGGGACGCCGCCGCAGGCTGGCCCAGAATCGTAGAAGGACAGCGGGGATGGGGGGCGCAAAGCTACAAGTAAACCCTGACTAGAACTTTCTGCATCACAATTCCCCCCCACCCCCAGAGTGGGCCCGGACCCCGGGCCTGTGGGGCGTCGGCTCTGGGCTTTCAATCCTGGAGGAGGAAGGGGGCAAAGGCCCAGGGAGCTTCCCCGCGCGGGAGGTGGGGGACAGTCTGAGGTGTCTTTGGTCCCATTTGATGACCGCTAATCCGATCGGCTCCCAGGCCCGCTGTGCCGTTGCGAGGGGGCGGGTCACTTCTGCCCAGGCCGGTGCGTGCGGGCGAGGGAACGGAGCGAAAGCAGACCTGGAACTCTCGCTCTCCATCTCCCTGTCCTCCCCCGACCGCCACCGCTCACTTCGCCCTTCCCGCACCTGAGGAAGGGGAGGACACCCAGGCTCTGCCCCACCCTCCGCGGGGCGCTCCCCTCCGCCTCGGAAGCTCAGAAAGAGAGCGAGGGTTTTCCCCCTTTCCCCTGGGCTCGCTGGGTTTCCAACTTCCTCTAAACCTCCCTCCTCGTTCCGAAAAGCCCCGAGGAGGGGAGCGGAGAGGAAGCACGCAGCTAGTGTGCGAAATGAAGACCATGTGTGGGGACGGCGGCATCAGAGTGCAGCCGCCGCGGGGTGGGGGGGTGGCGAAGGCCCCCGCGCGGCCGGAGGCTCGGGGCGGCAGCAGCCAGCGCCTCTGCTCGGCGTTGGGGACGCGGAGCCGCAGCGAGGAACAGCGAAGAGGCTGGGCCGGCCTCGTGGCGGGCAGCAGGGGGGGGGGGGGTGCGGGGGCAGCCGCGCCGTGGGGGGCGGGGGGCGGGGACGCAGCTCAGGCTTCCTGGGCCGCAGCTGCGACCGAGGGCGCAAGAGCAGATCGTGCTCGGCGGCAGCGGCGGCGGCGGCGGCTCGGGCCCGCCGCGCTCGCAGCTGAGAATCAACAAAGGGAGGCGGCGGGCAAGCGGGGGAGGGGCGCCGCCGAGCGTTCTCTGGCTGCTGTGGAATAATAAAAAATAATTAATAATGATAATAAGAGAAAAATCCCCGGGCTTTCATGGCTCTGGGTTTCCGTGTGGCTGCAGCGAGAAGCGCGCTGTCCTTGAGGCGGCCTCTCTCGCCTGGTCTGCCCGCCCCTCCCCCTCCCCCTCCCCCTCCCCCTCCCCTCCCCTCCCCTCCCCTCCCCGGGAACCGGGAAGAGAAAGGTCTGCAGCTGACAAATATTATCCATTCTCCCCATCGATCGCGGAGTGTACAGATGTGAGCGCTTGATGTGCCCGCGGAGCGGCGGATCCTCCCTGCTCGCTCGCTCTCGCCCTGGCTCTGCTCGCCGCCCCCCTCCTCCCCCTTTGTTCTCCTCCCCTTTCCCTCTCTTTAAATAGATTTCAGGGCGCTGCCTGTTGGAGAGCAGCTGGCGATCTCTCCCGAGAGAGGGAGCGAGCGCAGCCCGAGGTGCCCTGTCACCAGCCTCCCCTCCCCCACCTCGCCTTCCCAGTGCGGTCCCACCCCCCACCCATCTCCAGTTTCCAAAACAGAAAACACTGGGAACACCCACGTCCACTGCACCACGAGTCTCTCGGAGCCTTTGGACCCCTCGCGTTGTCCCCGTGCTGTTCCCCGTGTCGGTGTCTGTGTGCAGGGAGGGAGGGGGCGCACGGAGGGGACCCAGGGACGTGCCGGAAGGACCGAGGGTCGGGATCTTTCCCCGGCAGCAGGAGGGACGCAGCCCCGGTCACGCTGAGAGGGGACAGTTTACCCATTAGGGAAAGTCGGCGGAGGCGGCCCTTTCATTCCTCTTTTGCAGATGGCAGATTAAGCCAGCAGCGTCCGGCCTCAAAAGGGCCGGCCGCTCGGCTAAGGGTTAACCCGTCGGCCGGTAATCGCGGACACACACACACACACTCACACACGCGCGCGCGCACGACGCGCCCTCCCTGCCCGCCCGAGCGCCCGCCACAGCCCGCAGTGCGCCCGAAGCTAGGGGTGGGGAGAGACTCGGGGGGAGGGGCGGAGCGGGCTTAACCAGGCCGCTCGACTGAGCCGAGGCCACCTCGCCGTCTGTCACTTAAATGATTGTCCTCCGCTCCGCTCCGTGCGGTCAGTACGGGCTGTTAACAGGCAGTTGCAATCAGTTTCCGAAAGGTCAGCCAAGGTCCTCCGGCTCTCGCAGACGGAAGGCATTACGAAACCGCTTTTGTATCTGCAGGCACTTTAGAAAAAGAGGCGAGGAGGGGCGCACTGCAGCGCCGCGGTGCTGCGAGCCCCGGGAGAGGGGCGGGAGCCGTGGGGCGGGGTAGCTCCCCCCCGCCGCCTGCGGCCTGGACCCGGCAGCGGGGAAACCGCACGGCGAGTGACCCAGGCCCTCCCGGTTTCGATGGGGAAGCAGGAAGGAAGGGGGGGAGCAGGCGGGGAAGGAGGAATGGGAGGAAGTGGGAGAGGCGTCCTGGCTCCCCTCCTCGCCCGGCCTTCGGCCCATACCAGAACCCAGACCGGGGCGGGCGGCCTTGGGTGCCGCAAGATCACGCTCGGACTCTCAGGGCCTCCTGTCTCTGGGAAGTGGGGCGGGGGAGGAGTTGGGGGGGGAAAGAGACCCTCGCAGAGCAAGCGTGTCCCCGCGCGGTGTCTGAAGACGCTGCTGCAGCCGCTAGAAGTCGTCCATCAGCAACCAGTCCAACCTGCCAGTGATAATGTGCGATCAACACCAAATCACCCCCGCCAGGCGCGATCCATCATCGCTGCGCGCCGCGGGCCCGCGTGAAGCTGACTCGGGGCTGGGGGCTGGGGGGTGGGGAGCAGGAGGCTGTCGCCCAGCGCACTGAGACTGGGCGCACCTAGCTGCCCCTCCGGGAGGCCTGCATACCGGCGTTCATAACTCTCCAAGTTCCCCAGCCGCAAAGCGCAGACCCGGTGGCTCCGCGTTCCCGGCACAGGTCACTTAAGAGCCCTCACGCCCTACCAACCAGGTCACACCCTACAAAGCCGTCCCTTCCTCGGAGCTGCCCTGCCCGTCCCCTCCCCCTCCTTCGAGAAAGACTGGCTGGCGGGAAATTAATATTTAATATCGTGAAATTGATTAAAGGGCTGGAAGCCGGCGATGGGGTGGGGGGAAGGGTAGGGGCGTAATTAAAGATCTGAGAGTTGTGGCCGCTCCTCGTCTGCTCCAGCCGCACGCGGCCTTTGTGAGGCTGAGGCGGAGCCGCGCTGGGCTGAGCCCGGCGATCCCAGGGCGGTGGCCCGTGCTGCCCAGGATCCGGCCGGCGCCCGAGGGTGGAAGGCAGGGGCTGCACTGTGGGGGCAGGCTGTCCCGGAGGTGGCCAGTTAACCTTAGCACACCTGGGGCTGCGCGGACAGCCGCGCTCCCCTTGCCTGCTTGTATCATGGGCTCATCTCGGCTGCAGGAGCCTGAGGGTCGGGTGCTGCAGCTTTTCCCAGCTAGTTTGGCGCAGAAGCGCCTTCCCCGCCCGGGGTGGGGGGCCAGGAGGGTGCATCTCCTCTCCGATTCCAAGGTCCCCAGCGCTGCCTCACACTTCGGGACCCGCTCGGAAGCCGCCGCCCCAACCCTTCCCTGGGGTCTTCCGAGCCTCCCACGCAGCCCTTCGGGAGCAAGGAGTCAGGTCCATCCAGTTCTGTAACTGGGGGATCCTGAGGCCGAGGCTGCCCGGAGCTGCCGCTGGTTCTCTCTCGTCCAGGCCCCACCCCGGGTCGCTCACACCCGGGGCAGCTTAACTCGTTCAGCTGCACTGCAGATGGGGCCTGCCGCTCGAGGCGGCTGTCTCCAGGGAGCCGTTACCGAACCAGTTCGGCCGGCGCCTGTCGTACCGTTTATGGTTACTGCGCCTCCCGAGAGGGGCACGGGGCCGGACAAGGCTGGAGGTGGGTGCCCCCGGGCCACCCGATCTGGCGCTACTAGAGGAATTCGGTGGGTGCAAGGTCTGCGGTAACCCGTTGGCGCGGGCTACGGTTTAGAAATCAGATGGTTGGCTAGGTGGCAGGCTGGCTCCTGCAGGCCTGGCTCCAAAGGGCCGCTTTGAACTTTTTCTTGTACACGATTTATTTTTTTGGTGAAGCGGTCTGAAAAGTATCAAGTGTGCAGAGGGGAGAAAACACAAACACAACAAGCAGGGTCCTTGGCCCTAATCAGTTGGGGGGGGGGCAGGAGGGCCCACCAGGCTCCAGGCCCCGCTAGAAGGTCAGGACCAAGGGAGGATTAGGCCCAGTCTTGGGTTTATTGCTGTACTTGAACAAAGCACCGGGGGCTGCCTAAACTGGGGCAAGAGAGAGGTAATTAATAGAGGGGCAGCAGAAGTAAAGAAAGGCTGGTGTGGCTGCCGCCTGGGTGGGTGAAGGAAGTGTTCTCCATGAGAATAACCAGCCGGTGCAAACATTATGCAGAACGACTTTATTTCACCAAAACAAAACAAAAAAGTTCACATTCAGCCTCTCCTGCTGAGCTGATAAGCAACTTGCAAACTTTGGATGGAATCTTGAACCGGTGGGAGGTGTCGGGCTGCAGTTTACAAAGGGCAATGGGAAGCTTTTCCGGGTACTTCTCCGTTCCTACCATTGTGATTCTACCTGCTTCAGCTACTCCCTCGGGTGGCCCTTCTGACCTCCCCACCTGAGCCCAAGGTGAGATCACTCAGAATGGGCAGTATTCATCAGTGCCATTTCTGGTAAACTGGATCTCAGGTTCTGGAGTGTCCTAGGAAGAAGGCAGCCTACACAGTGCGCATACTGATGTCAGTGCAAATGTGATGGGCAGCTCACATTCTGTAGCCTTTACTGGGTTATATTATGGATTCCCCAACCGGATGTACCCCGTTTTCCAAGACATTCCTGATTTCAAGAGCTCTGGGCCCTGTATCTTAATCAGGCAGGATTCGCGATCTGCGGTCATGGGTATTGTGTAATTGTACGTGTTGTGTCCCACGCCTTAGCGGCCGAGCTGCCAGGATGGGAGGAAATGGCTTGGGGGTGAGGCCTGCACCCAGTGGTACCCACTGGTCCTCTGTCCACTGTGTCTAGTCTGACAGCCATCCTCCTCGCAGTCCTCATCTCAGCCAGGGCCTGTCCCTACCTCCCCCTATCAGGAATCTGGGGGAGTTGGGTAATCCCTGTAGGAACCATCCAGGTAGGACGCAGGGCAGGGAGCTTGTCTGGGGAAGGGGCAGGACTGGGTCCTCAGGGGTCCCCGTAGGCCAAGCAGGAGCGGCCTCCGCGCTGGAGGCCCGGGCCGGGCGTGCCGGCTCCTGGGGGACTGCGCCCGCCTCTCCCCCGGGCGCGGGCTGCACGCCGGCCGCCATCTTAGCCCGGGCGGCGCGGGCGGCGCTGCCCCCGGCGGTGGGACCGCAGAGCCGCAGGCCGGGCCGAGGCGGCCGCGCGGGCGTTCCCGGGGCGCCGCGCCCGCTCCCTCCGGAGGCCCCTCCGCGCAGCGGGTCAAGGCTGACCCCTGGCCCGGGGCGGCCGCTCCTGGTTAAAGCGCGGTCTGTAGTCGCCCCTGGCCGCCACGCCAGAGCGGATTTTAATCCGGAGAAACGACCTCCGGTTCCCGGACTCCTGAATGGCCCACGCGTTATCACCTCTCCTGCGCCCAGCGGCCTGGCCGCGCATCCCGCAACTTGGGCTGCTGTCATCCCGGGGGGCGAGGCCTGCAGCGCAGTCCCCGCCGTTCAAGGGGTCTCTAAGCCGCTTTCGGGGCAAGAGAGGATTTGAAAGTTACCTCTCTTTAAGGGATCTTGATTGGAGAAGACTGTCACTCTACTTGTCCGCTTTTTGACAGGCGTTTATGGAGAGCTTGCTAAGGGCAAGGCACTGGCTTAGTCCCTAGGGGAATCCAAAAGTACAAAAGTGAATTTTGTAAAAAGGCACCCCTGGCCCTCAAGTAATTTACAATCTAGGTGGGAAGGCTGACTTGTAAATGACTCACTAAACACAAATAAAAGGCAAAGTGAAATGAATGTAAACAAAGGGCATGAATCCTGCAGTAAATGGTCTGGGGAAGGGCCAATTAATTATTTTTAAAATGTAGAATCAGTTCTGGGAGGGGAAGGGAGGATAAAAATATGCTAACACTGAATAGTTCCAGGGTTCCAGGGAATAACAGTCATCACTTCTGAAAGGTTGATGTTTAGGGAAAATGGTGAAAGTTTATTTAAACTAAGCAAAATACCAAGATTCAGAAACTTAGGATTCATTTCTCAGCTCCTGACATAAGCTGAGCTGTAGAGATGCAATTTTCCATCCAAACACAAAGCCACCACCTCCTACCTCCCCCGCTTTGAAATCGGTAAAACTCCCACCACACTTCATAAAAAGAAAAGTTTTAGAAAATAAAACTAAATGGAAGACTCGAAACTTCTAAAAAAGGTTTCAGACTTAAAGAAAATGGGAATGAAAAATAAAACACACAAAACAAAAATGATCCGCCTATTTGCAGATGGTCTCCAAGATGTGAATGCAGAAAACTGTCCCAAGATGATTTGTACAGAGGTTGGAGAGTGTGGGAAAATTAGTCATAGGTCAAAGAAAATTAAGCAAATAAAAAATGAGACAATTATTAACTCCAGGAAAAAAAAAATCATACAAGAAAGGAAATGCAATCACTGAAGCTCATCTGCCTCATCAATAAACAATCTATATGTGGTCACAAAGTAAACACTGGATATGAATTTAATAAGAAATTATGATAGGGCTTCCCTGGTGGCGCAGTGGTTGAGGGTCCGCCTGCCGATGCAGGGGATACGGGTTCGTGCCCCTGTCCGGGAAGATCCCACATGCCGCGGAGCGGCTGGGCCCGTGAGCCATGGCCGCTGGGCCTGTGCGTCCGGAGCCTTCGCTCCGCAACGGGAAAGGCCACAACAGTGAGAGGCCCACGTACCACCAAAAAAAAAAAAAAAAAGAAAAAAAGAAATTATGATATAGTTGTATTTTGAGAGTGGGGGAGGGGAAGTATGATGCAGAGAACTAAAATCCTCCTCTACCGTTCCAGGAGGTCAACAGATATTATTATTATGGATTACTTCAGAGAAGGCCACATCTACATGTTACTTAGAAATATGATGGTATCTACCAGAAGAAACCAGCAGAACAAGAGAGGGAGGTGCCCCCGGGGGGACTGCTTTTTTGTACCAAGCCTTTACATACTATTTGGCTTCATAAACTTTGGGTAAATATTCCTTTGTGAAAATTACAAATTAATTTTTTTAAATTAAAACCACACACCTATTTAGAAGAATAAAACTCTGAGAACTCTCAGCCACAATGATGTAACTAATGTTTTTTGAAAGTATCTTCCTTCAACATACCCAGCTCCAATTACCCAAAGTGTGGAAAGAAACAGGGAGGGAGGCGAATGGATTTGGAGCTCCTGGCCTGTACATTCCTAGTTATAAAGGAAGAGCAAATCTGCTGTTCTCGGGAGAGATGCCATTTCTGGCTTCACTGTGAAAATACCTTCCCAAATATTAATGCAATTCCACATACCCATACTGTCCACTATAGAAATGAACAAGAGTAAGCTTTACGGGGCTAATTCAGAAGGCTTCCACAGGCTTCCCCTAGGAGCCTACTGCTGACACCAGAAAAATCCCTCTTTGGAGTTAACTTTGACTAGGAATTGCTCTCTCTGGATGATCCTCCACTTTTAAATGCAAACTGTCTCCATCCATTACACATTAGTGTGAACAGTTCACAGGTAACCTGTTAGGATGTCCAACTCTATTGCACCACCTGTTAGGGTCTTACACTCAAATGACTACACCCACTACATAAAGGCCTGCAGTTAACAACATCCCTGAAAGGCTTCACATTCAAAAACAAAGAAAACATCCCCCCCCTCAAATCCCACCTTGCTGGCTAAACAAGACACATAGGTAGAGTGACACCCCTGTCTTTTTTTAAAACTCCAAATAAAGCCTAGGAGGGATCTAGTAATTCAGTAATTTATGAACACTGGACCCTGCACATGAGAGGGGACAAAACAAAGAGCGAGTAACGGGCCTACTACTCCAACCTGCTGGGTCAACACTGGCTTGATCTGCAGCCTAAGGCTGGCCCGCTCTGCTCCCAAGATGCCCTTTTGACCCCCGTCCTGCCCTGTGTCACCATCTCTTTTCTTCTTGATCAGAGAGAAAATCTGTTTCTTCTCTGCCCTGAAAACAGAACTGCCACTAGCCTACTTGGTGACTTTGGGAGCATTGGAGAAAGGTGCCTCTGGGCCTGAATTCCAGTCCTCACTCCCCGTCTTGGCTGGGAACCTTAGTGCAGTGCACAAACTACACAACCTGATGTGGTGACCCTGCTCGAGAAGCCAGCTTACTTCGGGGACTACCCTGGAGGTTGCTCAGTTCTGACCCGCAAGGTTCCTGCTGCATCTGGGTTTCTTTGGTTTCCAGCACAGCAGACCTGGTTTTCAGCCCTACAGACCCTAATCACCTGAAGAGAGGCTGGGGTGAACCAGCTGCATCCTGGGAAGTTGGGGTGAGGTCAGGAAAGGGGCAGGTAGGTCCCAGTTCACCCAGGAGTTCTCCACTAACTCTGGGACTTCGATGTTCATTGAGATCTTTTAAAAATATGAGCATCCTGCCCCAAAGCCTTGTTGAAAATGAAATCTTCATGAGTAAAAAGGAAAGCAGGCCAGAGGATGCACATGCCTTTTGGAATTTCAAAAACGGGAAAATGATTAGATTTCAGATTTAGGGAAGGTGTGTCACATTAAGGGAGTCAGAGAAAATAATAACTGCCAATTCCGAAGCTAAGCAAAATCGTGTTTTTCCACTACGTTGCTATCTCTGTCTCCTAGTCAAGCCACAATGAAATAGCAGATCAAATAGCAGATCAAAGGCAGAGGCAAATACAATTATGTTGCCTGTGAAACCCCTAGCATGAAATTAGAAGTCAAACTCTCCATTCAGGGGTTAGAGACAAGGATAATGGGAACCCGAGGCCCTAGAGATGTACCCAGCCCCTTTCAGTCACAACACTATCCATGCTGGATATTTAAAACCACACCTGGGGGTAGGGGCCGAACAGTAAGTATTAGAGTAATTTATTATTAGAGTAATGTATTATTTTTTCCACACTTTAGCAAATGCACTGATTACATTTCCAGCTCTGTACCACAGAAAGATATCTGTATGTTGAAAAAAAAAAAAGGGGGGGGGATTTGCAAGCAAATCGTGAAACTAATGTTGCCTGAAGCGATGAAGGGTTACCACAGATCCCCCCCAAGATGGCGGGTGAAGGATGGTGGTGGCCAGATTCCCAGTCCTGTCCTTTACCTGCTTTCCCTTTCAACACTGAAGGGCCTAAAACCCAGCTGATTCCACCAACCAATTCTTCCTCAGTTCTTCCCACACTTCACAAGCTCACAGAGAGAGCTGTCCTTTGATATCGTCTATTTTTCATAAAACCCATATTTGCTTTACGGCTCTATTTATTTTACCCTGGCCTAATTTTAACTCTCTGTCTCCCCCTCACCCCCCATATAATTTATACAGCCTCTTGAGGGTACAAGCTCCTATTATAACATAGACTATTCTGTTTAGAGCCAGTGCTAATTAGGCTTAGCTCTCAAGAGTGCCTGGCATGGCTTTCTTTCTTTTTTTTTTTTTTTTTTTCTCAGTGGCCGTAAGTTCTTTGACACTCCTCGCAATGAGGGTCTATGTCCCTTCCCCTTGAATCTGAGTGGGCCTGTGACTCATCGTAGGCAGTAGAATATAGTAGAAATGACACCACACGATTTCTGAGGGTGGGTTGGAAGAGGTGATGCTGGCATGCTTGTTTTTGGAGCCCTGAGCTGCTGCTATATAACTTCAAGTCCTACTACCCTTAAGCCACCATACTATGAGGAAGCCTAAGCCACACAGAGAGCCCTGTGCTTGTGCTGCAGAACACAGCTGAGGCCTCAGCCAGCAGCTGGACAGGTGGGTGAGGCAGCAGGCAGCGTCCAGATGATTCCAGCTCCCAGAACTTCCACCAAATTCTGGACCCACTGAGTCCACAAGCAGAATTCAATTGCTTCTGCACTAGCTCCCTGGCAGCTGACAAGCTCTGACCCTCACTCGCCATAGTCAGTAGGGGAGGTCAGTTTTATAACATGTTGTGAAATCCATAGAAGAAGGCGAGCAGATTAAAAACAGAAGTGTGGAGAACAGGACATATTTCATCACAATCCAAATCCTCCACCTTGGATGACACAACGCCTTGTTCTTTATGGAATCCCTGGAGGACAGACGGTGACCTGTCTCCTCCTCAAATCTGATCTCACATTTCCCCTAAAGGATCTGGTTGAAAGGACCCCATTTTTTGTTCCCTCCTGGCCTACGCTGGGAGCCAGTTCACGGGGCAGGAGAGAGGGACCGAACATTTCCACCGGGCTAGTTTTGCTGTCCCATCTTTCCTCCTCCCTCCCCTCCCCACGTTTTCCTTGCCTCTTCTTGAAGTTTCTCATGTTGGGGAGGGGGTGGGATGCAATACAGAAGAAGGATCAGCTTACTTCATTTTCTTCCCAATTCCTCCACAAACCCCACATCTTCTCATTCCCTGGCACCCAACTACCCCATTTGTGTCACAGTCCAGACAAATACGTTTCCATTCATGATACTCAGAGTCACATTTGCTTGGCCACACCCACAGAATCACCCAGCAGCACCCCTGGCCTCTCCCTCCCCCTTTCCCCTCTTTCTCCTCCCCCGAGGCAGGTACTCACAGGCCCCTGCTGCCCAGGCAGCCCACCGACCCTAACTTACAGCCTGCCCCCCTGGGGAAATGCTGAGCTCAGGGGAGACCTGGGGAGGGGCTGCAAGCCATCTGGAATGTGGAAGACTGAGGAGGAGAAGATGGAGGGGCCAGGTCCTAATCCCCCATCCCCCAATACACACACCCAATAAGCACAGCAGCCAAGGAGCAGGAGAAAAGAACAAGTCGCCTGCAATGTGGAGAAAAATAGGCCAAATTTTGCGTGGGGTGGGGAGGTGAGAGGTGAGGAGCTACTGAACAGGCCAGAATGGGCCAAGCCGCACAGAGAAGTAGACAATGCCGCCTCGCCCCCGTCCTGCCAAATGCTAAGGGGTGAACTCGTCAGAGATAAAATACAGCCATGAAACAGGAGCAGAGGTCAAGCCCAAGGGACAGCTCTCCCCCAGACCAGAGAAAGCCAGCACCAACTGGGATTATGTACCAGCCACTCATCTCAGGTGGCCTGGCCCTCAGGGCACAAGCAGGGCTCAGCCACAGGAAGCCCTGCAGAGGAGCACCCAAGGGCCTGGGACCTACCCCTTCCCCAGAGCCTGAGTCCAAAGGCTGGCACGGCTCCCCGAGCTCACAGCTTTGGGGCTGCCTGCCTGCTGGACAGTGGTGTCCTGCAGCTCCAATTCACAGGGCTACTGCAACACACATTTGAGAAACAATTCTCTCTGCTGACCCAAATCCCAGGCCAGTGAGATCTGTGCCCAGCTAGGACCTTTCTTCCTATGCTTCAAACAATATCAGCCCCAACCCTTCCTCACTCTTTCAAGAACAAGGGTACAACATTTATTAAAACCTTATTATTATTATTGATTAAAACCTTATTATTGCTTTACATGCAATTACTTCACCAAATCTTTCCCCAATCTCGTGATGCAGGCATTCTCATGCCCATTTCACACATAAGGAAACGGAGGCTCAAAAAGTTTACATAACCGCTGGGGGCAGAGCTCCCATCTTAAGCCCAGATGTGTCTTGCTCCAGAGCTTTCCACCACACCTGTGATCTCCCAAACATTTTGATCACGTATTTTGTGCCAACCTGTGCCAAGCTTGCAAAGATAAATAAGACAGTTTCTGCCCTTGGGGAGTTTGAAGTCTAGTGGGGAAGACAGAAACACTGCAATACAGTAGGATAGGGGCTCTGAATGCAGGGTGGTCCAAGTACCGTGGAGCCCTTCTGAATATCTTGATCTGATCGTCATCACCCTTTCACTTCACTTCTACTTTCTTAGCCCCCCCCTCCCCGGTTTCTTCTCACAAGGCCACTCTTATCCTTCCTTAAGCACTAGCTGCTGGCTTCTCTTCCATGCCTGTTTCTTTTCTCCTATCAACGGAGTCTGTACTCACACAGCTGGCAAGGATCCTGGTACCCTACTTGCCTGGAAAGGCTGCCTTGGTTGGGTAGATGTCCTTGGCTTCTGGGGCCCCTCTGGGAGGAGCGAGACCCTGTCTGCGACCCCAGGCTTCCTCAGGTGAGACATGGGCACAGGAGCCTGGACACTGAGCTGGCTGGTAGGCCCGAGCAAGGCTTTTATTGAAGCCTGTTAAAGGGCTTTGGGCTTCCTCTGATGAAAGGCGCTTAAGTGCATCTGGTTTTGATTACAGGGGAGGAGAAAGCCAGGCGGTCTCTCGGGGGTTGGACCAGTCATCTGGCTCTGCCTTCCTCCGGGCAGAGCAGGCTGCTGGTGAGGCCAGGAGGCCAGGTGTGGGGGGCAGAGCAGGAAGCAGAGCTGGTACAAAACCCTCTAACTCTCTGAGGCTTCTGACCCCAGCCCCTGGCTCTGCCAGGCGGGACTCCCAGAAACAGCATGGTGGCTCAGAGATGTCAAGCTCCTTTGATAAAGTCAAGTTTAGAGTGGCTGCTGGCCACCCCTGACCAACAGCTCTTCACTGATTTCCACCCCCTCATCTCCAAAATAGCCTCCTAAGAACCCCTGACCCTCCAACAACCTTGCCGGCTGCTCCCTCAGACGAAGTTAAAATAGGCTTCTGCCTCAAGGGTTTCCGCAAGTGATGAAAACTAAGGAAATGCAGACTTTTAAAAGTTAAAAAAAACCCTTAATGTTTTCTTTCTCCTTTTCAACTAGTCGGGTATCATTCCCCATAAAACAGACATCGTTAAGGATTCCACGTCACTGCAGCTGACAACTACGCTGAATTAAATGAAGAGATTAGTATTATTTTAAAATAAGGTGGCTGTCCTGGACCATCACCAGGCAGTCCCAAAGCCACTCTCTGCCCCGCACCTGTCCCTGCGCGGGCCTCCACGTGGGCACAAAAAGCTCTTGGGGGATCGGATGGGTTAAACACAGTACGCGGTTCTAGAAACGAAAATGCATTTTCTTATTCCCGCCCTGATTTAATTCTGCTGCGTGTTATTATTGTCAAGTCTTTTCGCACCACCGTTTCTAAAAAGAAAACCCGTGGGTCTGCGCGGCCCTTCGCCGCCTGCTCGGCTTTTATTGTGCACGCAGCCTGGTCTGTCTGCGTGGATCCAGCACGTCGTGACCGCCTCGCAGGCGCGCACGGACACCCTCGGATTGGCATTTCGATAAGCTGGGCGCATTGTCTCAGCGGCGACACACACACACTCACGCACACACATAATAAAGGGCTTACAGACCCTGGCCAACCCTCCTCGCAACCCATAATTAGAGATGACCTTTGCGAAAGGCAATTAAAATATGGTAATGATCGATGCGCTCGCCCCTTTTCAAATAAGAAAATACACAGGTATTGGCTTCGGGAGGCTCCACCTGGCCCGGCCAGGAGGCCTCCTCCAGCTTATGAATGAACTCTTTCTCCCGGGAAGCTTCGACTCCCCGCTACCTACGCGAGCGCAGGCTCCCCTCCTCCCCTCCCCTCCCCCACCAGTGCTCAGGCAGCTTGGAGCTCGCAGGCGGCGGCGGGGCTTTGTCATCGGAACGCACACACAGACACGCACACGCGCGCACCCGGCCACCACGGGACCGCGGCAGCCGCTGCGCCGTGTGCTTCTTCGCTGCGCTCCCCTCCCCGCCCCCTCTTTTTAAGAGCTGCTCCAAATCCTTTCTTCCGTCTTTTATGTGTGCGGTCCTTTTAATCGAGGAGCTCGGGAAGCATTTTAGAGGGGGCTCCCGCGGGGCGCAAGACCGCAGGACTCAGGACGCGCGCGGAGAGGACGCGTGGGCAGCTGGGCTTTGTTCTGCCCCTTGCCGGGGTCCCGAGGGCGGAAAAGCCTCTGCCGCGCCGGGGCCCACCGGTGAATCGGCGGGCTGAGCACTAGCACTTCCCCACCCCCACCAAAACTGGAACGTGAAATCCCCTCCGGAGTTCACTCCAGACTTGGTCCGGGTGGGGCGCATCGCCTTGGGGAGGGTCTCCTGGTCCACAAGTGGCTCTCCCCCTATAGACAAATGTGCAGTGTCATTATGGTGGTTCCTGTTGCTCGAGGCCCCGGGGGTACTCCCGCGGCGCGCGCGCACCCCACGTCTACACGGCCCGGAGAGCGAGAGGGGGGCCCAGGGGTTGAGACTCGCCGGGAGGCTGCCTGGAGGAGACGCCGTGTCGGGCGCTCCCGCACCTCCTGGCTGCCTTCCGGGACCGCGAGCACAGAGCCAGGGCGGCCTCTCGCCTTTCATTACCGGGCCTACGAAAGCAGCAGCCCAGGCAAATATGTAGCTATTAAAATTAATCGCCCTGCGTTGTCAGCTGAACATAATGCAAATTATTTATGGGCTGTCTGCGCAATATTTATCATCGTGCAGGCTCCGGGCGCTTCGTGCCTCCCGGCCTCCCCCGCCCGCTCAGGCCCGCGCAGGGCGAAGCTGTGCGCAGGCTGCGGCGGCCAGAGGGCTCTGGGCACCCAAATGGGGTTCCGAGGGCGAGGCCGCGCACCAGGCTGCCTTCCAGGCCAAGAGACTCACTTTGGTTTCTGACACTCATTCCACATTTGTTGGAGGCCTACTACGTGCAAAATTAAGAGGTCTGCGAAATTGGAGGGGAGTGAAAAAAAATTGGAGAAACTGGAACAAAGAGACAAGCTCGGGCCGGAGGGGCGATGCAGGCAGAGGCTTCTCGGCTGCCCAAGTGAATTTTCTGAGACCCAAGTCTGTCCTCCAACTCGGGAAACCCACGTTTGCCGAAGCTGGATTCGCACTCAGGGAAACCGAGAGCATCGGAGGTGCCCGACAGATTCGAGTACAACGCCGTCGACTGGAACAGGAATTTGGTGTCCTTCGAGCCTCAAAACTTGTTTGCAGATCGCAGATAACACATTAACTGCTAATTGTCGAAATCGGCCAACCATTTAGTTTATCACTGCTGGGGGCCCCTTGGTATTCGCTGCACTTTTTATATGTAAAAACAGCCTTGGTACCTCCTAAACGGCTTTTGTGTGGCTTTTGTTTCTCTTTCAAATACGATGTTTTAAAAAACAGCAGCAACACGCCACCCCACCCCCTCTCCAACCAAGCCTTCTCGTTAAAAAAAAAAAGAAAGAAAAAAAAACAAACCCAGGAGGAGAAATAATCTATAGGACAATCCCCCCCTACTGGTCGGCGCTGGCGTTAGGGCTTTTTACGCAGATCGAGTCGCCCTGGCCTGCAGAGGTAAACAGGCTTTCTGCACCGTTGCTAATTGAATCACGAGGGGAAGAACGGCGGCTGCGGGCGGGGGAGGCCTCGGGATCCGGGCCGGGTGCCAGGGAGGGGAGAGCGCAGCACGAGGGGCATTGGGGTGGTGGCGAGTAGACCCTGCCCGGAGGCCTCGGGGCCTGGCTGGGGAGAGAAAGGTCGGTGGGCGGTCCAGCCAGAGGCCCCCGCTTGCAGTCTGCGAGGCTGAGCGAATGCGCAGCCTGGGCCTCTATCCCCAGCGCGCCTGGGCGCCACCTGGGGCCGGTCACGCTGCGTGAGTCCATCTGCGGGGAAGGAGGTCACCTGGCGCCCCCCCACCCCCACAGTTTTAGCAGTTCTGGGCCTTCAGGGCGCAGAGGCAGGCCTAGGTCTTTCTTATGTTCATTTTAAGCAAATTATTGCCCTTCGTCACTGTCCCCACCCTAAACGCCAGTCACCTCGCCCTTAGCTGATCAAGCCCGAGTCAGGGCCTACTTCCGGGGTTCTGGGGGGTGGCGTGGCTATCTATAACATCTGCTCTCCAGACTAAGAGAAGGATACGGGAGCCAGAAAGCTACTTAGAATTTATATTCTTCATCCGGTTTTCTTCTCCTTAAAATGTGATTTGACCCAATTTAGAGGTCTTTTTTCTTTCCATTTAACCCCACTTTTGACAGGGGTTTTTCTTAGAGCATTCCTAAGATTCTCCCATTACCTCAGAAACTTAATTTGAAGTGATGTAAATGAAAAGGATGTTTTAAACAGCTTTTGGATTCCCTTTACCTGTACATTCCTGCATGGATTTGAGGAAAAGCTGGTTTTTACTTTGTTTTGTTTTTTAATCAGCAAATCACTGTGTTTTCTAGAGTAAGAGAGACTGAACATTAGTCACAGTGATGTGCAGGGGGTCAGGCCCCGTTTACAAAGTGCTTGAAGACTTTGGTTCTCAGAATCCCACCTGAGAGGGGCAGGATGAGTGTTACTGTTCCCATTTACAGATAAGGAGACACTCCCCCCGACCAAGTTTCAGGAATCTAGTCTTCCTCATTGAACTGGGGCCAGAAGCCAGCTGAAACCTGCCAGCTCCTGCCTGCATCCACCCTCCTTCAGATCAATGTCATATAGCAAATGCTGCATCCTTTTCTGAGATGTGTCTACTGAGACCCCAGCCACCCTCTGGGTTGAAGCAGCCCCGACGGCCCACATTTTAGGCATCTCTTTCCACAGCCTGCAAACCGCACGGATAGTCTCTTACAACAGTCTGTTTACTTACTTCCCTCCACCGGGTCAATTCCGACTCCAGGCCCGGGAGGACAATTTTAAAGTGTTTCTGCAGACAGACCCTCTGGCCGCGCCGGAAGTGTTTTATGGACCTGTGAGCCGAGTTAATCCCAGGAGGGGCGGCAGGATTAGTCCCTGGTGTGGGTGGGGGATTCCTGTATTAAACTTTAATCCCCATGGGAGGAGAAGAGATGGGGGACGTGTGGCTACGGCAATGTGTGCCCCCCCATTAAACTCCCAGATTTGGGCCGAGGCGGATGGAAACTGAGGTATGTGGATGCCCCAAAGCCTCGATCCTCGGCGAGGCGGGGTGAAAGGGGGGAGGGCGCCCCGCGCAGACGCACCCTGGAAGACCAGTGAGGACATCGAGGGCGAGTGGAGAGCGCAGTGGTGTGCTTTTTCTCCCCCCAGGTTTTATCCTTCCCTCCCTGGCAAGGAGGAGAGCCGCAACCCGGAGAGGGAGCCGGAAAGAAGCACTTAATCACCGGCGTCTCGCTGCTCGTCACGCGAAGATGGCAGCGGCTCCCCTGGGTTTCAAGGTTCCGGGAAAGGCGTGTGTTCTGCCTTAGGCGCGCGCGGGCTGCTGCGCTCCCTCCCTCGGCTCGGCAGCCGGCCGGGGTCTCGGAGCCTCTCTCAACGCCTGCAAGTGTGGGTAGGCCAGCCTGCCGCCAGGCCAGCCTGTCCCTCCTCGGGCCCGGCGGTGGCTAGGGTAGCGGGGGCCCGTGGGTCTTCGCTAGCTAAAAGTAAAGGCTCGAGGATGTGAGATGGGGAGCTGATCGCCCAGCCGCCTCCGATCACAACAGCCCCCGCCTCAAGACACACAGGGCCACACTCTAGCCCGGGCACGCAGGGCGTCAAGCTGCGGCCAATACAAGACATGCAGGGTAGACTCCCAGTAGCGGTGGCCTGAGACCCGGCCAGCCTTCGCGGAGAGGGGATTTATCGCCACCGCCACCCACGCGTAGGCCCCACTGTCTAGCCTTCCCCTTTGACCCCCCGGGCCATCATGAAACACAGAGCGCACAGGTCCCCCCCAGCCGCCGCCACTTCCGGGGGAGTTGGGGATCCCCAGGCCTGGCTGCACGTCCCAGGAGTGCCAGCATGTGCACGGACCCTGGGGAGGAGCAGGGCAGCGCGGCCCCTCCACCCTGATTCTCCCCCGGTGCAGCACACAACCGCCACGGGCTTCCGAAGCGCCGGAGAGGGGAGGAGGAAGGGAAGGCGGAGGCCCGGGAGGCGGGCTGCGCGCTTGAGACGTGTGTATGTGTGTGTGTGTGTGTGTGTGTGTGTGTACACGCGGAGGCGGGCTGCGCGCTTGAGTCGTGTGTGTGTGTGTGTGTGTGTGTACACGCGCAGGCGCGCGCGCCCGGAAAGGGGGATGAGTGTTTGGGGGAGGCAGGGTGAGTGTGAGCAACCCGGAACCAGCCGTCCCAATCGGGACTTGCCTAGCTGGCCTCTCCAGCCCCCGGCCGCGAGGCTGCGTGCCCAGGGCTGGCGGCTCAAGCGGAGGGGAGCCACGAGGTGCGGAAGGCGTTGCCGGGCGTCCGGCCAGCTCTGCGAGAGGAGCCCGGCGGCGCGCCCGGAGCCCAGGGACCGGCGTGACCCAGCCGCCCCCGCAGGCGGTAGTTTAGCTCCGCCTCCCGGGACCACTGACTCTTGGCGATAAGGAGTTCCTCGGCAATCGGCTGTCCCCAGTCCCCAGCCACCTCCGGCGGACGTGACCACCGGATGCTATGTGGCGAGGTGGGGCGAGGGGCCTTTGCACTGCCTTCCCTGGTCCCTTCTCCGCCGCGGAGCCACAATAACGTGCAAAATAAGGGCCAAATGTCGGGCTTCCTCATCTCTTCCCATAACGCTTTGGAAGGTGGGGGGTCCAACACCCCCCAAACAGCTCACCTTCACTACACAACACTGGGGAGGCAGCACAGCCCTACATTCCTCAGTCGGGGGCGATCCTGGCCATAGCCCAAACTGTGCGACAAAGCCACTTAACAGTTCTGGGCCTCAGTGTCCTTCTCTGTAAAATGATACCAATAACGTGTCTAACACACTGGGTTGTTTTCAGGATAAGAGTTAATACATAAAGTGCATCGAACTCTGCCTGGCATACAGTGCTACAATATTTGTTGTTAGGATTTGGTACCCTCTTACCAGGCTGAAGCAGCTGAAGGCAGGGTTTGCACAGGGTAGAAAGGGCACTGCTGCCCACAAAAGTTAAGAAGGCAAAAATGGGTTCAAACCGTCTCCACTAGATTTTCCTTTAAAGACCCTCGTGTGTGGTAGAGATGGAAGGGGGAACTTTGCTTTAATGGTGCTCATTTAGACTGGATTAATGGGAAGCTCCTGCTAGGGCTCAGGCACAATTACCCACCCTCTCCCTGAGGCCTTGGGCGAACAGCACTGGTTTAGAGGACGTCTTGTAGACTCTTCCAGGACACCCTTTCTGATGGCTCAAGGCCACCTTCTATAAATCAGTTCTTAGAGGCGCTGGGCAAAAGCCACATCCTCTGGGGATGTAAGTTAGCCAGATTTTAACACTGGCCCAGAGATGGCAGGCAGCAGGCCCCAGTCTCTGGGCTGCTGGTGAGTCTCATTTTAGGGACTCACAAATGCACCACTATTTACGTACATAGAATGGGTCAGATTTCTAATTTCAAAAAGCTTCCCATTTCCTTTGAAATGGGGTCTCCTGCGCGATGGGGCGGAGTTGGGGCAAAGAAGCGCCCCGAGGAGGCCTCGGCGCCACTCACTCCCCGCCTGGCCTCTCCCAGGTCACTCATAATTCATTAGGTGGGACAGCCTTTTCCTTTTCAAAGACAACGCAAATGGCCTTTCCCTTACGTGGCTGCCGGCGTTCGCCTAATCACTGAAATGTGCTGGCGGTGCGCTCTCGCTCTTGCAGTTGATCCTTATCGGAACTGTGCGTGCCAGGCGGCCAGCCCCGCGAAAGACAAAGACGCGGGTGCCTCCGGGTTTGCTCCCGAAGCCTCAGGGTCACCTCCGGGGCTTCCCCTTCACAGCCTCTGGCTCCCAAGCCGCTGCCGGCCAGCCTCCGGAACAAACCCGCAGCCCTAAGTCAGAATTCCAGTTCTTGAGCGCCACCCGGAGCGTTCACTTTTCCCCTCCACCGAGGCCGCGTGGTGCGCGAGTGAGAGTCCGAGGGCGGCGGGAGCAGACGTCTGGGGCCGGGGGCCGGGGACTCCCCGGCACCCAGCAGCACGAACGCAGGTTAAAGAAAAAGGCAAGAGAAAAACGTGGGCTTATAAAAGCCAAAACCCAGGACCATCTAGTCTGAAGTACAAACAGCCTCAGGAGGGAGTTTGCAAGGAGCAAGCAACCCTCATATAGAAACTACAACTAAACGCAATCCCCGTTTAGAGTTATAGTAAGAGTCCTCGAAGGTGGAGTGCAAAGGGGACCGCGGTTTCTTAGGACACACACGGGCTGTGCTAAGATACATCATGCTCAGCCCGGCACCTCCTGCACACACGTTTAATGGCAGGCAGAGAGCAGGGTTTCATTCACACATCAACTAGTTCTCACAGTATTTATAACTGACTCAACGTTTACTTGATTAAAAAAAAAAGATTTATCTTGCTTGAAAGATACATGAACAACCTGTATTTAGATGGGCTAAGTTCTCTCAGCTGTCTGCCCATGTCTGTCTGGTCTCTCTAAGAATCCACGTTTTCTAGCCCGGGAAGGGGCAGGCTCCTCCTTCGGCGGTTTCCTGGCTTGGCGCCCATCCTCCCCAAGCACCGGGAACGGAGACGGCCGCATTAATACTCGCGGGCAGCCTGTTCTGACCTATACTGTCATTTTTTCCATCGGTCAGAATCGGGCTGGGGGGGGATGTTCTCCTCCGAGGGGCTCTGTACGGATCATTGGGTTTTCTCCGGCGAACTTAACACGGAGGCAAAAGGGGCAGATGGAAACCAGGCCTCGGCTGGCCGGGCGCGCGTAAGCGCCGCACTCGGCAGCTCGACGCAAAGCCAGGGCTGGATTTTCGCAGCCTGGGCCCGGCGGCCTCCCCGCGCCGGCGCGATCCTCTCTCCCTCGGGCTGAGCAAACGTGCTCTCCAAATTCCGCCCTGGAGACAGCAGCTGTGTGGCGCGGGGGGTGAATAACCCGCAACTTTTCCAACAGAAAGTGTATGCGCACAGGAGAGGTGAAGGCCCACCCGATTCTGTGCACGTACCGACACAGCATCTAATCAGTGTCACTGCCAGGAATACGCTTCCGCGGCGGGCGACACCCCGGCCCCCGCCAACCTGCAGGAGGGAGGGGGGATGCAAATGGCGTCTCGCGTCGTCCCAGACTCTGCACAGCTCCCGCTGCCGAGACTCCGAGCAGACGTCGCAGCGGGCCAAGCGCCGCCACTCTGGGGACGCGAACACGCTGGCGGCCCGCGCCCCTCTCCTGCGACCTGGTCGCGGAAAAACGAACTAGCACCGCTCCCCGGGCCGAGGCCATTCCCCCGCCCCCACCGCCGGAAGAGCTGCCCTTCTCCGATGGGAGGGGGGCGGGAAACTTTGCGAGACGACTGTTCCGCGCCTTTCTCGCGTGGCGTCGGAGAGGAACTTGGGTGGGTTTCCCGTCCGAGGCCTGACCACACTCTCCCACTTTTCTAGGCCTCGGACCTCAACCTCGTGGACTACGGAGCGGAGGGGGACACTTCGGACCACTCGCAGGGTGGCACCGAAGTCAGGCGTCCCCAAGGGTTCTGGCGGATGGCCAAGTTTGTGTTCTTTCCATCCCACGCCGGAGTAGCGCTCGCTACTTTGGGGAAACTTCAGACTCCTCAACCCCGGCCACGAGGCCACCCCTGTCTTTAAGGTAGGGCCAATGGTCTCTCTACAGCACCTCTCCCGCTCTGCGGCCCCCGCACCGCTCCCACAGCCCCGGGGAGTCCCCACAGATGGCCCGCGCCTTCCCTCGCCCGCTCTTCCGGGGGAGGGGGAGGAGCGTGGGTCGTGTGCACCAC
Source organism: Kogia breviceps (assembly GCF_026419965.1). Lineage (NCBI taxonomy): Eukaryota > Metazoa > Chordata > Mammalia > Artiodactyla > Physeteridae > Kogia > Kogia breviceps. The sequence goes on along the minus strand of NC_081330.1, from coordinate 99,789,381 downwards.
GACTCCGGCCCGCATTCTCCGCGGAGCCACCTCCGCAGCCTGACCCGCCCGAGTCGCCCTGCGGGATGCAGCCTTCCCCGCGCGTAATGGGGCACCCCTGGGACGCAGGCAGGGATGGCGGCTCCGGTCGTTCCGGGATTTGCGTGCAAGAAGACAACAAGGCCGGCGACTACAGGAGCGGCGCCTCCATTCTCGGGGTTGAGACGCCCGCGCAGTCTCCGCGTCGGTCCCGCTATCGCCAGTCTTGCCTGGGGGGTCCGCTTCCGTACCCCGTGCCACCCCCCAGCAATCCCTCGTCCCGCCCGTGCGGCACCACGCGGAGCTCCGAGCACGCTGGCTCCCACCCCAGCCCCTCCATAACTCGCGCACCTCCCTCGCCCCGGGCTCGGGGCACCACTCGCTCTCAGCGTCCGGAGTACACCGGTTCCACCCTCGGCTGCGAAAGCCGCCGCCCCGTGCTACCCCCGCCCGGCCCTTGTCCCAGCCCGGCTCCCCCGCCAGCTGCGCCGCCACCGCCGCACGTGACCCGCCCCCGTCGCGGCTTCCGCCTATCTGCCTGTTCCGGAGCACAAACAATTTCTGCTCTGACGCGGGGTCTCTCGGGCCCCGGCGTCCTCTCCTCCTTGCCTCCCCCCCTTCCGGGTACGAGAACTCAAAACAACTCGCTGACCTTCGGGCCGACCAGCTCCGGCTTCCACCGACTCCGGCATTCTGTTCAAACCCGGCAGCGGCGGCTTCTAAGATTTCACTCCGCGCTGGGCTGGGGGGAGGGGGTGATTCCTCCGGGAGGGGGTGTCTCAGATCGAAAGAGCCACTTCACGCTCATTCCTCTCCTCCCAAGTGAGTTTTTAGACTGTCCAGAGGCCCTGGGGAAAGCCGCGCGCAAAGAAAGCCACCCCCCCAACTCCCACCCCAACACGCGCGCGCGCGCGCGCGTGCACACACACACACACACACACACACACACACGCACACGCACACGCCGCCTTGACTGGTGCCTGACCTGATTTCCAGGGTCACGGCCCAGCGGCGGAGGGCCTGGGCAGCCTCCGAAATACCACGGAGCGGTGGAGTGCGGCACGGATCAGAGCTGGGGTGGGGTGGAGGGATTGCGCTAAATAGTAATAGTAGCTCCCACTTCTTCGCTGTGCCGAGTACTTTAGAAGCCCTTGAACTTTACGGATCAGGAAACTGAGGCGTAGAGAAAGGTCAGTTAATTGACTCTATCAGTCACCCAGCAAGCTAAATGACTTAGTAGGAGTAGGAATTTGAACCCAGGTGTCCCAGAGTCCGGGGTGGTTAAACATTATGCTAGTGCTCACCTTGGAATCAAAAGTACAGGCCCACCTACAGAACCTAGTGTTCACTTGAGGGCTACATATTTTCCACGTTGCGTTGTGACTGGCACCCAGTAGGCCTTAATAAATAATGGTGAAATGAATGGGTGTCTGAATAAATGATTGACAGAATCACTGATGGCAAGTGATTTTAGAGAAAACTGCCCCAACCACTGCTCCTTTTAAGAGGACTGTTTTACCTTAATAAAATCTCTAGCTGTTTTGTGACTGTTTGCAGATAACAGGAAACTCTTATTCAAAAATATATTAACCTCCCACCCCTGCCCCCAGCCAATCAGCCGGGCAGCGTTTGAACCTGTTGGGGCACATCCCCAAAGCAGCTTTTACTTGATCTCAGCCATTTGCCCCGCCCTGTTCCTTCTCCGTAGGAAACTGCTCAGGGTCAGGCAGCCTGGAGCTGCATTTGAAGTGATTCTGAACATATCACAGGAAAGGAGTATACGCCCACCAAACATGGCTCATTGGCTTCCCTTCCACAGGCTGCTGGTGGTGGTGTTGGCGTGGGGGGAGCGTGACTTGCAGCTCAGTGGTTATCTTTTAATTCACAGACCACATAAGGAACACCATGATCCGTGCATCTGTGCAGCTTGTTCCAGAGCCCCAGCCCTCACCAGCTGTGAGGTCACATCTCTTGGAAGGCAGTCATCTACCTCAACCAACAGCTCCGAGATGCTGGGCAGTAGGACCATATCTGCCATTTGGAAAGCTGCCGCTGGTGCTCTGGGCTGTCCTGCTCCTTCCGGTAGGCAAAGAGAGGATGCGATTTTTAAAAATTCATATATTCAGGTAATCCATATTGTCATCCGCCGTCTCCCCCCCCCACACACACACACAACCATTTTCTAAACCTAACCAGTTGTTCCTTCTGTGTCACTAATTGGGCAGCCTGAAATGAGGACAAATTTCATTTCCGGTTACCTGAAAGTAAACTTTCTCCCTTCCAGTTTGATTCCTCCAACATCTGTTGAATGCCTCTGTGGTGTAAGTCACTATATTAGGCAGAACATGGAAGAGGAAAATGGCTAGTCTCTGTTTCTGATTAGTGATATATAGTCTGTCCTCCCTCTCTCTCTCTACCCCTCCCTTCCTCCCTCCCTTCCTTCTTTGTCTTTCTCTCTTTCTGACAGTTGTCTATTTTGGCTCATGGTCCTATGATAATGAACCAAGAAATGAAAGCGTTTATTTTCTAAGTAACAATCCAATATTGATTAGAAGGCTGGGGTTTCAGCCGCCTCTTTTACAGTCTGGTCTGGAGTGACCAGCAGGACCCTGTGACCTCAGCTTGTGGCCAGCCCAGGTTGGAAACATCAAGTGGTTTCCAAGGAGGCCACAGGCCTCAATCCTACATGGCCGGATCGTAGCTGAACACAGTCTTGCCGAAATTCACTTACCCCTCGTGCAGGGGGAACTGGTGACAAGTGATGCTGAACCAGAGGTTCAGGATGCTAATATGATTTATTATCTGTGTACAGCCTGGGGAGGAGAAAAGGCTCATAAAAGTGTTCTAGGCTGGTCATTCTGAATGTGAGCATTTATTTATCTGCAAAGCTGCCGAATGTCCCTGCAGGAAGTCGCGGGCGCAGCAACCCCTGACTGCACAGACAAAAGTCTCCCCTTTACACAGGGCTGCTTTTATTGTTTCCAACAGCTTTGTGCTTTCCCTGGGGGAAGAGGAGAGTCACAGAGCGAGTTTTCTTCCTCTTTTCTCACGCTGCAGAGGAAGTGATGTTGTGGAAACAGGGGCATTAACTTGGCCTGCAAACCACATCAGAGCCAGAGTTGGGAAAAACTTGGAGCAGGGTGGCATTCCTATGGCTTTCGTCCTCCAGGTCCCCCAAAACCCAGCCTGGGTCTGAGCATGGGGATGGTGGGCGCTCACAGGTGGCACAAACCAAGAGAAGTCGTACTTGGGAATCATTCCATGGGTACAAGGGGCTCCCTGGGGATGGATGCTCCTGAACAATTAGGAGTCAAGCCCCCAAATGACTCCTGGAGCAGTTTCATTCATTCTTCATTCATCTATTGGAACACACTTAGGTATTACGCACTTTGTGCCAGGCACTGTGCTGGCCCGGGGTATGCAATGGTAAGCAACAGAGACACAGTCCCTGCGTCACGGAGCTTATATTTTACTTTGCTTGGCACACGAAACGTACTGGATGTGGTCCCGACCGTCGAATCCTGTAGGTCCTACCTCCTTAACGTCTATCCTGGGCTCTTCCTCATCCGACCATCCTTAATTCAGATCCTTGAGAACTCCTCGTGGAACAATGGAACCCATCCTCCCCAAACTCGCCTCCTCCATCTGATGATGCCACCCACTGCTTTGAATCATTCAAGCAGCAAGAAGGGGAGAGACAAAGGGAGATAAGGACACCCCCATCCAGCTGAGTCAACCTCCTTTCTAAAGATTTCTCAGAAGTCCCACCTAGTGATTTCTACTTATGTCTCATTGGCCACTTCTTGCTGCAGGGGAGGCTGAGGAATGGTACCTTTTAGCTTGAGGCCTTTGCTGCCTCAGGTTACTAAGGAACGGGGAGATGGCTACTGGGGTGGTCAGCCAGCCACCTCTGCTCATATACTCACAGGGTATGTGACAGACAGTATGACATCGCTTAGTAGGTGGTAGGAGAGGGTTCAAGAGGGACCTTTTGGGCTCTGTTCCTGGTTCACATCCCAGTTCTCTGGGAGCTGCCCTCTATCTCCTCCGTGGGGTTGGGATGCCAGCAGCCTCTATGTTGCTGTAGGTGCAGGTGGAATCTGCCCCTAGCTGAGCCAGCTCTGTTCTTCTTTTTTTTTTTTTTTCCCTGGAAATGGGGGATCAGGAGAGAGAAAGCTGGTCAGTCAGGGCAGGGCTGGCTGCACGGTGCCTGACCAGTGCAGTCACGCTGCCCTGTGTCAAGGGCCCCATGCTTGGGATTTAATGCTCTGCAGTCGCCATCTTGATGTCCTGAATAATATTATTTCAAATTTATGTTTGGTGGGTGATGTCCAATGGGACAATGGAGCATGACGCAGGGGCATGGAGCCTCAGCTCATGCATGGTTCCACCTCCCGCCTTCCACCCCAGCTTACCTTCCTGAGATGGGTCCTCAGATGCCAGCTCCCCACCTCCTTGTGACCCTGGCCCTGTTTGGCCTCCCACACACCACCCTGGCCTTGGGACTGCTACCACCCTGTGCCCCTGGGTACTAACTTTGGGAAGGTCAGAGTTGGGGAGCCTCACGGTGCCTTGGGGGTGGGGCAAGGTGGCAGCACTTTTGGCCGGACACTTGTCAGGGCCCTCTCCTCCACTGAGGATCCAGGTACCGAATGTGTCCCAGCATGGAGGTTGTGATCCGTTGGAGGCCAGTGAGTACCTTGGGTGGAGGCGGTGGGCGTGTGGGGGAAGGGGAGAGTGAGGTCCCAGCCCCTGGCTGGGGCCCTGCATTTCAGTTTTGTTCTTGGCCCCACAAATTATGTAGTGAGCCCTGCCTGACCGCGGGGCCATTGCGTTCGAGCCTGTGGATGCCAGGCCAGGGAAAGCCAGTCTGCAGAAAGGCAGAGAATAATAAAGAAATGCGATAAGAAAACGGAGTGCCTTCAGAAACTCAGGGCCCCAGAGAGGGCAAAGATCGGTTCCTGAAGGGCATCCAGTGCCCGGCTCCTGCCCCCTGTACTTCTGCTCCTGAGTTCTTCTCATCAGTTCCTTTCTGTTCCTTGTGCTACTATGAATGGATTCCCCTGATTACCGACTAAAAGTGCCCCAACCCAGACCAAAAAAAAAAAAAAAAAAAACTTAGTAGTCAGTTTATAGTGTTGGGTTTCAGTCCCAACTTTGCCGTTTAACTAGCTGTGTGATATTGGGCGAGTAGTTTTTTAAAAAATATATTTATTTAGGGCTTCCCTAGTGGTGCAGTGGTTGAGAGTCCGCCTGCTGATGCAGGGTTCGTGCCCTGGTCCGGGAGCATCCCACGTGCCGCGGAGAGGCTGGGCCCGTGAGCCATGGCCGCTGAGCCTGCGCGTCCAGAGCCTGTGCTCCGCAACGGGAGAGGCCACAACAGTGAGAGGCCCGCGTACCGCAAAAAAAAAAATAATAATTATTATTTATTTATTTATTTTGGCTGCACCAGGTCTTAGTTGTGGCACACAGGATCTTCATTGTGGCATGATTAGTTGCAGTATATGGGCTCTTAGTTGTGGCATGCACGTGGGAACTAGTTCCCCGACCAGGGATTGAACCTGGGCCCCCTGCATTGGGAGCGTGGAGTCTTACCCGCTGGACCACTAGGGAAGTCCCTGGGCAGGTTAGTTATTCTCTCTGAGGCTTCGTTTCTTCAACCTTAAAAAAATGGCTGGACCTAATGGTACCAACGTCCTAAGTTGCTATAAGGATTATCTGTTTACACCCCTTCTTGTTAATGAAGGATTTAAGACACAGAGGCATGTAGAGAATTTTGAGTGAAACAACTTCCTTCTCTGACTGTTTTCTCAGTACTTAAATACTGCATACTTGAATCTGGTTAACTTAAGTGGTTAGAATAGGGTCAAACAAGATGAATGTCGTAGGTTTGAGCACTAGACAGGTTTGCTTAGCATATTTCCATGACTAAAGACTAAACACATAAGGTAGATATTCCAGTTATCTATCGCTGCACAATGAACAGCCCCCAAATGTGTGGTTCAAAATAACAACCATGTTACTGTATCTCATTATCTTGTGGGCCAGGAATCGGGACAGGACTAGGATGGGTGATTCTTCTGCTCCATGTGGGGTCAACTAGGGGCTCTCAGGGGCACTCCAGTGGTGGATGTGCTGGTCTGGAGGGTCCAAGTTGGCTTCATGCACAAGTGTAGTGCTTTGGTGGGGATGGCTGGAAGGCTGGGCTCAGCTGGGACTGTAGAATGTGATTCCTATCTGTGGCCTCTCCAGCATGGTGGTCTTAGGATAGTATCACTTTTTCCACGGTGGCCCAAGTTTCAAAAGACCAAGATAGAATCTAGAAAGCCTTTTCTGACCTAGCCTTGGACATCATGCGGTATCACTTCTGTGGATTCACCTAATTACAAGAGAGTTAGAAGCTCACCCAGATTCAAAAGCAGGGGACTACATGAGGGTGTGAATACCAGGATGCATGGGTCATGGGTGGGGGCATTTTTGGAGACTAGCTATCACAGTGGACCAACCACTTATATGTTTCTTCCCTTAGTCCTGGGGGACAAAGTGCAAGGACATGGTTGGAAGAGCTCAGGTCCATCCCCATTCGTCATCAGAGGTATTCTGGGAGATCCTCAGCAAGGGGCAGGAGACGGAAAGGCTCTTGAGAACATCAGCCTCTGCAGAGAGCTAATTCCATAGGCTCTGGATGTTAAATCCTAGTCCTACTTCAAAACCAGCCTCTTGGGCTCTTGAACTTACAAAAAATAATCTCAGATTCCTATAAGGGAGTTATAATTGTCTCCATTTTCTATATGAGGAAACTTAATTAAATTGCCCAGAATCACAGCTAGAAAATGGTACAGCTGGAATTTGAAACCAGATATATCTAATGCAAAAGCAGTAGTTCTTTTTACAGTTTACAGTTTAAGTTACTTTCCCAGGGTCACCCAGAGAAATACAGAAATACAATTCAGTACCCATGCATGGTAAAAACGCTTAGCAAGATTAGAAGAGAATGGAAATTCCTTCATCTGATAAGGAGTATGTACAAACAAAACTTACAACAAACACTGTATTTAATGGTAAAATATTAAAACCTTCCCCTCTGAGATCAGGAACTAGACAGGATGTCTGCTATCACTCTTTCTATTCATTATTATTCTGGAGGTCATAGCCAGTGCAATAAAGCAAGAAAAAGAAAGAAAAAGCATCCAGATTGGAAAGGAAGAAGTGAAACTGTCATTATTCTCAAATGACATGCTTGTGCACATAGAAAATCCAAAAGAACCTACAATCAAACTATTAGAATTAATAAGGGAGTTCAGCAAGGTCACTGAATTTAATGTAGGGCTCTGGTGAGGAGTCAATGAGAAGTTTGTATCAGCTACTAAACCCTTACCTATTTAATCCTCACAACCACTTCTCTTTGGCCTGTGACCCTGGTGACACTTCCTTCTTGACATTCCCTTTACCCTGTCTTTCTTGATACAATCTTCCTTTGGGTCTCGTCCTCCTCTTCTGGTATCTGCTCCTACAACGTCGGCCGTGCTCAGAGTTTGATCCACAAGCAATGCTGTGGCAAGGACAACTTCATTGTGTTCTCTGCGGGGGGCACATCCCATGGGTGTCCGACACTCTTATCATTTCTTCCCTGGACTCTCCCGCTGACCTAGTTCTTGGTTCTCCCACCTCAATTTTTCCCCCCATTTTTTTTTTATTGTGGTAAAATACACATAACGTAAAACCGACTATCTTAACCATTGTAAGTGTACAGTTCAGTGGTGTTAAGTACATTCATGTTTTGAAACCATCACTACCATCCTCCTGCCTCAGTCTTACTCCCTTTGTTTCCATCTGTCACACAGGCCCCAGTGGGAGGGGACCTTCCTCAAATACAAACTTGATCTTGCTGTCTTTTCCCTCTTTAAATTCTTTCAAGACCGGAGACACCTTGGTTAAGTTCAACATCCTCTGCCTGGTATATAATAGCCCTCCACAATCACGGCTCTTGCTTCTATGCCTGTTTTAATTTGGGTACCTCCCAAAGCTGACCCTGAGCCAAGGATTTGGGGCCATAAGAGAGGTGAGTCCCAGGAAGCACAGTGAGGGAATGAGAATCAAGACAGGGAAGGGAGGAAGGCCAATATACGGTACGTTTGTGAGTAGGTTACCGATATGGGCAGCTGGGGCTCAATTCTGCTGGTGCCTCTCTGAGATACTGTGTAGCACACCCCTCAGCACTGCCCCAGAGAGGGATGAGGAAGCTGGAGTATTTATCCACCAACTCCCATCCAGTGGTGTGCTGGTAAACCAGCTTTCTGGGAGAACAAAGAAAGTCCCAATTTGTAGTGTTTGCCAGTGGCCACGATATAAATATTCCCACTGTGGCTGATTGGAAGCTACCAATGTTTTAACACTTGGCTTGCAAATTTTCTGAATATGTAACAGTCAGGCTCTCCAGAGCTAGTACCACTGCTCCAGCACACCCCAGCTCTCATTCCGCATTAGTTGAGGCTTGTTTCTGGGAAGCTAAGCACTTAGGATCTGCTCGCCCATATGGTGGCCAGCTGAGCATGCTTCTTCAGAGGCCTGAGAACTCCCTCTGATGGTTTCAGGAAGTCCTCATTGTATTTGGGAAATCTTTTCAGGTGCCTTCTGGGTTGGGTGGAGGGACATGGGTGGGACACCAACAGAGCTTGCGGTTAGGTCCTTTCAGGGCCCCCCCTGCTTGGAATGCCTGCTCCTTCTTAGCACAACCCCCCCCCCACCGCATCCCCCCCACCGTGAGCTTCTGCTCATCCTTCAGTACTCAGCTATGGTGTCTCCACCTCTGTGAAGCTCTCCCTGTGTTGCCACAAACTGTCCTTGCTCTCGTGACAGCCTGAAAGCACGCCCTTGGCTTGTTAATTGCTACCTGCCTTTGTCCCTCACTGCACTGCAAGCTGCCAAGGCCAAGGATGTTGTCTATCAGTTTCTGTAACTGCAGTTGTTAGCCCAGTGCCCAGCACAAACTTAGCTACTTAATAAACAGACAACTCGCCCCACCCGAGCCTGGCACATAGTAATGATTGAGTCAAATTAACACTCTCCCCCCTCCCCCTCCACTATTTATATATCCACTGCTCAATCAATCAGTTGGTCCCTACAGCTTTATTGCTTATTCCCATCCGTTTCCAAAGAGGACTTTAGGCAACAAGCAGGTGCTTCCTTTCCCGTGAAGGTGTGAGTGACCATATTTTCTGAAGCAATGATCAGGACACATGATCTGACACATGTTACGACACATGGTCTGACAATAGGACAGAATATTTTAAATCACCACCATCTCGGAAAATCTGGGCTGCGTGGCTCTGTGTCGAAAAGAGGCAGGAGCCATGGCCTCGTAATGCACACCCAGAGCAGGCAGGAGTTCTGTTCTAAAGACCTCTGTGATTTTAAGAGCGGCATGTGAAGATAGCTGAAGAGAGAAGTTGATTTCTGTGGCACTCTAGCTGGAGTGATCACAGGGAGCAGGGAAAAATTTGTGGCAGAAACAAGCTCTCATTAAGACCATATGCTGTAGTTCTAATCGATGGCTCTTAGAAGTAATTCCCCGACATCGCATTCATTTTTACTGCCTCCCCTTCAGGGGCAGGAAGAACAGGGTTGTTAGACCGCCGTTTATAGATGAGGGTATTTAGAAACAGAGAGGTTCAATGGCTCAGCCCCAGTCACAGAGTGAATCAGAGACACCGCCAGCCTCGAATCCAGAATTCCGACTTGAGCTTCTGTGCCAAGATCCCTCGGGGCACATTTCCTCTCTAATTTGCATAAATCATCAACATTTTTTTCCAAGCTTGTGCTGAGAAAGCCCCTTTTCAAAGAGTGGAAACTCCCTTTGCCTTCTGTCGCCTTAGTTTTATTTTATGAACCAAATTCTTTTACTTCAACACGTAGACTTGCTATTTTCCCTTCCGTTGAGCCCTTTTCAAAAGAGGTCATGACCTTTGCTTATAGATGCAATGGAAACGGGTGAGCCTAAATGAAATAAAACAGATGATCCGGAGGCCATATAAAGTGTAATTTCAACTAATGTTCAAAATCCCATGCAGTTGATTATAAATCTTAGATCCTGGCAGGTTATCAGGAAAATAAGAATGGATAAATGGTGCTTCCAGTGTTTGGACCCCACTAGGTGTAAGATGAGCCCCAACCTTGGGAGCAGATTCCTAGGATTAGAAATAAGAAACTGGACATACCAGGGCCGTGCAAGCTTTGAGAAATTTCAATTTGGAAATATGTAGGGAGCCATACCTGAGACTGAAGGTATGCCAACTTGGTCTTTTAATCACCAGCATAATTACATAATTACTCACAATCCTTTCACATATTTAAGAAATTCTTAGCTTATGACCTCATCTGTCTGATGGTCCTTAGGTGACTCCAGTATTGAGGTTTCTGGGCATGAACTGTGCTTCCTGGAATCCCAGGTCAGCACTTAATGCCTTGCTGACACTCACGAAATAGTAATAATCCTCTTGAAAGTAAAAACATATGCAATGTGTTTGGAAAAATCTCCTCCATGTCAAGTACGTTAGATTTTCAAAATAATTTATGGCTCATCTGTTTAACCATCAGAAAAAAAAGGAGTTCTGTCTATTCGAAATCTTTGGTAAAATAAAATTCAGCATAGAGGAAAGCTTTTTGTCTACATGGCACAGTAATTTATTACTTATCACATTAGTCATCTATTGCAATCTACTGCAATCATGCTGTGTAACAAAAGTTTTAAGCACACCCAAATTGAGCAGCTTAAAATGTTTGTTTCCTGTTCATGGGGTAGGGGTCGGGGGCTGGAGTTCTGATGATCTCAGTTGAGTTTGGCTGTACTCTATAGCTTGGGTCCAGGCCTGTTCCACATGTCTCCTCATCCTCCTTGGCCCAGCAGCTTCCTGGAGCATCCTCATTTTATGGCAGATCACCAGAGAGCAAAAGGCAGGCCAAACAACACAAGCACCTTTAAAGCCTTTGCTGGCATCATATCTGCTCACATTCCATTGACTAAAGCAAGTCACAGGGTCAAGCCCAAGGTCAGTGGAGCAGGGGAACACAACAGCCCAAGTGGGAGGGGGAGGGGAGTAAATATTTGCTGAACAGTACTCCAGTCTCTCACAATTATCATCCCTAAAAGCCTGTGTTATGGACTGAATTGTGTCCCCCCCCCCAAATTCATATGTTGCAGCCTGACCCCCCAATCCCTCAGAATGTGACTGCATTGGGAAATATGGCCTTTAAAGGGGTGATTAAGTTGAAATGAGGCCATTAAGGGAGCCCTAATCCAAACTGGCTGGTGTCCTTATAAGAGAAGGAAATTTAGACACATAGAGGAAAGGTCATGTGAGGACACAGCGAGAAGGCGGCCGTCTGTAAGCCAAGGAGAGAGGCCTAGAAGAAACCAAATCTGCCAACACCTTGATCTTGGGCTACCAGCCTCTTGAACTGTGAGACAATAAATTTCTCTTGTTTAAGCCACCCAGTCTGTGGTATTCTGTTATGGCAACCTGAGCTAATACAGCCTGTAAACCCCTTGTGGGTGACTCAGGGCTGTGTCTTACTCATGGTGTTGTCTTCCCCCACAGTACTTAGCACATTACCATGTGTACATATTTTTGTATATTTGGTGAATGAACGAAATCTTCTCTCAGTTTCAAAACCAATAATTACTTATTTTATCAGCCAGACTCATGGTTGCAAGTGTTAGAAACCCATTTAAAGTTGTTTTAAGCAAAAAGGAAATCTTTGGGGTCAGATGACTGGGATAGCTTCTAAAATATACAGAGTGATTCTAGGAACCAGGACCTCACCTGCCAGATCCTCTTTCCATGGTCCCTCACTGAGGCACTTGGCCTTGTTTTTGCAGAGAAAATGACTACTAAGAGAATGACAGATTATGTTTTCCAAAAGTGACGACAACAATATCTCCCATCCCAGCTGCTCATCTTACAGTGTGACTTTAACATTCCTCCCATTGAGAGGTAGGGTCTGTGTTTTCTGCCTTTGAATATGGGTGGGCTTGTGACTACAGTGGAAGTGACACTATGTGACTTCTAGGCTAGGTCATAAAAGATGGTACAGCTTCTGCCTTGTTTGCTGGAACATTGCCTTTGGAGTCCTGAGCTGCCATGGCAGAAGTCTGAGGCTGCCATGCTGTCAGGAAGCCCAAGCTACATGGAGAAGCCACATGAAAGTGTTCTGGCCAAGAGCCCCAGCTGAAGTCCCGTCTAACAGCCAGCATCAGCCACTACATGTAAGTGAAGATGACTCCACATGACTCTGGCCCCCAGCCATTGAGTCCTTCCTGTTGAGGCCCCAGATATTGGGGAACAGGAACAAGTCCTCCCCATGGTGCCCTGTCAAAATTCCTGATCCACAGAATCTGTGAGCATGATAAATGGTTCTTTTATGCCACTATGCTTTAACATAATTTGTTCCATAGCGATTGTAAGTAGAATAAAGAGCCAAGGATTACACTCTTATAGCTACCACTCTTTAGAAAATTCTGGGAAAGGTCTCCAATTGGCCAGGCTTGGGTCACATGCCTACCTCTTGAGCCAACTGCTCTGTCCAGGAGGAAGTAGAGTAGCTCTAGCCTAGTTTATGTGTTCATTCCTGGGGGAGTAGGCAGAGATGTTATTATGGCCACATACCAGATGCCTAGGGCTAGAGTGATTCATCAAAGGTGGTTGGGGTGGTATCAGAAGAAGGGGTATGAGAATGTGTTCTGGGCAGACTGAAATAATAGCTATATTCTATCACCTTTACTTTATTTGGTAACCTTTTTTTTGGGAGGGGAAGGGGTGGTTTAAGATAGTTTCCTTTAAAAGAAGATAGGAGACCACAAGCTGTGTGACTTCGAGCAAGTTACTTTGCCACCCTGAGCCTAAAAAGAATTTTTTTTTATACTTCTCTGGCAAGTTGTTAAGAGCGTGTTAGAAACGCTTTTCATTTTAGTCAAAATTTACATCAGGTCAGTCATCACTTGGAAGCAGGGACTTCAGTGTTCTGCTGAAGTGTCCACATTGCTGTCTGCATTAATTTCCACATGGCTTCCGTCTTCCCTTTTCCACCCCAAAATACACACACATACACACCAGTCACGTGATGTGCACACACACATATTAAATATGTATTTTTCATATATTCCAAAAATAACCAAACCTTTCTTCTTACCTGAAAGCCAGTAATATTTTTGCAGCCTAGAAATATCCTTAGGGTCAATATTCTCTATCAGGGATCGGCAAACTTTTTCTGTGACAGGCCAGAGAAGAAAAATTTCAGGCTTTGCAGGTCAGTTTCTGTTGTGACTACTCAACTCTGCCCTTGCAGCCAAAGTAGCCACAGACGATATATAAGCAAATGGGTGTGGCTGGGTTCCAATAAAACTTTATTTATAAAAACAGGTAGTGGGCCAGATTTGGTGCACAGGCTGTACTTTGCACAGAATCTATAGCAGCACTGTCCAATAGAAATATAACGCAAGCCACATATGTAGCTGCAGAGAAAGGCAGTGTCTCCCCAGTATCAATTCCCAGCCTGCAGTAGCATCAGCTCCCCTGTTGTAGGAGAAGGTATCCAGGCAGAGCATCAAAGATATGTGGATGCTGGTGGAAGAAAGTTGTCAGAGTACAGTGAATTGTCTCACATAGCTGCCTGCGAACTCAGGCAGACCAAGGGTGTAAGGAATGGGGCATCAATGGTGTCTGCCTTGGGGAGCAAACCTAAGGAAGAAACCTGTGCCTTGGAAGGTAGAACAGTGAAATGGGGGAGGGGGTACGAGGCCACTGGAGATATCATGGTGCTGCTGGGTCGGGGCTTTCCTGAAGCCAGATCTAACTCTGGACTTTAAGGTTATGTGAACCAGTACATTCCCCAATCAGTATGTAAGCCAGTTTCCATGGGGATTTCTATGTCTTATCATGGAAAGCAGTTTTTACTACTCTACGGGTTAATTAGCTCAGCAATTCTTTGGATGCTGAATAGTCTTAATATGAGAATTGAGATTGGCAGAGGTGTAGCGATTCTGTATAAGTGTTTCTCAGCCCCTCTATATTTGATAGGATACTTCCCTCCTACTACTGCCCCTCAAACAACAAAACGAACACGACCTTTTTGTTTTTCAACTCTATGTCAGTAGTAAAATAAGACTTAAGAAACACTCTGAGGAGTTTGGTTAGGATCTATTTCTGAATTGCACATGGTCCAGCCTGTTGGCTGAAGCAAAGTGTAGAAAGAAACTACACCATCATTAAAGAAGGTGCAGCATATATATATATATATATATATATATATATATATATATATATATATATATATATATATATATATATATAAAATTCAGCTATTAAAAAAAAGAAGGAGGGCTTCCCTGGTGGCGCAGTGGTTGAGAGTCCGCCTGCCAATGCAGGAGACACGGGTTCGTGCCCGGTTCTGGGAGGATCCCACGTGCCGTGGAGCGGCTGGGCCCGTGAGCCATGGCCGCTGAGCCTGTGCATCCGGAGCCTGTGCTCCACAACGGGAGAGGCCACAACAGTGAGAGGCCCGCGTACCGCAAAAAAAAAAAAAAAAAAAAGTAAAAAAAAGAAGGAAATCTTGCCATTTGTGACAACATGAATGGACCTTGAGGGCATTGTGCTAAGTAAGATAAGTCAGACAGAGAAAGACAAATACTGTATGATCTCACTTATATGTGGAATCTAAAAAACAAAACAAAACAAAGTTCATAGGGAACAGATTGGTGGTTGCCAGAGGCAGGGGATGGGGGTGTGGGTGAAATGGGTGAAGGGGCTCAAACGGTACAAACTTCCAGCTATAAAATAAGTAAGTCATAGGAATGTAACGTACAGCATGGTGACTATGCTATACATTAATAATGGTGCATTGCAGTATTTGAAAGTTGCTAAGAGAATAGATCTTAAAAGTTTTCATCACACACAAAAATTGTGTAACTATGTATGGTAATGAAAGTTAACTAGACTTACATTGTATTGATCATTTTGCAATATATACAAATATGGAATTATTATGTTGTATACCTGAAACTAATATACTGTTATATGTCAATTACATCTCATTTAAAAAAGAAAGACAGAAAGAAACCATCAGTCCAAAAGAGACCAGGGCAGGTATGGTAGGTTGTTGGGTCCCTAAACACCCATTTCAACTCTCCTCTTGCTGACAGTCCTTTAGAGCAAGGCTCTACATTCAATAATGCACTTTCCCAGACATCTGTGCAGGAGAGGTGGCCGTGTGACTCCATTCCAGTCAGTGGGACACAGTCAGAAGTCAGCTATCATTGCCTCTTCCGCTGCTTTCTCCTTTGGCTGGAGTGAGGGGCTGTGGCTGGAGATGCACCCGTCATTACCACGTTCCGAGGAGGGGTAGACAGACAGGCTTCTTCTTGGCCTTCGTGGGCCACCCTTCCAGACCTGGACTCTGTTACTCCGACTTACTGCCTGAGATAAGTCAGTGCCTTTACCATTAAGCCAACAACCACAGTTGTTGAGTTTCTTTTATGGGCAGCTGAATGCAGTCCTGTGTGATACAGAATTATATAAGCCTCTTTACTTTTACCAGGATGTTCCTTTACCACCTTCCCAAGGATCATGGGCCTGTGGGAGAACTCAGAAGGCCTAAACTGTGGCCAGGGCAACAGATCCAAATCAGGACAGATGAAAGTAGGTAGAGTAGAGCTAAATGGCCGTGGGAGGACCTCTCCAAGCTTGTTTTTAAAAATCTTCAGGGAATCCAGGGGAGATCATACAGGCTTGGCTGGTGAACCAAGAGCCAGTTCGTCCTCATTGGTATAGACTCTTGGTGAGTGAAAGTGCCCAGATTCCAATTCTAATTCATGGAGGGAGAGGGGTCCCCCCCGCCCACCTGCTCCAACAACAAGCAGTGCCTGGGACACCAGCTGGGTGTCCTACAGTTCAACTCAATTCTGACACCATCTACCTGGAGACAGCGTCAGATCCCACAGTTTAAGGGCTCAATCCCACAAGACTGCCCTCCGCCTCAGATGCCAATTGCAAGTCCAGGTTGTCACCTGTGCCTCTGACCTACTGGCTATAAATCAGAGGTTCCCACGACCTCCTTTCTGGGTTCAATTAATTTGCTAGAGCAGCTCACAGGACTCAGAGAAACAGTTTACTCACTAGATCACTGGTTTATCATAAAAGGCTACAACTCAGGAACAGCCCGATGGAATTGATGCCTAGGGCAAGGTGTGGGGAAAGGGCACAGAGCTTCCATGCCTTCTCTGGGCTCACCACTCCCCCCATGGCTCCACGTGTTCACGAACCTGGAAGCCCTCGAAACCCTGTCTTTTTGGGTGTTTATGGAGGCTTCATTACACAGGCATGATTGATTAAATCATTGGCCATCAACGACTGATTCAACCTCCAGGCCCTCTTCCCTCCCAGGAGATCAGGGGGTGGGAATGAAAGTTCCAACCTGCTAATCACAGGGTTGGTTCCTCTGGTGACCAGCTCCCATCCTTAATGAGGTGTCCAAAAGTCATCTCATTAACATAACAAAAGACACCTTTTATCACTCTCAGCACTTAAGAAATTCCAAGGGTTTTAGGAGCTCTGTGCCAGAAAGGGACCAGACCAAATCTGTGTTTCTTATTATAAATCACGAGATCACAGTGATTCTCTCTTGGACTCTACCAGCACAGAATGAGCCATCAAGAGGCTAAACGACAATCCCAAGCTACACTCTGGGGAACATCTCCCATTGCTCTAGGACCTGGTGCTCACCAAACCCTTGTCCCTCATGAAAAAGGCCTTTCCTTTTAGCTCCTGTGCTCTCAGGCACCCCCATCATTCTCTCCACTTCTCTTTACTGCTAGTTTATGGCATTTAAAAAACAACCATCACAACAAATTGCCTTTTCTTCTTGCCTTTCCAGAAAGAAACCTAAGTGCTAGTATTATTTTCCACTTTTAATCACAGCTTGACAGAGATGGAAAGTTAAGTCATGTAATTGCTTTTGTGTTTTGTACTTCTTTTCACTATTTTGGAAAAAAAGAAATAGTTCAATGGATAAAATGTGAGTTTACACCAGACCCCAAACATCACGAGCGTTAATGGCAACCATGTGTTATTCCAGAGAATATGCACCCACTTTGTGGGAGGAAGAAAAACTACGGCGCTGCTCAGCTAGTACACAGAGGAAGCCAAAGAGTTCCAAAGGCATGTTTGGGGACAGAGAGCTGTTTCAGGTATCTCAAAGTAAGAAAGATATATTTTGTAAAAACTTAAGATGTAGATATTACCATAGGCGTACTTGCAGCAAGATTGCCTTCCCCAAACTATTGAGTCATAAAACATCTGTCTCGTAATTGGAAAGTGGGGGATGCCTGGAGGCACATCTGGCCCATCCCACCGCCTTCTGCCTGGATTGTCCACAAAACCACTGGGCTAGCATGTGGCCCTCTGTGCAGAGGCCAAGAAGAGGGGCTGCAAACAGGTGGGGCTGCAGCTTGGCCATGAGCGCTCCCTACCGCCACCAAGAATGAAACTGGGATGGGGCTCTCCACCCAGCACAAATCTTTCCCCATCTCTCCCGTTGCCAGAAGCCTCAGGTGGGCTGGGATGGTAGAGGAATGAACTTAGCAGAGACCCACTTGGTTCCAGGAACCATGACTTGATACTGCTGAATCACAATTGCCTGCTGGAAGGGACACTGCAGCCTTAGTCTTTGTATGTGTGAATTTAGTGTCTGCTTGGGGGCTAGAATCAGAGTTGTGGTTGGAAGCATTCAGCCCCAAATTGTAAAGTGGGTAGGAATTTTTGCTTGGTCACAAAGTCTGGTGTGCAGACACGAATGCTCTTTATTTTCCTTTTTCTTTTCTTTTTTTTTGCAGCCTCTAAATTTTTATTAACATGAGTTTTTAAAAACAAGCATCCATAATAGTGTGTGGGAGGGGGTAAGGGTGGGAGAGGAGTGGAGGGCAGGGCAGGGCAGGGTGAAGGAATTCTGCTTTATTGGTAATAAAATGCCAGAATTTTAAAAAAATATTTATTTATTTTTGGTTGCATTGGGTCTTTGTTGCTGTGTGCAGGCTTTCTCTAGTTGTGGCAAGCGAGGGCTACTCTTTGTTGCAGTGCACGGGCTTCTCATTGCGGTGGCTTCTCTTGTTGCGGAGCACGGGCTCTAGGCACGCAGGCTTCAGTAGTTATGGCAAGTGGGCTTTAGAGCGCAGGCTCAGTAGTTGTGGCACACGGGCTTAGTTGTTCCACGGTATGTGGGATCTTCCCGGACCAGGGATCGAACCCATTTCCCCTGCCAATGCAGGAGGATTCTTAACCACTGCACCACCAGGGAAGCCCAAGCGCCAGCATTAACTAGAATTACCTTCGCTCTTGAGCTCTCGTTTCCACTGATAGTGAATACTGTCAGCATGCCAATTCAACCCAGCTCAGCACTTCCTGTTCAAAGGTAGTCCCTCTCAGGGTAAATGTGGCACTCCCTCATCCTCACATCCTCCTTCCCTTCTCCCAGGGGTAATCAAGGGCTGATCCCTGGTCCCGGCCTGAGGAAGAGGCCCATAGGCCACCATTGGTACTCGCTGACTTCTGCCCAATTGTGTTATTCATCTCCAGCTGCATACAAAACCACTCCAAAACTTACAACAAGCACAATATTTATTTTTCCTGTAAAATCTGCAATTTGAGCAGGGCTTCGCAGATATTTGGTGTCAGCTGGGGTAGCTCGAAGGCTGGGGGTTGGAATCTCTCCAAAGCCCCCTCAGACAGTGGCTGCTGGGTGTCATCTGGGACCTCATCTGGGGCTGTCAGATGGAATGCCTACACATGGCCTCTGCCTGTGGTCTGGGTTTCCTCACAGCATAGCAGCTGGGTTCTAAGGGTAAGTGAAGAGAGAGAGAAGGGGTGTGCCAATTTGCCTTTCATGACCTAGTCCTTAAAAATCGTGTGGTATCACTTTGTCACATTCCGTTTGTCAAGGTGCTCACAAAAGCCTGCTGAACTTCAAGCGGTGGAGAGGAAGACTCCACCTCTTGAGGGGGGAAATGGCACATACTAGAAGAGCATGTGAATTCATAAATGTTGTAGAGGCCACTCTCAAAATACGGTCTGCTACACCCTCTCTTCTCCATGCATTGGCTGCTGATCTTTTTAGACCTGCAACCATCTCTGGTTCATTAAGTCCACTCTAGTTCCCTCACTGCTACCCAGAGGCCTCTTGGTTTTCCAGCCTCACAGCCATGTCTGTGCCCATCTTGGGGATGGAAACATTTATACAGCTCTATTTCCTCATGCTTGAGAATTCTGTTGGCCTCCAGGCCTCCTGGGCCGTAGCTGCCCTGTGGCTCCAGCACCACGTTGGATGTGAGGCTTCTCCGTGTAGCTTCCAACAATCCCTGGTCTCCTCTGCTGGAGCCCCAGCCTTCTGGTGCCCATTCCAGCCGGCAGGGAAGAGGCAGCTACTCTCCTGAGGGCAGACTCCACATTAAGGACATTTATTGTAAATTGTATCCACCGTTTCATTTTACCCCTTATTGGCCAGAACTTTGTCACATGGCCACATCTAATTGGGAAATGTAGACCTTATTCTGTCAAACCATGGGTTCAGTGAAAAATTGGAAGTATTTTTTTTTATCAAGGGAGAAAAGAATGGGTTTTTCAGGAGAACTCCTGTCTTGACAACAGAGGCAGCATTTAACCTGAGAGCTTCAGGGTGAGTCAGAGTCAGCAATGATAGAACCAGGGGAAGAGTATTTTAGGCAGAGGGAACAGCAAAAACAGAGGCTCAGAGGCAGAAAAGAGCATGGCCTAGTCAAGGTACAGGAGTGTAATTAGTGAAGGATGTGACCTGTGGAAGTGAGGGCAGGTAGACAGGAGGAGAGAGATGAGATGAAAGGAAAGGCGGGTAACTACCAGACCATGTGGGGCCATGTTGGCTAGGATTAGGAGTTTGGATTTTATTCTAGAACACATTTCCGAACGGACTCTTTGACGTCTACAGTTCCCACAATTAGCAATTATTTTATTTGGTGCAAAAGTCCATTCAACACAAATATTTATTGAGCGCCTACTCATGACAGGAAAACAGAAGGCATTGTGGGAAGGTAGGAATAGCTTGATATTTGGAGTATTAGCATTTAGAAGGTACCCAGTTTGGTCAGTGTATTAGCTGAGTATCCCTGGGCAAATTACTTAACTTATCTGAGTCTCAGGTTCCTTGCTAGGCAACATTGTGAGTTTTAAACAATATAACACATGTAAAGGTTCATGGTGAACTCTAAGGAGCCTTATATACACTATTGTTATTGAGATATTGTTACAGTACTGGTGTAAGTTCATCACACTCTTTCTGGAGTACCAAAGGGCCAATCTGAGGGTAGGTGGTGGAGGGGAGAGGATGGATATAGAGAAGGACCCAGCAGGGAGAGGGCTGAAGGGAGGGCCCCTGGCATGGTCACCAAGCACTGGGCCCTGAGGTGTGCAGTTAAGGAGGGACAGCAGGGGATACCAATGAGTCACTCTGGCAATAAGTGTCGGTGGCTGGAGCTGACACTATTGATGCCCATCTCCGCATCCCCTCAGCCCGCCTCTGAGTTCACCTGCAGCTGTGCTGAGCTGTTTCTAGAAAGCCTGCAGGGCTCATCTCTCTTTTCTTCTCAGCCTATGGACTTTCTTTGGCATCAGGGACCTTGCTGGAAGCATGCAACCTGGCGATGCCATGGTGTTAGCATCCTGGGGAAATTCTCAAGCCTGCTACCCCGAGTTGGGTGTTTGGAATGGGGGATGTGTTCTGATGTGTGCCCCACATGGCCTCTCAGGGGGTCCCGGGTTGGGTGGAGCAGCCGTCCTCAGTGGTAACTTGCTCATCAACCTCCCCTGAATGGGCTCTCCTCTTTATCTCACCTCCCCACTCCCTCGCCATGCTTCCCGGGGTCACCTTCCAAATAAACGACCTGCACCCAAATTCTCATCTCAGGCTCTGCTTTGCGGGGAACCTCAGCCAACTCTCCATTCCCAACCCCCTTCCCCGATACGTAAGGTGAAAGGGCTGAAAGCTCCCTCTCCCGGCTCCCACCACAATTATAGGTGGCCACGTGACCCACTGCCAGGTATTGGCTCATAAGCCAAAGTCTTTTGGAAACTTTCTTGGAAAGCTTTCACTTCTTTATAAAAGGAACAGATATTTTTGGTGCTGGAATACCTCCCCCACCTTCCTGCCTTGACCATGAACACGCTTTTAGAGCTGCTGCAGCTTTCTTGAGGCCAGAAGGAAAGGCCAAGAGGATAACAGAAACGCTGATGTCCCTTATGTATTAAGTCACCGAACTCACATCTATAGACAGCTAATTCTAGACTTCTTCTTTTGTAAGGAAAATAACCCTCGGATTTGTTGAGGATGCTGTTCACGGAGTGCTTGGTTACTTGCACTCTAATGCAGACCTAACTGATAACAGTTGCTCAGGGTGCCAAGGTCAGTGGTGGCTGCAACCTAGATTTTCAAGTCGTGGAGCCAGTGGAGTCAAGCTGCTCTGCAGCAGGCTGGCAAATGTTGGAGCAGCACAGCCGCCCCTGCCCTGCCAACTCCCAGTCCTGTTCTTGCCCCTCTCCAAATTCCACGGCTTCTCCCAAGCGGGATGGACAAGGCTTCTCTTGGGAATTCTCAGACTTAAAGGTTGAGGAATGCAGGTGGCCTCGGAGACCACAGGCAAGTCTCTGACCTGCGTCACTCACCTTCCAGCCTCTGTTTCCTTCTTTCTTACTTCAGATTTACAGAGAGAGCAAGCTCTGAAGCAAAAGGATAAGAATCTATCCAATTAGGGGGAAAATTCCCTGATTCCCCTGTAATTTACATTTCTTCTTTACTTTCTGTCTCGTTTTTGTCTTAGAAAGCAAGCCCGTGAAAACTAGGCTTGTGATTTCTTTTGACTGAATCGTGTACAGTTGTTCACTGGTACTAACTGAGAGCCTGGATTGCTCCGGGCTAGGGGAAAATACCAAGGAGATGGAAGGCCTGTCCTGTCCTAAAACGGGACACAGTCTAGTTGGAGGCATATGGAGCCTCCCAAGAGGGCCTATGGTTCAGGAGGCATGATAGCATAGGGGTCCATGAACATATGTTCTGGAATTGGTGACCTACATCGAGCAAGGTACTTAACCTGTGTGTGCCTCAGTTTCTTCCTCCGTAAAATGGAGAGAATAATTGTACCTAATCCTTGGGGTCATTGGTGCAAATTAAGTGAATTAGACGTGATGATGATGATGATGATGAAAGTTATGTGTTCATTCACAGTGCCCAAGGCAGTACTTTGCACATTCTAAGCTCCAGGAACAGTTTCCTTCACCCAACACCTACTGATGAGTATTCAGTACATACCAGGCGCCGTGTTAGGTGCTGGAGGTACAGTGGTAAATTAGACAGATAAGGCACCTGTCCTCATGGTCTGCCAGGGACAAGGACATGAAAGTCATTACACCTGTGACAAATAAGGACTCCAGGCAGAGGGCCTGGCCCAAGTCCAGGCCTTGGGGTGTGAAGGGGGTGGGCTGCTGAAGCCCAGACAGAGCGCACCTAAGTGGAGGCTGGAACGGGGTCCAGATCCTGTGCACCTGGAGGGTTAAGTGTAGGCAGACAATCAAGGTCACATATCAGTGATTGGGTTCAAACTGGTGGAGAATTCTGGCACGGGGACACAGGGCAAGGTGTGTGAGAACCACACGCCAGGCCTCCTTCTGACATCCTCTGCCTTGCCCCCTGCCCATCAGCAGTGTGGACGGATCGGGGCCCCCGCGGGAGCCAGGCGATGATCTCCTGCAGGCAACAGTTCTGATCCAGCCGTGTAGGAAGATTAGCAATGGAAGATTAATTTCTCCTTGTCATTTCCCCAGGGGCCTTAAGCAATCTCGGGAGCAATTTTCCTCGCCTAGAACACCGCCCTCGGGAAGCTGGCTGGGATGGGCTGCGGTGTGGCGCCGGGTGGACAGCCCTCGAATCCCAGCTTCGGACCTGGGTGGCGAGCCAGAGAGAAATGTGCCCGCTGAGCAGTCATCGCCGTCTTGTAATGGACGCTGAACAAAAGAAAGGAAAGCATAAGCATTGCTTTGCTGTGCGGGCTTTCCATTTGGCTAAGGAGCGTGAAGGACGCTGGAAACGGAGCTCTCGGACTTTCGGTGCTGACAGCCGCAGGGAGCCGGCAGTCTTTGTCTCCAAAGAGATTTCTTTTCACAGTCGCGGCTTTGCCTGGAGGGCGGGGTGCTGAATCCAAGGCCACAGTTTCTCCTTCCTGCTAAAGAGAAGGAAGAGGGCAGGGCTGTCTTCTGCTCTCCCACGGGGGAGTCTGAGGTCAGATCTTAGGAAGGACTTCCAGGTCAGAAGGATAGTCTTCACCCTGGATTTCGATTAGGGGCTTTTCAGTGAAACCCAGAAAACTGTTGTTTGGTTTGAATTGGGAGATGCTTAGGCTGGAGGGTCTAGGAATTGTCTGAAGGTTGGGACGGGGTGCGTCCCACAGAGGATTGTGTTTCCCAGCCACCAAGTGGTTATGCCCTTCAGCCACTCAGCTGCACCCCATGCTGGGCCATGGATCCCCCCGCCATCGAACCTTTATTGAGTACCGATTGTGCTTAAAATAGGACTCCACCAGTGTGACATTGGATGTGGTATTAACCTCTCAGACTCCATTGCTTCATCCCTAAAATGGGCTTGATAATGTCTTCCTCGCAGGCAGATGGACAGCAGTGAGCTAACGTACGTAAAGCAACCAGCATACATGGCCATTGCTTCGGACAGGATGCCTTCAGCTGCGACGAACAGAAGATGCAGCTAAGAGTGGCTTCACAAAATGGGACTGTGTCTCACAAGAGAACTCCTGAGGCAGGTTCACTTTGGGGGGAGGGCTGGGGGCAGGGGTAGCACATCTCTCTGCTCCACTACCCTCGGCTTGTTGGAGGTGACGATCCTCATAGTGTAAAGACGACTAAAGCAATTCCAGACATCACAGGCTCAGTTTAAAGAAACTGACACCTCCTTTTCTGTGGGTAGTGCATTTTACTTCCAGCCTCATTGTCTAGGACTGGGTCACAAGGCTGTGCTCCACCAATCTTTGGTAAAGAATATGAGGTCATCATGGTTGGCTTGGATCAAGCATAACTCACCCCCTAGGAATGTGAGGGGGTCCCCTTCCCTGATCACACTGCAGGATGAACACCAGAACAAAATTTGGGCTTGGCCATTGAGGAAGATGCAGTGACCCTGAGGGCATAGAAAGAGAGAATGGACCCTTGGATAAGCAACCTGTAGTTTTGGCCACAATTACCTACCTACCTACCTACCTACCTACCTACCTATCTGCCTTTTTTAAAAAAAATTTTAATGCTTGGCTATTTTTTAAATTTATTTATTTATTTATTTATTTATGGCTGTGTTGGGTCTTCATTTCTGTATGAGGGCTTTCTCTAGTTGTGACAAGCGGGGGCCACTCTTCATCGCGGTGCGTGGGCCTCTCACTATCGCGGCCTCTCTTGTTGCGGAGCACAGGCTCCAGATGCGCAGGCTCAGTAGTTGTGGCTCACGGGCCCAGTTGCTCCGCGGCATGTGGGATCTTCCCAGACCAGGGCTCGAACCCGTGTCCCCTGCACTAGCAGGCAGATTCTCAACCACTGCACCACCAGGGAAGCCCCCTATTTGCTTTTTTATTCTTTTTTTTTTTTTTGCCTTGCCAGGCAGCATGCAGGATGTTAGTTCCCTGACCAGGGATCCTACCTGTGCCCCCTGTAGTGGAAGCGTGGAGAGTCTTAACCACTGGACCTCCAGGGAAGTCCCTACCTTTATATTCTTGTCTGTATGTCATATTTCCATGAATAGAGAGAGTATAACCCCTTGCTGACAGGAACCTCTTGGTTTTTCTATTCCCCAGCCCCAGGCACATAGTAGGTACTTCATAAACATTTGTTATTGATGATGATGCCATGTATAAATGATTTCAAACATCATGAAGCAGTAGAGTTTGTACATATTTCTTTTTTTGAGAGCGGTAAGGGGCTTTAGGAAACAAAATATAATTTTTGAAGCAATACTTCAAGCGTTACTCTGAAATTCATTATGAGATCAAGGAGGAGATACTACAGAGAAATAAAAGTATGTTGTTGTCTGGTGAGAGGAAGTCAGGAGAAAAAAATAACCAACATACATCTAAGGAAATATATATATACACATACAGAGTTTTTTTTGGGTCCAGCTTTCACTTCCTGCTTTACCAAAGTAATCTACACTGAGAATTCCGCCCCGCATAATAAAGTGTTTTTTTACAGTTTGGTTAACCAAACAAATCAGTAGTGGCACCCAGTGGCTAGAAGGGTTAATCAGGGAACAACAGTTTCTTTTTGCATCTCAGTTTTATCAACCAGAGCTGCATTTAAAAATTAAACCACTGAGTCAAACATTGAAGAAAATGTCTGTTTGGGCTTTGACTCTGGCAGCATTTTTTTCCCACGCCTCCTTTCCTCTTAGCAGCCAAGATCTTGTGGGCTCATCCTCCACCTTGGAGCCCAGAATTTGGTGGGGGGAGGGGTCTTAGAAAAACCTCTATCGTCTGGCACAGCTATGGGGATTGTTAAAAGCCTGTTTATTCTATGTCCTCTCTAGAACCAAGCGTGTGTAATTATGTGCATTGCTGGAGTTCCAGGTCTTTCCTCCAGAGGACATTCCCCCCTAAAGTTGCTGACGTCTGGTCCTTACCGGATTTCAGAAGGCAAGTGATCCAGAGGAAACCAAAACCTCTGCCAGTTAACAGGATAACCAATTAACCAAACCAGTGAGAGGGAACATGGGAATGCCCGTATCTAGCTTTGGAGTTCCATCTTCATTCTTCTAGCAGTTAGCAGGGAGAACATGTGACATAGGCCAAACTCGTAATTCCTTACTCACTAGGCTTTGCAAGGTTCTAAGTCCTACTTATTGAGCTGCATGGACTGTGCCACTGCCTCAGAAGGGAAGGTAGGCCCAAGTTACACGCTGACATAGGAACGAATTATTTCGTGTTCCAAACAAGCTGCAAGATCCCCATGGCAGAGGCCATTCATTGTCCCTAAATAGCTCTTCCCCCCGCCCCCCCCCGTCCCGCTATTTATAAGTAATAAAGTAATAGAATTTTACCTGGGCACATAGCCTCCTGGAGAAAAAAATTTTTCCCCCAGCTTCCTTTGCAGCTAAGTGTGACCATATGACTAAGTTCTGGTCAGTGGAATGTAAGTGGAAGTCTTGCATGCAACTTCTGGGAAGTGGGAAGTATCCTTAAAAGGAGTGGTCTTTCTCTGTTCCTTCTAACATTTGCTTAGAATCTAGTCCTGATGGCTGGAGCTCAGGCAGCCATCTGGGACTGTGAGGTGACATAGAATGGTGAAGTGTACCAAGATAGCAGAAACACAGGTCCCCGAGTGCCATATCAGTTCTGGGCACATTATGGATACACTTTTCCCCCTAGCATTTTCCTACTCAAAATGTGGTCTTGGACCAGCAGAATCAGTATCATGGGAACTTGTTAGAAATGCAAATTCTCAGGCCCTATCCCAGACCTACTGAATCAGAAACTCTGGGGGTGGGGCCCAGCCATCTGTGTTTTAACAGGCCCATGGGTGATTCTGCACTTTATAATTTAAGAACTGTTGTAGACTATTAAAGTATTTTCCTATTTTTTTCCTATTAAGGTATTTTCATTGATTTTTCCCCAAATTATTAAGCAAAAGTATTTAGAACTAGGATACCCTAATACTCCTTCTGTCTTCTAACTATTTTCCCCCACCTAATTTAAGAGGAGATATTATCAACATCAATAAAATTGTGAAAATGCATGAATTATGTATGGGTGAGGGCAGGACTCCTTAAAGCATAAAATTTAGACCAAGCAAGAGCAAAACTGGTCTCACAAACTAAAACTGTGCAAGGATAAGCAAGTTGAGTTCATGGAGGACAGTGTGATAGCTAATTGCAGGTGTCAACTTGACTAGGCCACGGGAGCCCGGATATTCAGTCAAACAGTATTCTGGGTGTGTCTTTGAGAGTGTTTTTATTTATTTATTTATTTATTTATTTATTTATTTATGGCTGCATTGGGTCTTAGTTGCGGCACACAGGGTCTTTTGTCGTGGCATATGGACTCTTCCTTGTAGTGCACGGGCTTCTCTCTAGTTGTGGCATATGGCCTCAGGAGTGCATGGGCTCTGTAGTTGTAGCACATGGGTTTAGTTGCCTTGCAGCATGTGGGATCTTAGTTCCCCAACCAGGGGTCAAACCTGTGTCCCCTGCATTGGAAGGCACATTCTTAACCTGAAACCACCAGGGAAGTCTCTGAGAGTGTTTTTGGATGAAATTAACATTTGAATTGGTGGACTGAGTGAAGCAGATTGCCCTGTGTAATGTGGGTGGGCCTTACCCAATCAGTTGAAGGCTTGAAGAGAACGAAAAGGCTGACGCCCCTGGGGGTAAGGGGGAACTCCTCCTGTATGACTGCCTTCTGGCCGGGACATCTGTTTTTTCCTGCTTTTGAACTCAACTGAAATATTGGCTGTCCCTCAGTTTTGAACCTGAAGACATTCAGACTGGAACTATACCATCAAGCTCTCCTGGGTCTCCAGCTTGCTGACTAAAGATCTTGGGACTTGTCAGTCTCCATAATCATGTGAGTCAATTCCTTAAAATAAATCTCTGTCTCTCTCTCTACACACACACACACACACACACACACACACACACACACACACACACTCTATTGGTTCTGTTTCTCAGGAGAACCCTAATACAGACAGGGAGGCAGTGTGACAGAAAACAAAGACCCAGAGAGCCCCGTATTCAAATTCTGGTTCCATTACTAGCTAGGTGTGAAGTTCTTAACCTTTTGAATCTCACTTTCTTCATTTGTAAAGTGGGGCCAATCATACTTTCTTTTCCAAGATTTTTGACAAGACTAAAGGAGGTAATGTTTGTAGAACACCTGACACAGTGCCTGGCACATAGTTGAATGCTCAGTAACTGACAACAGTGACAAAGATGATGATTGTTATTATGGTAATGATGATGAGTCTAGATCCCTAGTGGATGAATATGAGAAGGGGAAGACACATCCTGAATCTTTTAAGATAATGTTTCTTGGCTGGTATCTTTCTCAAAAGCCATGAGTAGGAGAGCCATGTCTGACCTTCTGTCCTTGTCATTATTATGCATCATTATCCACATATAGAGGTGATGGGAGGTGTGGAAGCCAGTCTCCAAGGTGGGCCCAATGAGCCACGCCTAGTATTCCTGTCCTTGTGCAATCCCCTCCTACACTGAATCAGGGCAGATCCGCTCTGAATCTACTGTGACCTATAGACTCTTGCAGATGTGCTGGCATGTGACTTTTGAGGTTGGTTATAAAAGATATTGCAACTTTCTTTCTTTAAAGAATTCTTTCATATTGAGATATAATTGACATATAACATTGTATACGTTTAAGGTGTACCACATGTTGGTTTTATACATTTATATATTGCAATATGATTGCCATCATAGCATTAGCTAACACTTCTATTACATCCCATAATTATCATTTCTTTTTTTATGGTGGGAACAATTAAGATCTAGTCTCTTAGCAACTTTGAAATTTATAATACAGTATTGTTGTTTATAATCACTAAGCTGGGCATTGCAGCTTTTGCCTTGCTCTCTTGTGTAGCTTGCTCTGGGGGACGCTAGCCGCCATGTTGTAAGGGCATTCAAGAAGCATTGTGGAGAGATCCACATGGTGAGAAACCAACTAGCCAGCACCACCTTGCCAGCCATGTGAGTGTGCTACCATGGAAATGTATCTTCCAGGCCCTGACTTCACGGCTTTTAATCGAAGCCCCAGACATCGTGGAGCAGAGACAAGCTGTCCCCACTGTGACTTTTCTGAATTCCTGACCCACAGGAATTAAGAGATGTAATAACTTGTCAGAAATTGTCTTCACATGGCATTCTCCCTGTGCCTTCACACGCATTCCCCTTTCTCTCTGTGTGTCTGTGTCCAAATTTCCCTCTTCTTATAAGGACACCAGTCCTATAGGATTAGGGCCCCACCTTTATGACCTCTTTCACCTTGATTATCTCCCTAAAGTCCCTATCTCTAAAAACAGTCACACTGGGGGTTAGGGTTTCAACCTACGAATTTGGGGGGGGAGGCACAATTCAGTCCATAACAAAGTACTTCAGTATAGATAGCTCATTTTTAATCTATACTGTAGAAGAGGTGGGTTTCCATTTGAAATACACTAATGAAGGATGCACACCTCTGGGATGGTTAGTTAACATTCGAAAAACCTGAATCCGAAATCCACAGTCCAAAGACACCTACTACACATCGGCTATCTAAATCTGTACCAGAAGGTTCACTGATTAGCATTTTTAAATGTTAGAAAAAAGTTCTTATTGACAAAATAAGTGGTTTTCAAGACATGGGGCTTGGCTACGTTACTATAAATAAAATAGATAACCAATAAGGACCTACTACAGAGTACAGGGAACTGTCCTCAATATTTTGTAATAACCTCTAAGGGAAAAGAATGTGAAAAAGAATATATATATATTCACTGTGCTGTACACCTAAAACCAACACAGCATTGTAAATCAACTGTGCTTCAAAAAAAAAAGATATGGGGATTGGCAAGGGATATTGTACTAGCACCTCTGTTACAGCTGCCTGAATGGGGTCTATGAATCTGAGGAACCCAGAGGGGAAATACCCTGGGGTGTGGCATCCCAGGCCACAGACTTTACTCCTGTGGCCTGCCACGTAACAGAGGACATTGTCCCTGTTCTAACTGGAGGGTTAGTTGAATCCTGCCACTTAAATATTGTCACTTCTATATTCAGCGTAGCTTTTAGCCAAGGTACTTGTTGGTGTGCCTAAGCGCAGAGACCTGGCACTTCACTGAGTTATAAGAGCAGATTGCATAACTGGTTATTGTGCCTGCTTGTAATAAACGTTTTTATGTGTGATTTCTGATTCAGTTGGAGGCTGGCTATGATTTTTTTTTTTTAATGGTTGTTAACAGAACACCTGGTAACAAGGTTGTGCGAGATGGGACCAATAGCCTTTGATCTGCACTAGACTGCAGTTCTTGACCTGAGGTTCAAGGATAGAATTCACAGGGTTTGTGAATTGGATGGGGGGAAAATGGCATCTCCATTTTCACTAGCCTCTAACTACAACTTAGCATTTCCTTCAATTACTTACATAGGCAACAAATCTCAGTACTATTAGCAGATATCTTAAAATATCACATATGCTCATCAACACTGTGAAATGATGGTAGTCATTAGATCTGCCACGGATCTTGTTACTTAATGATTTACTAAAGAAGCCCATACATACGTATCTCTAACACAAATTTGTTTTAATAATTTGATAATGATTTCAACCTCCTTGGTTTCCTTTGTAATCCGATGTATTTATTTATGGTTAAGGACCTCTGTTCTGGAGGCTTGTGACGTTCACCAGATAGTCCCAATATACCATACACACTCAAGGCCAGGCTTGTC
Source organism: Kogia breviceps (assembly GCF_026419965.1). Taxonomy (NCBI): domain Eukaryota; kingdom Metazoa; phylum Chordata; class Mammalia; order Artiodactyla; family Physeteridae; genus Kogia; species Kogia breviceps. Next base: position 99,758,808 of record NC_081330.1, on the reverse strand, counting down.
ATTAAGACAGCGGTGATGGGAAACTCATGTTTCCAATTGTCTCTTGATAATTTCAATTTGGGGGCCGACTTCGGCTCAGATCTGATTAGATTATGGCTGTGTTTGCCACATGATGTGGCTGACAAAGAGCTCATACTAGAAGAAACATCTGCTCAGCCTCCATCTTGTTCAAGCGTGCTTGTATTATTAGTATTATTTTTAACACATGGTTTCTTTGCAGGAATCTTTTTTTTTTTTTTTGCGGTATGCGGGCCTCTCACTGTTGTGGCCCCTCCCATTGCGGAGCACAGGCTCCGGACGCGCAGGCTCAGCGGCCATGGCTCACGGGCCCAGCCGCTCCGCGGCACGTGGGATTTACCCGGACCGGGGCATGAACCCGTGTCTCCTGCATCGGCAGGCGGACTCTCAACCACTGCGCCACCAGGGAAGCCCTGCAGGAATCTTTTTAAGCCCTATGGCTCATTTGGGAGTTAAGCTAAAACTAGGTTATATGATCAGTAAATCCACATCACTAGGCACCTGTAAGCTGCAATGCGTCACAATATGCTGACATTGGAGGACGGAGTGGGCCTCCTGCTCTTCTCCTGAAGCCGCATGTGTGCCACCCGTGACTGCGATTCACAGTCCGACTGGCCAGGTAAGCGCATTCTTTTTTTTTTTTTTGCAGTACGCGGGCCTCTCACTGTTGTGGCTTCCCCCGTTGCGGAGCACAGGCTCCGGACACGCAGGCCCAGCGGCCATGGCTCACGGGCCCAGCCGCTCCGCGGCATGTGGGATCTTCCCGGACCGGGGCACAAACCCGTGTCCCCTGCATCGGCAGGTGGACTCTCAACCACTGCGCCACCAGGGAAGCCCAAGGGCATTCTTAAGTGGCAATCTGCACAGTAAACAAGAGACTAGTCACATTGATTTTAATCTATAAATAAAAAGAAATTAATCGCCACTAATATTTACATTATGACTTTATGTAGATTTTTTAATCCTAAAAACATAAGAGAGAAATGAAAGCTGTCAATGCACCCCAGTGGAGTGTCAAAGACCACGACTCTACAGCATTAAGCCTTTGGTATTAGCATTTTGGGGGCGGTCATATGACACAAGAAATTCATGTGGCATTTACCAAAGCCCCCAAGTTATATTTATCCATACATTTGTTTTGTTCATTGACCCATTCATTCAACAAGTATTTATTAAGCACGATTCCATGCCAGACTCTGCTAGGTGCTCAGATTCAAAGATGAATCATCTATATTTTCCACCCTCCCTTGGCCACAGTGCCAGGAGAGATGGTCAGTGGCCAGTCCCGGGTTGCTGGGAGCAAGGTACCTAAGTAAGTGGGTAGGAGGCACAGGGACCAGGTAGGAGTGCTGCTGGCCTGTCTGAACTCAGTCTGGAAGGGACCCTTGGTCTAGAGAGAGGAGATGTGGGGTGGGGAAGCTGGAGAGGGTCTGCCAGACTCCCAGAAGGAGCTCACAGTGGGTGCCGGGCAGCTGTTCATCATGGTGGGTGGGTGCATCATGACAGGCAGCAGGGCGGGGCCAAAGCCTGGTCCACAGGGTCTTGTCTCCTTTGGAGGACTCTTGGTTGTATCATGGAGCAATGGGATGGATTGTTTTGATGCCTTTTTTTTTTTAGGCCATAGGCAGAGGACTTGTTATTTATTTCAACCTGTTGAGACATCTTCCTGTCCTGATTAGTCCTACATTTTAAGCCACGAAAGTTGTAGAATGGGACTGCATTACCTAATGTGAATCACTAAAGGTGGCCAATTCCACCGAAGGGAAATGTGTTAGGTTGTGACCGACCTAGGTTTTTGAACTCTTTAATTAATAGAAATTGTTAAGAGGCCATAGGAGGAATTCAAGCGAGGCTTTCATGGGACTCGTGCTGCAGCACGAGGGATCGAAAACAAGTAACAGGTGTCCTTGCTGGCTCCCTGAGTGGGGGGATGAGCTGGTCCCTTACATGGGGTGAGGGTAGGGACGCGTCCAAGGGTCGGGCCAGAGGGATGGGCTGGGAGGTCTGCCCACCCCCTTGGCGGTGCTGTGTGAAGGGATCATGCACAGTCCCCTGCTTTTGCTCCTGACACCTCAGAAGTGGCAGTTGGGTTTTTGCTCTTTTTGTATCTTGTTGTTCCTAATTTGCCCCAACTGGGCATGCGTGCAGTTATTTTTAGTCCCTTATAGTTTTTTTTGTATTCTGTTGCTCAAAGGTCCAGGTGCCAGCACTGCAGCAAAGGGTCCTAGGTCCCAGCCTGTCTCAAGGTGACAGACACTTACCTGTGCTGCAGCTCTGGGGTGGGGGTGGGCTGAGAACACAAACCACTCGCTCTCCATTTTGGTGTCATTTCGACTTTAAATAAACCACTGACAGAAAGACTACACAGTGAAAAAAATCCCTGGTCATAAAACATATCATGCCATACTCCGAGGTAACGGCAAAATACTTCCCTATAAAAAATGAAAACGGAATCTGTGTCATCTAATTATACCCCAGCAAGCAAGTTCTTGTTCAATAAAACAATGAACATTGCCAATCACCAGTTTCCCTTCTACACATGAGAGCATCTGGACCCAGACATTTGGAATTTCACATCAGGGAGACTCTGAGATCGTCTGATGATGGAGAGTTTGAACTTTGATGATTCTTCTTCCTTTTTAGTATGATAAAATTGGCCTAGATATTTCTGCCTTCCCAAATATGCATGGGGATGTGGCTATCGGTGGAGGAAGGCAGAGGCGGGAGCCAGGACCTTTCATCTTTGTATGGAAGATTGGAATTCAGCTCAGGCTGTAGTCACTGAGTTTTATTACCACCTTTCTGGCTGCCTCTGCTTTAAGAAGGTTGCTGCAACCCAAACTCTTTCTCAATTTACTAGATTTGCACTGTGTCCGAACACCTCAAGTCCCACTTCTTGGCTTATCAAGAGGCTTCTGAGCAGCACCTATCTAGGCTGGTCTCTCCTTATGCTTGAGGCTCAGCCATCACCCTGGAGTTGCCTCCTTCATCATGGAAATTCCCTCTGACTCTATCTTGGGTGGCATCCCCAGTTCCCTGGATTCCACGTTTTCCCCTTTCTTGATGTTTTCCAACATTTTGGTGGACCATCTCCTCCAGTTGCTTTCTGAGAAAGGATGCACAGGCAGCAATTTTATGAGACCTTGCATGTCAGAGAAGTTTTCTTTCTATGCTCACACTTAACTGATCGTTCGGCTGGATATAGAATTCTAAGTTGGATTACTTTCCCTTAGAATTTTGAAAGGCATTTTTCTGTCTTCTCCCAGATTCCAGACTTGCTATTAAGAAGTCCAAAGCCAGAAATGTTCTCAATCCTTTGTATATAGTATATATTTTCTCTTTCGAAGCTTTAAGGGTCTTTGTCTCCAATGTTCTGAAAATTCTTAATGATATGTATTTATGTGAGTCTGTTTTCATCCATTGTATTAGATACTTCTGTGGTCCTTTCCATCTGTAAGATCGTGTCCCTTAGGTATGGGAAATTTTCTTGAATTATTTCTTTGATGCTTCCTTCCCCTCTGTCTCTCTGTTCTCTCTTTCTAAAACTCCTTTTATTTAGACTTTTAGAGTAATCATTTAAAAACTGTTTTTCTATTTCTCATCTCCTTTTCTCTATATTCTGGAAAACGTTCTAGACTTTACATTCCAATCCTTCTATTTTCTTCATTTCTGCTGTCATATTTTAATTTTCCAGTAGCTCGATTTTTACTCTCTAAAAGTTTCTTTGTATTCCCTGAATGCTTCTTTTTAATGCTATTAAAATAATGTCTCTTCTGGGACATTATTGATACGTAGGTGTGTGTGTGTGTGTGTGCGCGCGCGCACGCGTGTGCGTGCATGTGTGAAATTTACATTTCTCAGCGTAGTTTCTGTTTCCTTCAGCTTGCTTCATCTGTTTTGGTCTTGGTCATTCATGTTAGAGGTTTCCCTTAGACGTCTGGTGATCACCAGTTATGTGTGCACATCTACAGCAGGGCACTAAAAAGCTGCTGGAAATCTCTATATGTGGGGATGTGGCTTGCCAGTTGCAGACTTCACTCTAGAGCAGCAGTTTTCAAAGTGTGGTCCCCGGACCAGCAGCAGCATCACCTGGGAACTTCTAAGAAATGTACATTCTTAGGCCCCACTCCAGATTTATTGGATTTGAAACCCTGGCAGTCTGTGTTTTAACAAACCCTCCAGGGGATTCTGATGCAGGCTAAAGTTTGAGAACCACCACTCTATGCTGATCTGGGTAAGCATTTGAATTGGCAAATCTCTGATGTCAGTATTCGATCTCCTTCCTAGAGGGTCCAAGCCTGAATGTCAAGTTTCTGGGAGTTGAATGAGCAGGGAAGCTTGGCTGGGGGTACAATGTTCATTAAAAAAAAAACCTTATATCTAATCTCCCTGTTTTCAGTTGGGCATCCTACTTTCAACTATGCTTTATACCTCTATCCAAAAATAGAGATATTTTTTATTTTCTTTTTAATTTTTATTTTTTTAATTTTAATTTTTTATTGAAATATAATTGGTTTACAGTGTTGTGTTAGTTTCAGGTGTACAGCAAAGTGATTCAGTTTTATATATGTTCTGATTCTTTTTCATTATATGTTATCACAAGATATTGAATATAGTTCCCTGTGCTATATAGTAGGTCCTTGTTGTTTATCTATTTTATATTTTTAAAAATATTTTAAATATATTTTATTTATATATTTATATAAATATTTTTATAAATTATATATTATATATTTATTATATAATATATATAATATATTATAATATATTATATATATAATATATATTATACAATTATATTTATATAAATATACAATATATTATATTATATCATATTATATATAATATATAATAAATTTTATATATTTATATAAATATTTATATATTTATATATTTTATTTATATTTATATATTTTAAATATTTTTAAATTTTATTTTATATTTATCTATTTTTATATTTATTTTCTATGCAAAGACCCTTTTTAAAACCCTCTCCAGATACTAAATAAAAGTCCAGTCTTCTGTCTGAGATGGGGGATGGGGGAGTGAAGGGACAGTCACTTAGGTTCACAGCACAGGGAAAGGCATCCGAACATCTGACTGCTTCTTAAATGGACTTTCAGTTGATCCTCCTGTTCTTAGTACCAGTTTCACCTCCTCTCCCAGAAGTACCAGCATTGCCACTTCTGAGTCTTTGGAGCGGGGAGAGGTTCTGCGATGCCACCCATCCAGGCCGCTTCTCAGCTTTCTCCACAGCCATTTTGAGATTGAGCTTTCTCAGTCCTGCTATAAGGTGGTCACCAAACAACCTTCTGCTTTCCAGCTTCCCAAACTCTTGGCTATTTTCTCCTTTCTCATTCTCTTTATACTTGCAGGTGAATGCCTTTTGAAAATCCCATTACTATCATCTTCACGAAGTTTTGGCCTGGAGCAGGGATGGACGCATGTGTTCAATCCTCAGTCTTTAACCAGACATATCATTTTTCTCTAAAAGTGTTCCCTTTGGGGACGAGGAACTAGAAACCATCAATGAGAGAACAGTTTCCAGAATTGCTCCCTGCTGCTGCTACTGTAATCCATGTCAGGGCTGGGGGTGTCTGGCTGTGTTTTGGCCTGTCTGGGCCCCCTGAGTGAAAGGGAAAGGGGATCCAAGGCCTACTGTCATTCTGGCAGAGTCCTCATCTGAAAATATGGCTTCCATCCCTTGCTCAGGAGCCAACCATGGCTTCCCACTGTTTACAGTGTTGATCCCTCAAGGGGGGTGTTTTAACTGGGCTTCATTCAACTCGCCCGGCACACCTCTCTGCTCTCCTCTTCCTTCCCCTGACTACAGACGCTGGCGTTCCTGCCCCCTGCCTGTCCCCTCACACCTAGAAGGACCTCTCTCTCCCCTTGGCCTGTGCAGACCCTGCCATCCCACCAAGTCCAGCTGAGGTGCCCCCACTCCCTTTAGGCAGCCTCTCTGTGTGCTTCAGCTTCTTTCTGACCTCACACACTTGTCATCAGCATCATATAAGTTAGCCCTACAGTGTCAGCTCCAAGAGGACACTCTGCCTCATCTTTTGGATCTCCCACAGGGCCCGGCGTCATGCTGGGGACACTGGTTATTAAACATATATATATTTGATTGATTGGTAAGGATTTACTGTGATTATCTCTTATAGTCTTTATTATTGATTTATATTAATATGTGTTCTTTATTATTAACACATTAATACGTGACACATAGTATATATTAATACATACTAAAAAGTGACAAGCATTATCTTAGCCCAGTCCTCAATTTCTCTTTCCTTACGGTTTGTCTCTGTACAATCTTGCCCGCAAGTCTTACGACAAAGTAAGAAACTTTGCTTTAATTGATTAATAGTCTGTTTTGGGGTTTTTTTGGCCGTGCCATGTGGCTTGTGGGATCTTAGTTCCCTGACCAGGGATCAAACCTGGGCCCTCGGCCCTGAATGCCCGGAGACCTAACCACCGGACCGCCAGGCAATTCCCCTGTTTTGTTTTGATTTTTATTAAAGTATAGTTGATTTACAATATCATGCTAGTTTCAGGTGTACAGCAAAGTGATTCAGTTATATATATATATATGTATATATATATATACACACACACACACACACACATATATATAAATATATTCTTTTTCAGATTCTTTTCTCTTATAGGTTATTATAAAATATTGTGCACAGTTCCCTGTATACAGTAGGTCCTTGTTGGTTGTCTGTTTTGTATATAGTAGTGTGTATATGTTAATCCTGTATACATTCTGTTTTTTGTGACAGAATTTCTACCTGACAGTTTTTTTCTTAAATATGTAAAAAATACATTGCACAAACTGTATTTTAACAATTTTTTCAGAAATCAAAATGAAGCCACCAATAGTCCTAACCATCCTAATGCATTAAACAGTTCTCATTTTTCCACATTCCCTTTCAGTCTCCTCCTAATCCAGTTTTGTAAAAAATTGAGATGAAATGCACATAACATAAAATTAACCATTTTAAAGTGAACAATTCAATGGTGTTTAGTACATTCACAATGTTGTACAACCAATCACCTCTATCTAGTTCTAAAACATTGTCATCATCCCTAAATAAAACCCTTTACTGATTAAGCAGTTATTCCCTATATGCCCTCCTCCTCCCGGCCCCTGGCGGTCACCAATCTGCCTAATGCTCTTTAAAACAGTTAATTTTTTATTGTAAAATATACATAACATAAAATTTACCATCTTAACCATTTTTAAGTGTCCTGTTCAGTGGCATTACGTACTTTTACAATGTTGTGCAACCATCACCACCATCCATCTCCAGAACTTTTTCATCATCCCAAACAGAAACTTCATATCTATTGAACAAAAACTCCCCATTCCCTCCTCCTCACAGCCCCTGAAACCACCATTCTACTGTCTGTCTCGATGAATCTGACTATTCCAGGGGCCTCGTATAACTGGAATCATACAGTATTTATCCTTTTGCGACTGGCTAATTTCACTTAGCATAATGTCTTCAAGCTTCATCCATGTTGTAGCAGGTCTCCACATTTCATTCCTTTTTTTTTTTTTTTTTTGGTACGCGGGCCTCTCACTGTTGTGGCCTCTCCCGTTGCGGAGCGCAGGCTCAGTGGCCACGGCTCACGGGCCCAGCCGCTCTGCGGCACGCGGGATCCTCCCGGACTGGGGCACGAACCCGCGTCCCCTGCATCGGCAGGCGGACTCTCAACCACCGCGCCACCAGGGAAGCCCCATTTCATTGCTTTTTAAGGTCAAAAAGGAATTTTTGATCATTTTGTTTATCCATTCATCCGTCGATGGACACTTGGGTTGTTTCTACCTTTGGGCTACTGTGAATAATGCTGCTATGGACATTGACGTACAAGTATCTGTTGGAGTCCCTGCTCCTAATCCACTTTGAACATAGTTGCAACAGTACCTCAGGCACAGTTTGGAGTTCTACTATTTCGTTTAATGTTATGTCACGCCTGCCTTTTCCATGTTGCCACATGGTCTTTATAATCATCCTTCTCAATAGCTGCATTATATAGTCTGTCTCAGTAACTAGATTTTCACAAAGAAATGCAGTGCCAGTTTAGACAAGTTCTCACAAGCCTTTGCATCCCGCATCCTTTGAAGGTTGGGAGCAGGATGCATTTGGAAAACTCTTGGGAGAAGCAGTTTGAGCCTGTAGCGCAGACACCCCTGGCCTCGCCTCCTTTGACCTTTCATCCCCAGCCCCATCAAAGCTTCAGGAAACAAAAAGAGACAACCATGTCCCACAAACAGATAGCAACAAGCTGAAAGACAGAGAGAGGAGTTTCTCTGAAGTTCTATACTGAAAATGGGAGGGGGATAAAGGAGGCGAGAGGAAGCTTGGAGCAAAGCAGAAGTGCATTCCGGGGAGTTTGCATTCAGCCTCAGAGCGCAGCTGTGCGCGAGCCAGCACCGGGTGCGGGGTCCCCGCTACCTCCGCCTCCACCCACATCCTTCGCGCGCATCCTTTGGTAACCCCCACAGTGCGCCTGCCGGAACACTGCTGTCCCATGCTTGCCTTGGCTCATGTCAAATGCTATAAGCAGCACTCACGCGCCTTCAGAGCAGGGAGCAACAGGGGCAGAAAACCGCTTTCGAGGACCCAGGGAACCGCTGCTGACAGCCCTGGGTGCCCGGTAGGGAAAGAAAATGTTTTGTTTGGCTTTGTTTTGTTCACAGAGCCTCCATTCCCAGCCCTGTTCACCTTAACAGCATCACTTGAAGCCACAAAGCAGCTTAATTATCCTGCCTTTTAAAACTTTGAACTAGGCAGGTTGGATTCCTTGTGTTAGAATCCTTTCCCTCCTTTAAGAGCTGAAAGGCGCTTCCCTGCTCAGCCTGGTTTTAAAACCCTCACACCAAGCATGGAAAATTCTATAAATACCAAATGCAAACCTGGAGTTTAACCTTTAATTATTCTAGCCTCCAGCTTAACCTCCCGATTCCACCATTTTCTTTCTGTATACACGCTTCCTTTAAACTCTGTCCAGAGCTTGATCAACGTGAATAAAAAAATCTCCTTGGGAAGATGTTCAGAGTTGCCGGAAAATGAATAGGAATCGTAAAGTGGGTGTGATCTTCAGAGGACCGCTCATCTGACAGCCTGTTTTTCTGCATTGATGCCGGAGGTTTGCACCGCTTTGATTGTCTGAAATCACTGCAATACCCCCCAAAACAGGTCAAGCCTGTATATTGGCTTGGCCCCATTTTCTCTTAGGCGGTCTCCTGGATGCCTTTGTTCTGAGGACCTCTCTTCTGGTCATCTACTGCTGCATAATGAATCACACCAAAATCAGTGGCTTGAAACAACAAATCATTTATTTTGCTGACGAATCTGTAGTATGGACAAGGCCAGTGGGAACAGAATGTCCTCTGGGGTGGCTCACAGGGTAGGGGGTGACTCAATGGCTGGGGGCTGGAATCACCCAAAGCCTCCCTCGATCACACATCTAGTGGCGATGCTGGCTGCTGCCGGGACCTCAGCTGGGATTGTTGGCTGTGGCCTCTCCACGTGGTCTGTCCCTGTGGCTTCTTGGCTTCTTCACAGCATGGTGGCTGGGTTCTATGAGTGAGTGTCCTGGGGGAACAAGGTAGAAGGGCATGGCATTTTTAGGACCTAGTCTCGGAAGTCACATAGCTTCACTTCTGATGTATTCTGTTGGTTGAGGCGGTCATGAAAGCCTGATCAGGTTCAAGGCAAGAGGGTGTAGACACCACCATCGGAAGTATTGTCATTGGAGTGTCATTGTCACATTGAAGAAGAGCCTGTGGGATGGGAGATAGTGTGGTGGCTATATTTGTCTGCTTGGGCTTCCATAACAAAATACCACAGACTGGGTAGCTTAAACAGCAGACATTTATTTTCTCACAGTCCCAGAGGCTGGAAGTTCAAGATCGAGGCATTGGTAGGGTTGGTTTCTCCTGAGGCCTCACTCCTTGGCTTGCAGACAGGCACCCTCTCTGTGGTTTTCCCTCTGTGCATACAAGTCCCTGGTGTCTCTTCCTCTTCTTATAAGGACACCAATCCTAATGGGTTAGGGCCCCACCCTTATGACCTCACTTAACCTTACTTGTCTCTTTAAAGGCCCCATCTCTAAATACAGTCATATTGGGGGTTAGGGCTTTAACATATGGATTCGTGGGGTGGGGGTGCGGGGACACAGTTCAGTCCCTCTTTGGAAAATACAGTCTGCCATGGGCCCTTAGCTATTTTCCTCTCTGAGTCTCTCAAGCTGAAATCATCCTTCTTGAGTGATAAGGGGGTCAACAGGACAGTGTCGAGCTTGAACTGCTGGTGAGATTTGGAAGGTGCTGCTCCATAAAGGTCTTTCCCTCCGTGAGCCCAGTCCACCTGCCAAGCCTGGGGCGCAGAAATGTTTGAGGACAAGCAGTGTACTCCTCACTTCTAAAGTTGCTGTGCAGAAGAGCCACGGCAGACCCTGTGACAGCTCAGATCTTGTGGTGGTTTTGTGTCGTGTCACCTCAGCTAATCTGGAGCCTTTTCCAGAATTCCCTTCCTTTTATGATTCCACATTAGAGGTGGTCAGAAGAGAAATTTGCACAACATTTGGAAGGTGGCAGACAAGCAGATGCTACTCCTCTCTGGCCATCATGATTAGATGCAATAAAAGACAGGAGGTGCCAGAAGGGGCCGTTTTGTCCTTGCTCTCTCCTGCTCTGCAGGCCTTACAGAGCCACAGCCATGCCAGGCCTGCCACCAGACATAGAGACACATCTTCTGTGGGCTGTTCCCCCAACTCCCCCTCGTGGCCCTGCTCTGGCAGCTGCTCACGCCTGGCTGCAGGAGGGCTGGCTAGTGACTCTCCTTGGACCCTCCAGCTTCGCCTTTGGACCCTTCCTTTCCCAGACTCTCCCACAGTTGGGTCAGCTCTTGTTCCATTAGGAAGCCCTTCCTCCATAATCCTCATCGTGGTCTGCGTCCCTGCTCCAGCCCCGACTGGTATAACCTCCTCGTCCTTTCTGTCCCAGTCTCTTCATAGTAATGCTCGGGCATGGGTGGCCTCCTGTGAATTTGATGAAAATTCTTCAGAACAGAGACCTCCGGGTCAAGCAGTGCCCTCCCCTCCACCCGTAACCCACGCAATGCCCTATGCTCACAGCAGCCCAGAGAGAAACCCGGGGACTCATGCACCCAGCTCCCTAAATAGGTTCTACACTCAATATAAAATGGGGTCCTCACCTCCGTAAGGCCTGGCCCACATCCTTGAGATGGGAAGCACCCATGCGGAAGCCTAAGTGACAATACTTGAAGACAAAATGGGGTCAGCATCAGAGGGAAGATAGAAACGATTCAGGGACTTCCCTGGTGGTCCAGAGGTTAGGACTCTGGGCTTCCACTGCAGGGGGCGCGGGTTTGATCCCTGATGGGGGAACTAGGATCCCGCAAGTTATGCGGCACAGGCAAAAAAAAAAGAAAAAGAAAAAGAAACGATGCAGCTCAAGAGTTCAAGGGAGGAAGATATTTATTTTCTGGAGTGGAGGGAGTGGTCAGCATTATTTGACACTTTCTGGTTTAATCAGAGTTGGACATGAAGTCTGGTTGCCCAGTGTCTGTGCCCAGAGTGAGATTCTGGTTGAGAGTGGAGTGTCTCCTTGTCTCCATGCCCTGAATGGTGGTGTTGGAGTTGGGACGGGGCAGCAGGGCTGGGCCCTTTCAGGACTTCTTGAAGCTGGGAGGAGTCTTTGGCCGCAAAGCAGGGCCCCCTGCCCTGGGCACCCTCTCTGCTGAACAGTGCGTCAGCTCCCCGCTCTGGAAGGTTCTCCTTAGGCCCGGCACTGAGGTGAGTCCTCACTTTCCCCGTGACATCAATTTCTCCCCCAGGCTTTAGAAACAGGGTGAACACAGCCAAACACTGGAGAGCCCATGGGTTCTGCACACTGCACTTCGAGGGGACAGGTCTTTCCCATGTTCACTGATGGCACCCTAGTAATTCCTCAACATTAAAAACAATGAACTCGCCCAAAAGGTTAATAAATCAGTTTGATAGGCTGGACTCACTTTCAAGCGACTTTCAAGTGGTCTTGACCCGAGTAGTGAAACATTTTTTGCACATTTTGAGTAAATTTATTTACTTACGAATCACATTCACGTGCTGATGTTTTCTGCTAAGAGCATAAGGCCATCTATATGTGTGCGAGGCCCACTGTTAACAACAGAAGTTGAAAATCTGCATCTCAAATGATCTTCTGAAGTCTGAAATTTTTAAAACGTACTCTTTGTCAAATCTGATTCAGATCACGGTGTTTCCTCCTAATCGGGCTGGCAGAGCTCTGGAACCCAGAGCTGGCCAGTTCCTTCCTAGCTGATAGTTGCTTTCACAGTATTATCTGCAAGCCATGGTTTCTTTAGAGGAGACATTTCAAGCCCCTTGCCCATTTTGTGATGATTAGTTTAGTTAGAGCAAGATCATATAATTTGCAAATCACTTGACATGGCACTCATAACAGGCCATTTACTGAGGTGAAAAATCATGCGAGGCGGATGCCAGCCAAGTTCCAGGACTGTCACTCTTCCCTTGGCATTCCTTGCCTGTCACACTGGATGCCGAGCAGTGACATTCAGCCTGAGTGAGGCCATGTGGTCAATCTACACGTTGCATATTGGTCATTGTAACAGTGAACTCTTCCTGCAATTGCGCTACAAAACAAACACTCCGCAACTCGGCGACTTACAACGATAGGCATTTATGGTTTTTTGTCGCTCCTGGTCCTGCAGGGTCTTAATGGAACTTGGCTGGGCTGGGCGACTCCAGGCTGCAGGTTGGCCAGGCTTGGTTCCAGCTTGCAGGTTTCGTGCAGGTCTGGAGCCCAGGCTGATATGATTGTAGCCACCTAGGACCTGTTCTTCTCTGAGTGATGGCAGAAGCTCAAGAGGGCAAATCACACACCACACAACACATTTACGGTCCTGCTCACAAGCCACATCCACTAATACTCCTTTGGTCAAGTGCAACGTCACTGGCATGGGGAGAGTATATTCCCGCCCACAGTGGGAAGCACTGCAAAGTGACATGGCAAATGGCATTAATTCTGTTCCATGCAGGTGATGAATTAGGATCCATAAGCCAAACCACCACAGTGATATAAACAGAAATTCTAAAGTTCTAGTATCTTCTTCCTATCTGTGTTAGTTTGCTTGGGCTGCTGTGACAAGGTACCATAGACAGGGTGGTTTAAACAACAGAAGTATATTGTCTCACCCTTCTGGACGCTGGAAGTCCAAGATCAAGATGTCGGCAGGGTTGGTTCCTTCTGAGGGCTGCGAGGGAAGGCTCTCCCAGGCCTATCCTCTTGGCTCGTCGTTCTCCTGTGTCTCTTCACATCATCTTCCTTCTATGTGTATCTCTGTCCCAATTTCCCCACTTTACAAGGACACTAGTCATATTTTTTAGGGCCCACCCTAAAGATCTCACTTTAACTTTATTACCTCTTTAAAGATCCTATCTCCAAATAAGGTTGCATTCTGAGGTCCCGGAGGTTAGGACTTCAACGTATGAATTTTGGAGAGGGGGACATAATTCAAGCCATTAACACTACCCCTCAAAGAATTGTCTTGTATACCACTTAGGGTGTGTGTGCCCCCACTTTGGAGACTTTCTGGCATAGAGAAAGTTCTCTTGCACCTGGCCATGACTGATACCTCTCGGCCCAGTGTTGAGCAGGAGACAAAGGCTCCAGACTTTCAGACCCCGCCGCAGCCCCACGACCATCAGGAGAAGCCCTGACCTCTTTGGCCACACCATACCCAAGCCTTAGGTTAAGTTCATCAACACATCTCTGCCAAGGGGGAGGGGGAGTGGCGAAGGGATGGATTGGGAGTTTGGGGTTAGCAGATGCGAAGTATTATATATAGAATGGATAAACAATAGTGTCCTACTGTAGAGCACAGGGAACTGTATTCATATCCTGTGATAAACCATAGTGGGAAAGAATATGAAAAAGAACGTGTATATATATGAGTCACTGAATCACTTTGCTGTACAGCAGAAATTAACACAACATTGTAAATCAACTATACCTCAATAAAATTTTTAAAAGTTCATCAATGCATCTCACACCTGCTTTGCTGGAGAGGGAAAAAAATCTATCCCGTTGGCTATAAGGTGTCACGGAGGCAAAACCTGTGTGTCAGTCTTACCGTCTGTGAAATGAGTACTTCGCGTCCCTTTAATGGGGTGTCATGATGTTTATTTATTTTATTTATTTATATTTTGGCTGCCTTGGGTCTTTATTGCTGCGTGCAGGCTTTCTCTAGTTGCGGTGAGCGGGGCCTGCTCTTCGTTGCAGTGCGCGGGCTTCTCATGGCCGTGGCTTCTCTTGTTGCAGAGCACGGGCTCTAGGCGCGCGGGCTTCAGTAGTTGTGGCACGTAGGCTCAGTAGTTGTGGCGCACAAGCTTGGTTGCTCCGCGGCATCTGGCCTCTTCCCGGACCAGGGCTCGAACCCGTGTCTCCTGCATTGGCAGGCAGATTCTTAACCACTGTACCACCACGGAAGTCCCTCATGATGTTTAATGTTTGCCAGGAAAGCCCTAGAGGAAAGGGCAGAATGAATCGCACTGATGACTCTATAGCACAATCCTACTTTTCTTACTCATGCTCAGGAAGGGATCTGGGACAAAGGATTGAACTCACATAAGTTTGCGTTCCAGTGAAAGGGTTGGAATGGAGTGGCATGTATGCGCGCAGTAAATATCTTTAACACTTTACAGGAGCTCACAAGGAGGCAATTCTCTTAGCAGACTGCCCCAGAACGCTCGTCTGATTCATTCCTGAGTGACGTGGCCCACACGTGCTCCCTGTTACAGCAGAAACAAGTGTCCTTTCTGCCCTGTCAGCGTTTTCCGTCCTGGCATGCATTAGGTACACGCTCGCCATTTCATTGAGAAATGATATCTCTGATGTGACACATCGGGTTTCCAGAGGTGGACAGAAAAGCCTGCCTGTGGCTGGAGACAGCCACTTCCCCTAAATACAACGACCCCTCCTGTGACACGTCTCCTTCAGGGACAGGAGGAGGCGGCACAAGCGGCCCCACTAGACACGCCACCGCAGACTACGAGACTGTCGCCGAATGATCAACAGCTTCCTTTCTTCCTCCCCATCCCCACGTCTGGTGTTGGAATATTCCAGACATCTGGAATTATGACTGGTTAAATGCAGTCAAACACAGATTTCTTTTTGTGGAACTATTCTGATCTAAGACCCAGGAGGGCAGGGATATTGGGTAATTGCCATCCGTGCAATAAACATATTATGGCAGTTTATAAACTCGGCCTATCTCTTGGCTGCTTTAGGCTTCTGGTGTGTCTGGGATGGCTTTGATTTTGAAATCACTTAGATGTTAGGCAGACTTGCCCTCTCCGAGCGTTTGCAGTACAATCTGATAAACACATCTGTGGCAAGTCCTGTTTGGGGTAGTTTGGGGCAGACCAAAGGATAGAGTACTTTTTATGAAATAAATACATACATAAAAAAGCATGTTTGTGACTCAACCGGGGTTGGGAAGAATGGAAAATATCACAAGATATTCTGTGCACATGATATCTAATCTCCCTTTTAGACAGAAGAAATTCAAATGAGCCTCTGCCCTTAAAACTTTGATTATCAGAAACTTCGTCTTAATCAGAGCTTGCCATAAACTCTGTGTGCTCAGCTGACTTGTGTATTTAACATTCTTGATATTCTCTGCTGTTCCAATTATCCAAATTTTTTCTAAAACTCAATTTCCCAGGGCCTCGTGGTGTTCAGCTAATCAAGCTTTAACTTTTTAAAAAAGTGTTTATCTCTAGCTCTCTACATACACACCGCGTATATAGACACACAGGCACCAGATCCAGGAAGATGTCAGGGCGCTTTATAGGTGGCCGAGTACACAGCCGCCGGGTGGTATTTGCTGATGCAGGGGCAGCTCTGGTCCTGCTCGTGTCAGTGCCCTGTGTGAACCTGCCTCTTCCCGGTGCCACCCATGCTCCCTGGGACCCTCATCCCGAGCAGAAGTGCCAGGAAGGCAGAGGGTGTGCTCCGTGGACAGATATTTTGCTGGCTCCTGCTTCGCTCTGCGCCCTCCTCAGTGGCTCAGAAAGAGTAGCCTTCAGGAATGTGGTTAGCGCGCACTGCACTCATAACTCAAGCCCGTAGATCACAGCACACAATCACAGGAAATGCCGCCTGTCAGAACGACGTGCATGCTCACGCGTCAGTCCACACACACACACACACACACACACACACACACACACACACACGGCGCCCCCAGACCCACGTTGCCATGCATCCCCCCACCTGGCTCCACCCGCATCCCCAGCATGTGCCCTGCATATACTTGGGCCCAGCAGCTGGGGGAGAGGATCCACTTTTTGTTTCAATCTCTGTGGCCGCTTCTCTTCCCATTCTACGTTTGGTCCACAAGGGTCAAGAATCGTTGAGAAAGTCGATCTTGGCCCCATTCCAAGCACCGGAAGGGATGGGGCCAGACATTGTGTTATTTCAGTTGTGGGAGGGGAGGCCCGCGATGGCCTGCCTGGGATCCGGCACGACTGCATCCCGCAGCCTGGCCGCGCGGGGCCAAATGTCTGCTCAGCATCTTCTGCACATGCCCACCAAGCCCCACTGCCCTTTGAACCCAGCTCTTTTTTTGCCACTGGAATGTTCTTTCCCCCTTTCTCTTCCTATTGAAATCTTCCCCTTTCCTCAATGCCTCGTTGCGAGCCCCACCTCCCCTGAAGAGGCCAGCTGGAAATGATCTCTCTCATTTCAACTCTTAAAGGCTTTATTTTCTATAGCACTCATTGGTCCCAAAGTAAACACTGCCATTGGGCGTTTGGGGGGGGGGGCGTTGTGCATGTGAGAGCAGGGACTTTGTTTTGTGCTTCTCTGCCTCCCGATGCAGCCTAAATATGATGACTCGCACATAATAGGCACTCAACAAATGTTTGTGGACGATGATAAGACCAACAGCTACCATTAATTGAGCACGTACTGTGGGCCAGGCACTTATCTAGATGATTCTATTTAGTCTTTTGGGTTTTGATTAAATACATTTTACATATACAAAACTTTAATATGTTCTCTTTATAAAAAATTAAAATTTAATACATGGAGTAAGAAGTGAAAGCCTTTCCCATCTTACTCTCTACCTCCCTTTATCCCACCCTCTTATCTCGTGAGAGATAACTGGCCTTACTACTTTATTCTGTCTGGCTTTTGTCTAACATTTATATATATGTGTAAGATATACATGCACACAGTTTTAAATATGTATACATGGAATTATACCAGCTGTACAGTAACTCACAGTTTAAATGTCACAAAATCTTAATAGGAGAAGTATTAGTTTTATTTTAAGAGCTTTTTAAAAAAATTTCTTTTCTTTTTTTTTTTTTTTGTCTGTGTTGAGTCTTCATAGTTGCACGCGGGCTTTCTCTAGTTGCGGTGAGCAGGGACTACTCTTTCTTTTTTTGGGGGGGGGACTACTCTTCGTTGTGGTGCACGGGCCTCTCACTGCGGTGCCTTCTCTTGTTGCGGAGCACAGGCTCTAGATGCATGGGCTTCAGTAGTTGTAGCACACAGGTTCAGTAGTTGTGGCGCACGGGCTTAGTTGCTCTACGGCATGTGGGATCTTCCCAGACCAGGGCTTGAACCTGTGTCCCCTGCATTGGCAGGCAGATTCATAACCACTGCGCCACCAGGGAAGTCCCTGGTTTTATTTTAGATTTGAGAACGATTGAGGCTCAGAGAGGTGAATGAACTTTTCCAAGGTCACACAGATAGAAAGTGGAAGAGCTAGAATTTGAACCTGGCCTCTACTCTTTCAGTCTGAATCATTGTGGGGTTTCAGAGTTGCCATCTGTGTCAGAACACCTGGGGGGCTTGTTAAATGTATAGATTTCCACCTAGCCCTCAGCCCTGGATTCTGAGTAGGTTCAGGATGAGGCTCTGGATTCTGTAGTGCAACAGTCACCCACAGGTGATTCTGATGTATAAACACGCTCCTTTGAAGGCATCCACGGTGGTGGTCTCCTGCCTTATAGCATCATCTACTCCAGCTAGACAGCCAGGGGCAGTAGAGCGGTGGTGTAGCCCTCCCGAGCCAGGCTATCTAGGTTCAAATCCTGGCTCTGCTACTTCCAACTGTTAACTTGGGCAAATTAATGAACCTCTCTGGGCCTCAGTGTCCTCATCTGTAAAATGGGGATGGCCAATAATAATGCCTCACTACTATGGTTGTTGTGAGGATTAAATGAGGGTAACAGACATAAAGTGCTTAGAACAGCACCTGGCAGAGTAACATCTGTACAGGTTGCCACTGTTGTCAGAACTAAACTATTCTGGAAGCTTTCTGGGGAGCCCCTTAGGTCTCAGGCTACTGTTTGACAGCAGGATTACGTGTGTAGTTCTCAGATTGGGTCTGTTCTGAGGGCACCTGCACAAACATTCTGCTTGGATGTGCCTAGAAAGATCCACTTGAGTTGAGGCCGTTCCCTGTCCATCTGTTCTAATGACAGGCAGCTGGAAGGACTTCTAAAGAATCCTGCCACCTCAGGAGGCTTTTTCTTGTTTCTCCCTTACCTCTCTCCTGCTTCTGCTTTAAGAGGGTAGCCCTTTGTGGCTGCTGGTGGTGTCTAGCCAGATGCCCTGCATTGATCCCAGCTGAGCAGCTCACAGCTTCAGCCTTCTCTGTGGAACAGTCCTCCACCCTACAGGAGCAGCCTCGCCCAGAGCTGATGGCTTGGGGCTTATGTGCCCTCCTGTCCCCTATGGAGGTGGCCTGTGGTCGGTGACTGACTGATATGGGAGATATAAAGGCCCACCCCCTGTGTCAGGTATGGAAATGAATGACTCTGCGATGCTGCCCTGCCTCCTTTTCCCCTGCCCCTACCCGCCTCCCTCCAGGGGATCAGGCTGAGTCTAGGCTTTGGCCAAATCTCCATCTTTGCTTGGCTTCTTTCCCTGCCCTATTCTTCTTCCCTCCCACCATTACCTGTGTCTCCTGAGAGCCCTTCCCTCAATAATTCAGTTGCACGAGAATCCATGTCTGGAGCTCTCCTTCTGGAGAACCTGACCTAAGACACTGCTAGTCACCATGGCCTGCAGCAATAACCCTCGAGATGCACGGAGAGTGTTCCAAGCCATTCCTGGGCCCCTCTGTCCCCTACTTAAGTAATTAGTTCCCTCCTAGGGCCTGTTTTCCAGCCTCTAATCAGAAGTTGGCATGGGGGGCTGCTGGGGGAGTATGATAAAGGAAAGAAGGAACCGTGGTGCGGTGTGAAGCTGAGAAACGCAGTTACCTGGGAGTCAGGAACAGTGGGAAAGTCCCACTCAAAACCCAGTGTCAGGACCACCCGCTGGAGGCACTTGGTTGCCTCTCCTTTCTGCGCATGTACACTGTGAGGTCACGAGCCCTGGATGCCAGCAAAATACCATTAGTTAGTGGCTCTTGCTGCAGATACATTAAGCTTAGTATAGTGAAGGCTAGATATTTGGGAAATACAGAAGTGTTTTAAACCTGTTTATGTCATTGTATTGTGGGTTTGGAGGGCCAGGAAGGCTCTGGAAGTTCACATACGCCACTGACGTGGACCTGCCCTGGGCTGTTACAGAAACAAAATGACCACCTGGAATGGCCTTCCTGCCCACTGCCTTTGGGTCAAGCACTTTCTTGACAAGTATCTGTTGACATCAGAGCCTTTGTGTTTCTCTGTGCAGTGCAGTTCCCTGAATACTGTCTTTCCAGAAACTGTTTGGTAGGCAGGTGATACTGCTGTAATGTTGTTCATTTGGTTTTTAACTCCCTTCCTTAGTTCTCTGAACGAAGCCGTGTGATACGTGGCCTGTTCCTTCCCTTCAGAGATCTGGGCTGGAGAAGGCCTGGAAAGGGGATGTCAGATACCCACTAAGGACGCTTTGATTGTCTGTCAAAATTAGTTCTGATTTTAATATTAAATATGATAACACTAATTAGGGCAAAATGTAAAGAAACACAAACACCTACAGGCAAATCTAGCAACTTTCTGCGTAAATTTTAACTCACAAATAAATGCTGATCTCGGGCTTCCCAGGTGGCGCAGTGGTTGAGAGTCCGCCTGCCGATGCAGGGGACGCGGGTTCGTGCCCCGGTCCGGGAAGATCCCACATGCTGCGGAGCGGCTGGGCCCGTGAGCCATGGCCACTGGGCCTGCGCGTCTGGAGCCTGTGCTCCGCAACGGGAGAGGCCACAGCAGTGAGAGGCCCGCGTACCGCAATAAATAAATAAATAAATGCTTATCTCGTAATTTTTCTTCTTTGGCTTCAAGAAGAAACTTTCGTTTACTCCCAACTATGTTTCACTGGATTTTGAAAAATGTCAGGCCTGGGTAAATCTTCCCAGCTCCCTCATAACTGGATGTGTCCATGCGGATGGTCCAATATTCACTCAACTATCCAACTATATATAAATATATATATTAAAAAAATTTTTTTTAGTTAAAAATTTTATTTTATTGAAGTATAGTTGATTTACCATGTTGTGTTAATTGCTGTACAGCAGAGTGATTCGGTTTTATATATATATATATACACACATTCTTTTTCGTATTCTTTTCCATAAATATATATATATATATATTTATAACAAATTTTCTTTTTTAGAACAGTTTTAAGTTTACAGGAAAACTGGGCAGATGCTATAGAGTTCCCATATACAACCCCCAGTTTCCCCTATTATTAACAGATTGCATTAGAATATTGGTTCAATATTGATGACTCCATATGGATACACTATTACTAACCAATGTCCATAGTTTACATTGGGGTTTACTCTTTGTTGTATACATTCTGTGGGTTGTGACAATGCCTAATGTCATGCATCCACCATTACAGTATCATACAGAATAGCTTCACCCCCTAAACATCCTCTGTGCCCCATCCCTCCCTCTCTCTCAACCCCTGGCAACCACTGATCTTTTGACTGTCTCCATAGTTTTGTCTTTTCCAGAATGTCAAGTAGTTGGACTCATCCAGCAGGTAGCCTTTTCAGATGGGCTTCTGTCACTTGGTAATCAGCATTTCCGCTTCCTCCACGTCTTCTCATGGCTTGCTAGCTCATCTCTCTTTAGCGCTGAATCCTATTCTATCATCTGGATGTACATGCCGCTTCCTCTGCACTAGACACTGATGGGAGAGCTAAAGAGATCCAAGGGAGGCTAAGCATCAGTCTTCACCTTCGGGCAACTTCTAGTTTAGTTGGGGCCAGAAGACACACACCCATGCAAAGTCGGCTCGTGATATTAAACAGTGAGTCAGACATGCTGAAAGACGCATATGGAATGAATAACTGTTCCAGCAGTTCGGGGAAGGAAGAGTTCGTGGAAGGTTCCACAGAAGAAATGCGATGGGAGGAGGGTGGGGAGAGACAGAGAGGATTTGAGGAAGGCTTTGCGTGTCTCAGCTTTTAACCCTGTGTCCTCTGACCCAGGCTGTAGACAGAGAAGAGAGAGAAGGGAAATGACATGCCCACGGTGTGTCCAGCCTCCCTGGCTCAGGACCATCCCCGCCTGGGGAGTCTCTCTGGCCATTAGCTCGCAGGTGGCTGAAGCCAGTCCCTCTCTCAACACGTGCAAAACTGCAACAAGGAAAGTGGTGTCTTTCTTAAATTCCATCTCCAGGCAGCAAAGCCTCTCAAATCTTGAGCTCAACTTTTGTGTGTGTATGGAGTATAAAGTTTACTTTAGAAGAGATCCTTTTTTATACTGTTTTATGTGTGTGCGTGTGGTGAGCTAGGTTTTCGGATACCAGGAAATTTTTATTTTTTTTAATTGAAGTATAGTTGATTTACAATATTAGTTTAGTTTAGTTTCAGGTGTACGGCAGAGTGATTCAGTGATACACACGCACACACACACACACACACACACACACACACACTCGTTGTTTTTCAGTTTCTTTTCCCTTATAGATTACTGCAAGATACTATAGTTCCCTGTGCTATACAGTAGGTCCTTGTTGTTTATCTATTTTATATATAATACTGTGTATCTGTTAATCCAAAACCCCTAATTTATCCCTCCCTCCCCCAGGAAATTTTTATTCTAGTCTTCATATTTTTTCTGCATTAAAAAAAATGAGTGCTTCACGAATTTGTGTGCTGTCCTTGTGCAGGGCCCACGCTAATCTTCTCTGTATGGTTCCAATTGTAGTGTATGTGCTGCTGAAGCGAGCACTATCCTCTTTCTTTATTGTGGTAAAATATACATAACATAAAATTTACCATCTTAACCTTTTTGAAGAGTCCAGATCACTGGCATTAAAGACATGTGCATTGTGGGGCAACCATCACCACCATCCAGCTCCAGAACATTTTTATCTTCCCAAACTGAAACTCTGCACCCATTAAACATTGACTCCTCCTTTCCTCCTGGCAGCCACCATCCTACTTTCTGTCTCTATGAATCTGACCACACTAGGGACCTCATATAAGTGGAATCATACATTTGTCCTTTTGTGTCTGGCTACACTGTTTTACATTCTGGCCAGCAGTGCACAAGGGATCCAATTTCTCCACGTCGTCGTCAACACTTGTTATTCTCTGTTTTTTCTGGGTTTTGAAAATAGCCATCCTGATGGGTGTGAAGTAGTCTCTCCTCATTTTTTTTTTTTTGCGGTACGTGGGCCTCTCACTGCTGTGGCCTCTCCCGTTGCGGAGCACAGGCTCCGGACGCGCAGGCTCAGCGGCCATGGCTCACGGGCCCAACCGCTCCGCAGCACGTGGGATCTTCCCGGACCGGGGCACGAACCCGTGTCCCCTGCATCGGCAGGCGGACTCTCAACCACTGCGCCACCAGGGAAACCCCTCTCCTCATGATTTTGATTTCTTTAGCTACACTTCGATTTGTTGGGGAAAGAGTTGAGAGTAATGATTCCTGTACCGGATGTTAACTGTGAGTGGACTCAAGTTTGCCTGTCAGAGGCCAGCCTTCCCACCTCTGGCAGGTCACCTGTGTCCTCTGAGGCCTGTCGTATAAAATATGCATGAAGTGTCAAAATCCTTTCCCCGAGGATTATTGATGCCATCAGTTCGTATGTAAAAAGTTCTTCTAGATATTTCAGTGCATGCATTTTATCTTTTGTTAATTCATTTTCTGAATGGCAAGCAAGTGCAAATACAGGTGGCCCAGAGAGTGGGGTGGGGAGGCCTGGATTATCCCCACATAAGAGCACTGGGTGCCGGATGTGTGGGAGGAGCACAGAATTGGGAGCCATCCTTGTTTCCCTTTCTCCCACCTCTGTTAGGAAGATTTTTGTTTTTGCTTTTGCAACACATTCCAATGTCTGTTGTCAAGCACACACAAGGCTTTCTAGGAAAGCCAAAGGCCAAGCCCTGGCTGCCTTGGCTGATAAAGATGAATGAAGTGAGCCACTCTCAGATTTGGACAGTTTCTTACTTACAGAAACAGTGAAAGGAAGATTAGTCAGAGGTGCCAGCTCCCTGGGTGTTTGCCTCACCCCAAAAAGTATGACATCAAAACAAAATGGGCCTTATGGGCCGATTCTAGACTGGCCGTATAAAAATATAAAACGAGGCAGTTTTTTACAAGCTCTATCTTGAGGGGGGTGGTATGAAAATTTTCTAGCTCATCAGAACCCAGGAGGTGATGAGAAACCATCCCCTGAAAGCCTCCCAGGGCAGATAGGAGGGTGTTATGGGCTGAATTATATCCCCGCCCACCCCCAGATTCATATGTTGAAATCCTAATCCCTAGTATCTCGGACTATATTTGGAGACAGGGCCTGTAAAGATATAGTTACATTAAAGTGAGATCATATGGGTGGGCCCCTAATCCAATCTGATCGGTGTCTTTACAAGAAGAGGAGATTAGGACACAGAGAGACGATGATGTAAAGACTCAGGAAGAAGACAGCCTTCTGTAAACCACGGGGAGAGGCCTGGAACCCATCCTTCCTTCTTGGCCCTCAGAAGGAACCAACTCTGCTGGCACCTTGATCTGGCACTTCCAGCCTCCAGAACTGCGAGGAATTAAATCTCTGTTGTGTAAGCCACCCAGTCCGTGGTGCTGTGTATGACAGTCTGAGCTGACTAATAT
Organism: Kogia breviceps; assembly: GCF_026419965.1. Lineage (NCBI taxonomy): Eukaryota > Metazoa > Chordata > Mammalia > Artiodactyla > Physeteridae > Kogia > Kogia breviceps. Next base: position 99,734,658 of record NC_081330.1, on the reverse strand, counting down.
GGGAGATGAGTGGGAGATGGCCTCAGAGCAACCCTCACAGGCCTCCATCTTCTCATGTTCCGCCAAGATGGAGATTAGCTGCGGTTCAAGCTTTGCCTGTGTTGTGACCCATGTGGATACATGGAAGGTCACTAGGGTGCCATGGTACAGCTGTTCCTGGGGGAACACTGGCCTGTCACCTGCTTTGCAGATAATGAGATATTATGCTGGCCGTGGCTTCCAGATCTTCTAATGCATATATATATATATATATATATATATATATATATTCACTTGTATTGTTTTAACTTGAAAATTTTTAGTTTAAAAAAAATGGGATTCTACCCTACCTACTTTTTTGCAAGATTCTTTTTTCACTTGATGGGAAGTGTCACGGGCAGCCTTACTGACCCTGCGACAATGGTGGACTCTTGAGTCTTGAGGCCAACATTTCCATGGGCCGTCCCCTGAGTCCCCACCTTCCTGATGGTGGCAGAGATGACTTGAGAGGTGAACCCATAAGGAGACCATTGTGTTTTCAACACCAGAGCTATGGTGGCTTAGTATAGGACAGTGGCAATGAGGATGGAGAAAAGTAGATGAATTTGAGATGTATAGAATATGCATAAAATCTCATCCCTTCCTCCCCCTCCCCCCACTGCCTTTCCCTTCTCTAGTTCATATGTGAAAAGTCCTTCCGGATATAATGGACACACATCTCCGCATATAAAGGTCTGTTTTATCTTTTGTTAGTTTAAAAAGTGGAATCGTACTATACTCAAGTATTTTGCAGGATTTTTTTTTTCACTTGATGATGTGTGAGCACCTTTCCATATCAGAATCCACCTATGGAGCACGTTCTCTTTTTTATGAGCTGCATACTATTTCAAGTCATAGGGAAGCATTGCATCATTTTTTTTAACCGTATCGTTATTAGTGAACACAGAGGTTGACCACACTCTTTTTTAATGTTATAATAAACAGCCTTGGACATGAAGTCTTGTTCTCTCAGGGGGTTCTGTAAAATAGATTCCTAGTGTGAGTGGTGTCAAGAGGTATACAGTTCACCCTTGAACAACAGGGATTTGAACTACTCAGGTCCACTTATAGGTGGGTTTTTTTCAGTAGTAAATACTATAGCACTACATGCGTTGGTTGAATCCTTGGATTTGGAACTGTGAATACAGAGGAGACATATATATCTGGAAGGCCGACTCTAAGTTATACACAGATTTAATTGTGTGGAGGGCCCACGCCCCTAACCCCCATGTTGTTCAAGGCTTAACTGTATACCCGAAAGAAATGTGTTTCTATGGGCACCAGAAGTCACATGCAAGAATGTTCCTTAGCAGCACTATTTGCAATAGCCCCAAACTGGAAACAACGCAAGTGTTCTTTATCAACACAGCAGAATAATAAAGTTCCGTCTAGCCACGCAATGGAATGCTATATAGCAACGAAAGTGAACGTTCTGCTTCACAGAACAACATAGGTGAAGTTTAAAAGTATAATATTTGTGGGGGAGGGATGGACTGGGAGTTTGAGGTTATTAGACGCAAACTATTACATATAGAATGGATGGACAACAAGGTCCTACTGTATAGCACGGGGAACTATATTCATTGTCCTGGGATAAACCATAATGGAAAAGAATATAGGGCTTCCCTGGTGGCGCAGTGGTTGGGAGCCCACCTGCCGATGCAGGGGACACGGGTTCGTGCCCCGGTCCGGAAGGATCCCACATGCCGCGGAGCGGCTGGGCCCGTGAGCCATGGCCGCTGAGCCTGCGCGTCCGGAGCCTGTGCTCTGCAGCGGGAGAGGCCACAGCAGTGAGAGGCCCGCGTACCGCAAAAAAAAAAAAAAAAAAAAAAGAATATAAAAAAGAATGTATATATGTGTATAACTGAGTCACTTTGCTGTACAGCAGAAATTAACACAACTTTGTAAATCAACTATACTATTAAAAAATAAGATAGGTATATAATATTCGGTGAAAGAAGCCAGACACCAAAGAATATATACTACAGAATTCCATTCACGGAACGTTCAGAAACAGTCAAATCCTGTTAGAAGTTGGGATAGTGGTTCTCTTTGGGGAGACTTACTGACTGAGAAAGGGCGCAGGGGGGCTTCTGTGTACTGATAATATCCTCTTTCTCCCTTTGCAGTGGTCACCTGGGTGTGTTCAGTGTCTCAGCCACACTCTCAGGATTTGCATCCTTTTCTCCCTGCATGCTCTACTTCAATAAAAATTTACCTGCATTTCTTTAAAGGTACATGTATTTAAACTAATGATCGGAGCTGCCAACTCACCCTCCACAAAGGTTGCACCAATTTACACGCTCAGCAGCAACACGCACAAGCTCTCCTTTCCCCACCTCCTTGCCAACAGCAGTGCTAGAAAGCTTTTTGCTTGTTTGCCAATTTGATGGCTTTGGCAAAAAGGTATCTTCTCATTTTCATTTGCATTTTCCTAATCACCCGTAGGTTGAGTACGTTTCATGTTTATTGGCTGTTTGAATTTCTTTCTCTATGAATTACCTGTTTATACTTTCCCCCATTCTTCCATTGAACCGTTGGTGGGGTTCTTATTGATATATAATGGATATTAACTTTTCCTTGGATGTGTTGCAAACATGTTCTCCTAAAGCACCTTTTGCTTTTTTTCATTTTGTTTATGGCACAACACAGGCATCTGCTGCAGGTGAGGCAAGCGATGTGAATAAGTGAAGCAGGCTCCGAGGCCATGGCAGGCCGGGGAGAGCACATACCTCTGCTGGGAACCAGTGTGCCAGATCTTCTGATTCTTCAGGAGACACTGGAAATATGGATTTTTACGGGAAAACTTCCAGTTTTAGATTGCTGGCAACTCATTCAAAATTTTTTTTTTTTTTTTTTTTTTGTGGTACGCAGGCCTCTCACTGTTGTGGCCTCTCCCGTTGCAGGGCACAGGCTCCGGACGCGCAGGCTCAGCGGCCATAGCTCACGGGCCCAGCCGCTCCGCGGCATGTGGGATCTTCCCGGACCGGGGCACGAACCCATATCCCCTGCATCGGCAGGCGGATTCTCAACCACTGCGCCACCAGGGAAGCCCTCATTCAAAAAATTTTAAGCACTAGAAGAGGCAGCTATGTTTGGGCTGGGTTGGATCAGCAGGACACCAGCTCTCAACCTCTGGTTGATGCTGTATTGCCCTGCAAAGGAGGTTTGTGTTGTCACATCCACCCATCTTTTCCTTTAGGAATTCTGAGTTCTGTGTCTTTTCTTTTTTCTTTTTATCAGTTTAACACATTTTTTAAACTCTCTAAATCCTTCTCTTTTAAAGATAGAGGGGGCTTCCCTGGTGGCGCAGTGGTTGAGAATCCGCCTGCCGATGCAGGGGACACGGGTTCGTGCCCCGGTCCGGGAAGATCCCACATGCCGCAGAGCGGCTGGTCCCGTGAGCCATGGCCGCTGAGCCTGCGCTCCGCAATGGGAGAGGCCACAACAGTGAGAGGCCCGCATACCACAAAAAAAAAAAAAAAAAAAAAAAAAAAAAAAAAAAAAAAAAAAAAAATAAAGATAGAGAAAAACTTTTTATGTTTTTATTCAGGTTTCCTTAATGAGAAATAAAGGTGAATACATATGCTGCTGAACTCAGAGCAGAGAAGGTTCTGATCTTGGGGATGTTGGTGGCTGAGCCCAGGAATGGCTAAAACAGAATTAGAACTCCTTCCCATTTTCTCATTTAAGGCCAAGGACCCGCCCCCCCCACATGGTAGGATTTCAAGGGAAGAGAATAAAGAGTTTTATTCCATGACAAAACCGGAGGCCCCTGGGAATACTGAAATTCATACTAATGTGTAAATGACTTACTGAAAACCCCTTCCTGGGAGCAAGTGTGTAAATCAGAGCAGGGAGAGAGCAGCTGGGCACTGCAAGTCTGAAAGTACAGGAGGATAGAGGAGCTCATCTTGAGTCCATTCCTCTGTGTGAGGGAACTTCACCACTCCCAGCTGTGTCTGCCTTCCCTAGACCCACCCTGCCCTGTGTGGCTCCCACACTGGCTGGGTACTGTCATCATTCTGAGCAGAATTGATGGGAAGCAAAACAAACACCCCCAACCAGCTGGGGGTACTTTAATGGCCTTTGATGGTATCATCTGGGCATTTCTCACCCATGTTAATTAGCAGCTTGCTTTGACCAAGGTAGCCCATCTAGAAACTGCTCTGGGGGTGGAAAAATTTTTTTCTGCTTGCGTATTTAGCAGGATCCAGCAAGGAACAAGACAGGGGATTTCTGGCTGAGCACTGTGATGGCTCATCTCTTTTCTAGCACCAGATGACTGGGGTGCTGGGCTTACCCAGGAGGGCTGGTGCTGATGGGCATGTGTTTATTCCTAATAATCACAGCTGCATTTATTGAGTGCCTTGTGTATGCTAGGAATTGTGCTGAGCACTGTATATGCGCCACCTCGCCTCCTACAATTCATGCTCTGCCTGCAAGGTAGGGCTGTTAATCTAAGTGATGGGGTCCAGTGTGAACCAGGTGGCATGTGTGAGCCAGGCCTCAGAATTTTACTTCTGGGCCAGGGCTTCCTGCCCTCCCAGGCCAGGCAGGGGCGGCCCTCCATTCCAGCAACTTCTCCAGCCCAGTCTTGCAATGCCTTGGGTACCAGGTCTTCAGTCCACAGGAGGACTGGAAGCAGTCCTAGGTACTGACTGCACAGGCCCCAGGCTCACTGACCCCGTTCCTTTCTGCTTCGCCTCAATGCCCCTGCCCCCTTTTGCCTTGGGCATTGGGGCTGCTCCCTTCCCATCTCTACCCTGGGTGAAGACTCAGGTGTCCGGAGACACTACTAATAATCCAGGTGTGAACCAATAATGAAGGTGCTGGATGGGAAGAGTTTTTTTTTTTAAAGGGTTTTTAAAAAATATTTATTCATGGGGCTTCCCTGGTGGCGCAGTGGTTGAGAGTCCGCCTGCCAATTTAGGGGACACGGGTTCGTGCCCCGGTCCGGGAGGATCCCACGTGCCGCGGAGCGGCTGGGCCCGTGAGCCATGGCCGCTGAGCCTGCACGTCCGGAGCCTGTGCTCCTCAAGGGGGGAGGCCACAGCAGTGAGAGGCCTGCGTACCACAAAAAAAAAAAGAAAAAAAAATTTATTCATTTATTTGGCTGTGCTGGGTCTTAGTTGTCACAGGCAGGATCTTTAGTTGAGGCATGAGGGATCTTTTAGTTGCAGCATGTAGGTTCTAGTTCCCTGATCAAGGATTGAACCTGGGACCACTGCAGTGGGAGCATGGAGTCTTAGCCACTGGACCACCAGGGAAGTCCCTGGGAAGAGTTTTAAGGTGTGACTTTTCCAGGCCGTGCACATTCATTAAAAAGCACAGATAGTATAGTTTATTTTCTGATTCTAAAAGCAATCATGGCCTTCGTAGAGAAGTCGAAGATACAAAAGGTACAAAGAAGAAGAAACTTTATCTTACCATCTAGAGATAATCATTGCCAACATTTTCAGATGGTTCTTGCTACTCGTTTTTGTATATTTATGAAAAAATATATATACATGTTCAAATATATATAATGTTAAGCAAAGTTGAGACCATTCTAGCAATATACTTTTAGATTATCTCTTTTCACGCATTGTATCATGTGTGAACACTTGTGAAAAGGACCCCGTGAAGGCAAGATGGGTAAGATGGGCGGAATCAAGGAGTGGGGGGAGGGTGTGGGTTTTTTCAGCTGCAGGCTTCCCTACCCCACCCAGGACAAGGTAGTTCCTGGGCCTCTGGGCTGGAGAGTGATGCCACCCTCTTCAGTGTCACTCACCAGTTCCTGGGAGGGTGGGAGCCTCCCAGTAGTGGCCGCCTGGGCCAGCGGGGCCCTCTGGTCATGCCCCACTCCCACCCCATTGTGATCCAGGACCCCACAGCTGCCCCCTCCCCTGTGATTTTGTGTGTGAGTGAGTGTGTGTGTGTAGAGGGGGGCTATCTCTCAGAGGGACAAAAGGGATGGCTTCTGGCTTCTTGAGGCCTTCCAGTGGCAGGGGCGGGGCACTAGTGGCTGAGGTGGTCCTGCCTCTTGAGAAACAAGCTGCCTTTTGCTTGTGACTGTGGTACTGCTAAGCCCCATTAGCTGTTTTGCTAGAAGTGAGAATGGATTTGCTCTGAGTTCTGTCATCCCTTGTGACCCAGGGCTCACTGAAGCAGTGCCAAGAGCAGGGGACTGGCCACCAAACGGAGCCCTGCTAACCTGCCCTCAGGGGTACTTGGACTTGATGCTGGCCTTGTGAGTATGCCCCCTGTCTTCATCCTCCAACCACCTGACAGAGACAAAGTTCTTGAAGCATAGGAAGGTTTGGTGCTCCCCTGGAAGGTCATTCATTCATCGGTGCCAGTGGAGGAGGCCCTGCTGGGTCTTAGTGATTAGAATGAGAGGGACCTGGGTTAGAGCCCCAGCTCTGACCTTAACCTGCCACCTTGGGCAAGTTACTTAACCCCTCTTAGTTCAGTCTCCTTGTCTGGAAAATGGGCCTAACAGTACTTACTTCACAGAGATAGATGCTCAGCAGATTATATGCTTTAAATTATGTACATTCGGCATCTATCACAGTGCCTGAAACACAGCAGGTACTCAATTAATGCTCATTGTTATTGTGTGTTAAATTTACTCCTCATAACTTTTGGCAACGAATATTATCACCCCATTTTACAGAGGGGGCAGCTGAGGCTCAGAAGGTTACATAGTATTTCAGCCAATTATTACAGTGTGACAACCATCCAAAACCTTAGTGGCTTAAAACAACACTGAATGATAATGAATGAATGATAATTTCTCATGATTCTGTGGATTAACTGGGTGGTTCTTGGGCTCCAGGTGGTGTCAGCTGGGGTCTATCATGTGAATACAGTCAGTTGGCAGCTAGATTTGGCTGAAAGGTTGAAGAGGGCTTCTCACATGCCTGGGGTCTTGGTGCTGGCTGTTGGCTGGGCTGCCTCAGTTCTCTTCCTCATGTCGTTTTCACCAGGCTAGCTTGGGCTTCCCCAAGCATGGCAGTTGACTTCCAAGAGGGAGTGTTCCAAGAGGACAAGCCTCAGCATGCAAGCACTTAGCAAGCCTCCGCTTTACATCATGCTTGTTAATGTCCTTATTGGCCAAATAAAGTCACATGCCCAAACCCAGAGTCAGTGTGGGAGGGGACAACATGAGGGCACACATACTGGGAAGCATGGCTTATTGGGGATGCCCAAGTAACAGTCCACCAAAAAAAGCTTGTCTAGGCTCCCACGGCTGTTGAATGGCATAGTTGGGATTTGAACCCAGGTCTGTCTGACTCCAAAATCCGTGCTTCTCCCTCAAAGCATGGCCAAGGCTGACTCTATGGCAGGCTGGTGTTTGTGACCGCCCCCACCAGAATCGGATGGTGATGTGATTTTCCATCTCATCTTCAGCCCACCCTGCCCTAGCACTCCATGATGTCCTTGAACCTCTCCTGCTCACCCGACAAAGGGGAGAAAAGCACCCTTCTTCTGCTGGGCCCCTTCTGTTCTTCTCCCTTCCATGTTGACTACAGAAAGCTACTCCTGCTTCCTTCAGAGTCCCAGCCAGGACCAAGGTGGCCCCATCACTTGTGGCCTCCCCAACCACAGCAGCATCCTGGCTCTGCTGACCTCAGGGTACACACACCTCTCTGGACCTCAGTTCTGTTTTGGGGGTACCCTTTCTTGGAAAGCAAGGGTCACAGGAACAAAGACAGTATCATGGAGATAAGCCCAAGTTTATAGCACATTTTCATCATCCCAGAGGACTTCCAGTCTGCCCACCGGCTGGGCCAACTCCTGAGGTAGGCCTCCTACCCTCACTCCTGTCTATACTCAGCTGATTTGAGTTGGCTCCATGGTGATGACTGCAGGAATCCAGCCCCTTCTGGCTCCTGCCTGCCTCTGACTGAGTGAGGCCCTGGTCAATTCCACCCACTGATCTGACCTGAAGGCCCAGCACCTAGGTGAGGAGTGCCCTTCTCGTGGTCCTTTCCGCTCCCAGTTTGTGGTTGCAGGGAGCATTGCTCACTTCCCTGTGGCTGGACTCTCACTCTCCCCTCTTCTTAAGGCCCCAAAAGGACAAGCCATTTGTTCAATGCCCTATCATGAACTGACGGCAAAGCTGGAGCCTTGATCCTGGGATGTCATCTCCAGCCGTTATCGCTCTCTCTCTCTCTCTTTTTTTTTTAACTTTTTATTTTACATTGTGGTATAGTTGATTAACAATGTTGTGACAGTTTCAGGTGTACAGCAAAGTGATTCAGTTATACGTATCCTTTTTTTTTTTTTTTGGCTGCACTGGGTCTTTGTTGCGGCACACAGGCTTCTCTCTAGTTGTGGCACGCAGGCTTCTCTAGTGTGGCGCACAGGCTCCAGAGAGTGTGGGCTCAGTAGTTGTGACGTGTGGGCTTAGTTGCCCTGGGACATGTGAGATCTTAGTTACCCCACCAGGGATCGAACCCACGTCCCCTGCATTGGAAGGTGGATTCTTAACCATTGGACCACCAGGGAAGTTCCCCATGTATCTACTCTTTTTCAAATTCTTTTCCCATTTAGGTTGTTACATAACATTGAGCAGAGTTCCCCGTGCCATACAGTAGGTCCTGTTGGTTATCCATTTTAAATTTAGCAGTGTGTACATGTCGATCCCAAACTCCCTGACTATCCCTTCCCCCCATCCATCCCCCCCACCCCGCAACCATAAGTTCGCTCTCTAAGTCTGTGAGTCTGTTTCTGTTTTGTAAGTTCATTTGTATCATTTCTTTTTTAGATTCCCCATATGAGCGATATCATACGATATTTCTTTCTCTGTCCGACTTACTTCACTCAGTATGACAATCTCTAGGTCCATCCATGTTGCTGCAAATGGCATTATTTCATTCTTTTTAACGTCCAGCCATTACGTTCTGCGTCACTGCCCCCAGCCTGCATTTGTGGAGTCTGAGCTGGGCCCACAGCTCTTCTGCCTCAGCGTGGAGCGAAGGCTAACAAAAAGCAAAGCCTCTGGAGGAAGAGGAAATATTCTCTGGGTACTGAGTGGGAGAGCTAGGGAAGGTGTGTGTGTGTGTGTGTGTGTGTGTGTGTGTGTGTGTGTGTGTGTGTGTGTGGAAGGTCTCTGACTTGTGCCCAAGGAAAGGTCATGGTCAGTGAGAAGGCCTTTGATGGGAGGGAGTCTTGAGATGGAGCCCAGGAACGTCATTGTGCAGCTGCCCGGGATGGACATGGGATCCTCCGACAAACCAGGCCAGTTCTCCTGATGTAAGGCCAACAGGCTGACGTCCTGGGACACGAGCTCCCAGGAAGTGGGCCACGATGCACAAGGGATCTGGAATCGCTGGTGTCCTGTGTGGTCTCGCTGAGGGAAGCCAGGCAAAATCTGGCAACTGAGCTGTAATGACCAGAGCTCCTGGCTTCGAGCAACAGGAAGCAATTCTGGTTTTATTTAAGCAGAAAAGGACTTTATCTAAAGGGTCTTGGTGAGTTCACAAAATAACCAGGAGGGCTGGAGAACCAGGTTTGGAAAGCAGGCCAAACAAAGGAGGCTGCACAGCGGTCAGGACCATGGTCAAAGTCAGGCCCATCCAGTGACAATCCCACTGCCAAGTCCAGGACACCCTGGCTCACACTGCCACCTCTGGACATGGATATGGTCCCTGCCATCCCAGGAATGGAATGTCATTGCCATGGTGACTGCCACCCTCCACCAGAATGGACTCCTGTGCTCTGTGCATCTCTGCTTCACTAGCTCCCGACTCCAAGTCTTTGATGGGGCATCTGATTGGCTGAGTGTAAGTCAGGAGCTCACACTAACTGCAGTGGCAGCTGGGAAAATTACTGTATGGCGTTTTTCGCTTCTCTGGTGGGAGGCAACTAGGAAGATGGGGAATTTCTCAAACACGGTAGTGGGGGTTGGATGCCGGTCAGCCTTGTACTTACCTCACCTGGAAAAATGTCAAACAGCTGTCCCCGGGGAGTGCTAGAGGATTGTATGTCTCCAGGGACAGCCTGAGCTTGTCTTCCCTTCCTCCAGATGCTGATGGAAGTGTGTGTGTGTGTGTGTGTGTGTGTGTCTTTCTGTCTGTCTGTGAGGACAGAAACACATTACACAACATGGGGTCAGGAACCCTGGGTTCGGTTCTGAGTCCCCGGGCCTCAGTTCCACTCACAACCCGCTGTCCAGCCTTTGAGCATGCAGAGGATGTGTGGTGGCTTCTGCTGTAGTCTGGGCCATTGGTTCTGTGTAACAGATGAGAGCGCAGGTTTTGGAGGCAGAGGGATTGGGGTTCGCCAGCCATGTGACCTTGTACATGTTCCGTAACGTCTCTGAACCTTCGTTTCCTTATCTGTAAAATGGAGATGAGGTGGCAGGCACTCAGCCTCCATTCCAGCCTGTTTCTATGGTGCCTTCATGTTCTGCAGAGGTTGGAAGGCTAAAAACTACAGTTCCCAGACACCTTTGCAGCTGGGGCTGCAGATGAGAATTAGATTCCAGCAAGGAGATGCACTTGTGTGAGGTTAGGAAGGCAGCAGTGGGGAAGAGACTACTTGCCTGCTACTCTGGATGTTGTTGCTGAAGACACTGTGTGTGTGTGTGTGTGTGTGTGTGTGTGAGTGTGAGAGAGACAGAGAGAGAGAGGCAACATTCCAGTGTTTGATTAGTTACTGGCTTTGTGGGTATTGAGAGGTGTTGTGGTGGCAGTGGCTTCCTGACCTTGGATGGCAACTACAATAGTGTCCTCTTGAAATCAACATCTCTGTGGCTGACCCCCTCCCTTCCCACCTTCCCGATGATGGCAGAGATGGCAGCAGTCTTGGCAGCCCAGCTCAGTGGTGTTACGGGCGTCTAGAGCCTGCTCCAATGATTTTGTAAGCACCTAATTTCCTGTATTATATCTCTTCTGGCTTAAAATAGCTGGAGAGGTTTTCTGTTTCCTGCAACTGAACCCTAACTGCTATAGGAGTCACACCCCATTGCTCACACAGTTGTTGGGATGAGATGAGATGGTGGGTGCTACACAGCTTTGTAAACTGTAAAGCCCTTTATGTCTGTTAGGTGTTTTTCAAGGAAGGGTGTCCCTTTTGTCAGGGGAGACTAAACATGATAGAAACCCTTGTGACAAGCCACTTGTTTACACGTTCTTTTATCGCAAACTGCTGGAGCAGAAGACAGCCTGAAAGAATTCAGGTAATTTGTGTGCGTCACCTGCTTTCGGAGGCCGAAAGGGTTCTGCTGTGGATTCAGGGCGAATACAGCCTCTCTGTCCACAGTTAGAGCCATGACTGACATGCCATGGCGGCTGGGAAAGGTGGCAGGTGTCCTGGTGTGAGCCTGAAAAGTCAGCTACCACGGGACTCTCCCCTACCCATACCTGGGCTCCCCCATTAACTCGCTAGTTTGTGTTAAAGCCCACTTTAATTCTGTACCCCTCCCAGTTAAATCTTTGTATTTACAAAACCTTTCCCTCCTTTCCCATCAGGTTTGAAGGATCTCCCTTTCTGTGGTGAATGACATTCTCATGGTCGTGTCATTGGCCCCTATTTCCTGCCACAAAATGAGGAGTCTCTGTGGGGTGAGGGGCCAGGCAGGTGGTCCTGGGGGCCATGAAGCTGGGAGGAAGCTGGGCTGGGGCTTGGCTGCCAGAACAATCCAGGCTCCACTCCAGCCCATCAGGGGACTTGAGGCTGAGTGGGCAAGATAAACCGTTTCAGTGGTTTTTAGGAGCCCTGATCAATTGCAAGGCAGGGCAAAGCCCTCGGGGACAGATAAAGCCAGCCCTGCGCGCCAAGCCAGTTGGAGCCAACATTTGTGTGGCTTGAACTTTTGTGTGGTTTGGACAAGTCTGCCCAGCTTTGCCGGGGTGGTTTACTCCGTTCCCAAACTGCAGTACAGTGAGGCGAACAGCCCTGGACCCCGTAAGCCAGCGCTGAAATGATTTAGGTGGCCTGTCCTCTGTCCCCGCAGGGCCCTACAGCCTTGGGGAAGAGAGGCTGAGCGTGCCATACCCCTGCTTCTCGCCGGTGGCACGGGGTTTTAGAAACGCTCCATTGCCCAAGGCAGGCAAGACCTTCGCCTCAGGGAGCTGAGCTGCTGCTGGTTTGATTCTCCGCTCCTGCTTCCAAACTAAAAAACTGATGCCCACTTTCAGATTCCATCCTCACCGCGCAGAGGAAGCCCGGGATGCTGGGGACACCACCTGGAGCCTGGGCGCATAGCACCTGGGCAGTTTTTTGTTTTTCGGTTTTTTTTCCTTCCAGCTTGAGGTATCTTGTTTAACCTCTAAGGTGCCTGAAGGTCTGGAAGGCTCGCGGGCAGGCCTTTGGCTGGCTACGGGAGAGGCTGGGCGCCCCAGATCCCAGCGCCGCCGGTGGGCACTCTATGTGCCAATGTCTGTAGTGCTTGTGTGCAGCAGAGCAAGGCTGCCCCACGAGGTGGTTGGACGCTGGGCCGGCAGGGACCCATCTGACAATGCCCTGTCCCCTAGGAAGCCAGTGCCAGCCTGCGCGGGCCAAAGCAAAATAGAATCAGAAACAGGTGCTGCCTGGGAGGGAAACTCGGCCTCCTGGCATAGCTCAGTGATGCTCGCACCCTCCGGGGACCTTCCTGCCTCCACAGAAGGTGGGGACAGAGAGGCGAGCACGAAGAGAGAGAAAGGGAAGTGGGAAGAAACTGGTCACGGAGGAGGCTATTTTTATTCTTTGGTGCAGCTGCATGCATTTCTCTGACCAACTAGGCAGAGAAAATCAGACGACTGGCTCCTGCCGAAACAGGCCTTATAGTTGGGGTGGGGGGCAGGGAGGCAGAGGTGCACAGGACAGGGGTGAAGAGGGGGAAATGCCTGAGGATACAGCAAACCACAGTCTCCAGAAGCCTTCACTGCACAGAACAACCCCCCTCTGCCATCCTGTGCCCCAGATGCCTCAGCCTTAACCTTGGCTGCCAGAAGTGGGCCATCCTTTCCCTTCTGGGTGACACCCTTCCAGCAGGGGACAAGACCTCTTGGGTGGTGTCAGTTACCATAGTCACCCTAGCACCTGGAGAAACTGGCAAATGTCCCAACCAGGAAAGCAACATTAGGGGTCAAGGCCCTAGGGTTAGACTCTTGTGAGGCCCTGATTGTCTAAGTCAGCAGTTCCCAAAGTGTGTTCCAAGGATCCCTGTGGTACCCCAGACCTTTTCAAGACTGTCTTTTCTAACTGCAAGCTCCAAAAGGCTGGATTTTCTTCATGTATTTCAACCAAAACCACATATCACAACAGATTGGATGCTGAAGCAGCTAGGAGAAAGCAGCTGTCTTCTATGAAGCCAGCTATTAAAGAGGTTTGCAAAAATGTAAAGCGATGTCACTTTTCTCCCTGATTTTATTTTTAGAAAATACAGTCTTTTTTTTTCCCATTGAATTGTGCTATTGATGTTAACATGTGTATTAGTTATCTATTGCTGTGTAACAAATAGCCCCACCACTTAGTGGCTGAAAACAACACACGTTATCTCTCAGTTTCTGTGGGTTAGGAATTTGGGAGCAGCCAGCTTAGCTGGGTGGTTCTGGCTCGGAGTGTCTGTGATCAAGTGGCTGTAATCAAGGCATGGTCCAGGGCTGCAGTCATGTCAAAGTTCAACCAAGGAAAGAAAGGATCCAGCTCTCAGCTCACTCACATGGCTGTTGGCAGGCCTCAGTTCCTTGCCATGTGGGCCTCTCATCAGGGCTGCCTTGTGACATGGCAGCTGGCTTCCCCCAGAGAGAGTGAAAGAGAGCACCCAAGACAGAAGCCACAGTCTTCTTATAATCTAATTTTGGAAATGACATCCCATCACTTCTGTCTTGTCTATTAGAAGTGACTGAGTAAGTCCACCCCACATTCAAGGGGAGAGAAATACTCAAGGATGTGGGTGACAGAAGGCGGAGATTACTGGATACCATCTCAGAGGCTGCCTACCACTCATCTAATAAGTTCATTATTGTTATTTTTGTATCATTTAACAAATATTTAAAACTTTCCTCGGTTTTCATTTTTAATATGGGAAATATTGATACATGGGTCAATACAAACAAAAGCTTTTTGGAGTGCTCAATAATAAATAAAAAAGTAAAGGGGTCCCAAGATCTAAACATTTGTTAACTGCTGGTCTAGGTGTTATGGTATCTATAGAAGTACGTTAGTAACATGTGGAGGCCAGTCTACCCACCCATCCATCTATCCATTTATCCATCTGACCATCCATCCATCCATCCATCCAATCTACCCATTTACCCATCCATCCACCCTCATCCTCTCATCCGTCCTTCCATCCATCCATCTATCCTTCCATCCATCTATTCTATCCATCCATTCATCCACCCTTACAGCCATCTACTCACTCACCTATCTACCCATACAATCAAAATGTTCCAACTACTGTGCTAGGGCTGGTACTTTAACAAGGTTGCTAGTGACTGCCCTATGGAGCGTGTGACATTTTAACAGATGAAACAACAATAAGATGAATTTAAAAATAATAACATCAGGTTGTGATCATTTGGACCCCCAAAGCCTGGAGCCCCAGGAAGCTGGTACACTCAAATTGGCACCATTTTGGCGGGTGACATCATATGTGGCCCAGACTAGGGGTGGGGTGGGCCCAGACTGCAGGGTCCGGTGAGCCAGAATGATCTCAGGTTCTTCATGCCTAGTTAATTGGTGACTGTGGGACTCTGGGTAGAAGACCCTTAAGTGGAAGATGAAACCCATATGGGCAGAGTTCCTATTTCTTGGTTCACTTTCCCTTTTCTCAATGGAGGGTCTCCTTCTGGACCTGACTTGACATGCTCTGGCTTTAATTTTGATACTGGAGACTCCTCTGTGGCTTGCAGTGTCCCCTGTGAATCCCTGAGCCAGAGATGCCCCCATTTCAGAGCCCCCAGGCAAAATGCTCTGATTCATGAGAAGGGCCTCAACCTATCTCCCCGAAATATGTGAAGACTGGGCTCTTTTATCATCTTGTCACTGACACCTGGGAAGTTTGAGCTGGCAACCTTCTGATAGGAGGAGGTAGGGGAAGTCGGGGGCAAAGAGAGACCAAAAACCCAGGCTGGAGGCATAAGGACACTGGGTTCTAGAACAGGAAAAACAGGGGTGGGTGGCTGGGATGGACAGAGCACATAAATGATGATCTCTGCTTCAAAGCCTGGCCTCACCAGCCCTGCTCTAAGGGGCAGCTAAAGTAGGAGCCCCCCAGCCCCTCTTCCAGCTCCTGAAAGCCATTGAGCATTTTAAAGAGGAAATGTGTGCCCCCCCCACCTCAATGCTCAGAGCTTTCATTGTGTGGATTGTTCCCCCAGGGAGCAGGGCAGTGTGAATCAGTTACACTTGCTCTTGGTGCCGACGCCCCAGCCCAGTGGGTTCCAGAAAGACCAGGCCAGGCCTCTTTGGGACGACATACGTCAGGGATGCTCTTGGGGGGAGGAGGGGTGTTGCTTAAAATGTGGCCTCTCTCTGGCCCGGCACAATTCTTCCAGTCTTCTCCATGATGGTTCGTTGGTGGCTGCAGGCCTCAGGTTTGAATGTGGGTTGTACCTTAGCAAAATGCTAAAACAATGGAGATATCTGTGTGCAAGTTCAACCCCCTATTTGGCTCTTGAGCACGTCTCAAGAGACAACAGGTGTTACCTTTGGTTTCTGGCCTTGTCATGGATAAAATTGGTGAATGAGTAATAAGCAGCTCAGGTGCCCCGATATCGGGATCTCAAAACGCTGTCCTGTACCAGCAGCATCACCATCACCTGGGAACTTGTTAGAAATGCACATTTGGGAGGCTCCCCCCAGACCTACTGAGTCAGGATTTTTGACAATGGGGCTAAGGGCCTGGGAATCTGTGTTTAAACAACACCTCCAGGTGATTCTGATGCCCTTTCAAGTTCAAGTTTGAGAGCCACTGTTTTACGAAGAATATTATTCTCATTTAACAGATAAAGAAAATGAAGATCAGGGCGGCTAAGTCACTCGACTGGGATCGTGCAGCCAGCAAGTCGGATGCCAGGACTCAAAGCAGGTCTTTCATGAGAAGAACTCTTGTTTTTTTCCTTTTGTCTCTTCCACTCCCTGCCTCTCTGTCCTCACCCCTCCATCCTCTATCCCGGAGGTTCTCAACTTGGCCGTATATTGACATCACCTGGGGAGCTTTAAAAACTAATATTGCTGTTAGGCCTCCACCCTAGGAAACTGAATCTCCGGGGTGTGACTTCAGCATCTGTACTTTTTATTCCCTCTTCACAGGCAGCCTTATCCAGATTCCTTTGCGATTCCAAATGTTTCTGATGCATGCATTTGCACTAAGGTGTTAGTAACTGGATGTGTTACCTTTCTCAGGGTGTCTGCATTTGAAAAAAGAGCCAAGGACATAAAATAATGAATTGCATAAGCATCTTAGCGAGTGGGAGAGACCAGCTTTTGATCTCCTTTCTCACACTTGCAGCAGATTTATGGCCCTCACATGTCCTGCTAGGAATCTACCCAGCAGTCTTGGCTGAGATTTCTGAATATGCTGTGGCTTTTTGAGGGGATTTTGGGCTAGAAGAACTTGAATGAATCAAAATTATTCACCCAAAATGTTTTTGCTGTTGTTGTTTGTTTTTTTTTTAACCATTCAATGATGGATCTTCCCCTGTCAGACCTTTTCCAGTGCCCATCCAAACATACTCAGCTGCAAAAATCGAGGTGGTATGTATGTGAACCTAAGTTAGAGTCATTTCCCAGATCCCAACTCAATCAAATTTCAGGAGACCCTTACCATGGCTAATTTTAGGACATGCCAAGATTTTGATGTTGATGCCCCCTTTTAATTTTTTTAATTGTGTAAACCTTTCTTTGTTGAAGTATAGTTGATGTGTAATATTACATTGTCGTAAACCTTTGATTTTTAAAAAGGAAGAAAAATAGAAGCCACCCTAAAATGATATATTTTTTTGACTGGCATCTACGTCTCTACCCTGCTTCCTGCACCTGGTGGGGGACACAGCGCTTCTCCGCCCTTCAGGAAACGGCCCACTTGTCAGCAGCTGGGCTCCCAGGAACAAAGGCCTAGGTTCATTACCACAGTATCGACCCTGACACGTTGCACTCGGGCCACCTCCCCCAGAGTTCCTCAATTCACACCCCAAATGAAGCGTAATTGGACCTGGACATCTTTGAAGTCCCCTGAGCAGCTCGCCAGCATTTCGAAATGTCCTTGATTTGCATGGTGAAAACCTGTTTGGAGGTGACTTTTTCTTTCCCCTCATCCCACGGTTTTAAAGACAGAATGATTTAAAATGACATTCCCCAGCCGGGGGAGAGTTACCATGGAAGAAATAAAAATTCTCCAAGCCCAGAAAAGAAAAGGCCAAATAAGTCGGACGATTTGATGAATCTCTCATTTGCTCCTTTGCTCGGTTTTTGTTCTGCAAGAGCCACATACCAGGCCATGGTTTCCTCTCAAACTTCTCCCCACGTCCCCGACCTTGGGGGGATGACAAGGATCCAGGAAACTCGGCTAGGAGGTTCTGCAGGCCAGCAGGTTGCCGTCGGACCTGAAGCAAGAGCAGGAGCCCTGCCACAGGCCGGTGAGTTGATGAGGGAGACTGTGTGTTGATCAGGGATCATCTGCCTTGTGCTCCAGCTGAGCCAGCGCCACTCTGCAGGGATCATGCACAGTCCCAGAAATCAGCATGCCCGTGTGCCCTGTGGGTCTAAAGCTTGCAGCCCACGGAGGGGCCTGCTTGGCAGAGTCGTGCCTGCGGCCTAGGCGGGCATTTGTCGAGCCCGGGAGGAGCTGGGCGGTCTGCTTTCCTCTGGGCAGTGGCCTGCCCCTGGTTTGCAGTCCCTCCCACACACCCACTCCTGCTTCTGTGAGCTTCCTCAGGGGTAGCCATCCTCTGAAGCAAATGATCCACTTTCCTCTAGAGCACCACTGTCCAATAGAGCTTTCTGTGAGAAGGGAAATATTCTGTATCTGTGCTGACATGTGGCTAGTGCAACTGAGGAAATGACTTTTCAACCTTATGTAATTTGTTTTGGATTTCTTTAATGGAAGTACCGTTGATTTACAGTGTTTCAGGTGTACAGCAAAGTGATTCACGTCATTTAATTTTTTTTTTTTTTTTTTTTTTTTTTTTTGGTGGTACGCTGGCCTCTCACTCACCGCGGAGCACAGGCTCCGGACGCGCAGGCTCGGCGGCCGTGGCTCACGGGCCCAGCCGCTCGGCGGCATGTGGGATCCTCCCGGACCGGGGCACGAACCCGCGTCCCCTGGATCCGCAGGCAGACTCCCAACCACTGCGCCACCAGGGAAGCCCCACGTCATTTAATTTAAATAGCCACATGTGGCTAGTGGTGACTACATTTGGACAGATGACCAAATCCCAAGAGTGGATGCCCCAGTTTGGGGGGTGTATGGTATTGACTATCGACGCCTCAAAAAGACTTTTTTTTTTTTTTTTTGGCCCTGCCACATGGCTTGCGGGATCTTAGTTGCCCGACCAGGGATCGAACCAGCACCCCCTGCAGTGGATGTGCAGAGTCCTAACCACTGGACCACCAGGGAAGTCCCCAGAAAAACTTTTCAATCAAGCAAAGCTTAATTTATTAGACCTACTTCGGTAAGGAAGGGGGCCCCTGTGACAGAATGCTAGTGATGTCTCCAAGCAGGGACCCTGGGGAAGGGTATTGATAGCATTTAGAGGCTGGACTGGGTGATTTTGAAGTTGGGTCTTTCAAGGCAAGGAACTGACTGGGGTTGGGGAGAGTTTCGGACAAAGTAGTTTTGGATTGGGAAACACAGCAAGGCAGAGGTCTTGTAGTAAGTCTTGATGAGCTAGCTGTTGGTCTTGATAACAAGCTATTTTAGTTGATTCAGTCTTATCTTCCAGGAGCAAGTATTTCTTTTTTTTTTTTTTTTTTTTTTTTTTTGTGGTTCGCGGGCCTCTCACTGCTGTGGCCTCTCCCGTTGCGGAGCACAGGCTCCGGACGCGCAGGCTCAGCGGCCATGGCTCACGGGCCCAGCCACTCCGCGGCATGTGGGATCTTCCTGGACCGGGGCACGAACCCGTGTCCCCTGCATCGGCAGGCGGATTCTCAACCACTGCGCCACCAGGGAAGCCCAAGCAAGTATTTCTTATAGCAAAGAGCTAAGTTATTTTTGTTTGTTCTCAGTACGATTTAAACATGGGGATCAGAAAGCATGCCTGGTCCCAGAATTGTTTAACGTAGGGACAGAGAGTAACAAATCACCCCCAAATGTAGTGACTTAAAACAATAAACGTTTATTATCTGACAGTTGCTGAAGATCAGGAATTTGGGAGCAGCTGAATTAGGTGGTCCTGGCTTGGGGTCTCCCATGAGGTGGTAGCCAGGATGTTGGCTCGGGTCACCAATAACCATCTGAAAGATTTACCAGGGCTGGAAGACCCACTTACAAGGTGGCTCATTTGCGTGGCTGGTGAAATGGGGTTGGCAGTTGGCAGGAGGGCTCAGTTCCTTGGCCTGTGGACCCCTCCCATGTGGCTGCTGAAGAATCCTCATGGCATGGTAGCTAGCTTCCCCTAGAGCAAGTGATTCAAAAGAGAGCCAGACAGAACCCACAGTGTCTTTTATGACCTAACCTCAGAAATCTCACTTCATCATTTCCAAGATATCCTATTGGTTATACAGGACAGCCTTGTTCAACATGGAAGGTGACCAGGCAAGGGAGTTAATATTGGGGGTGAGAATCACAGGGAGAGGGAATTATGTGGTTTCAGTTCTCAGTGGTAAGTGGCGGGGGCAGTGGTATAAGGTAGGTGCAGAGTTTCCTGGGTTTCAGAGCTGAGACACAATTGTGGCGGTTCTGTATATGTTGGGGAGGGAGGGACCCACTGGCTGACCCAGGCTTCCACCCACCTTCTGGCACATTGTTCCAGTTACCATCTCTATGTAACAAATCACTCCAAAATTTAGTGACTTCAAGCAACCATTTTATTATGCTCATTGGACTCTATGGGTCAGGAGTTCAGACAGGGCACAATGGGGGATGGCTTGTCCGTGCTCTACAATGTCTGGGGCCTCAGCTGGAAAGACTCAAAGCCCAGTAATGATAGTTGGGGGCTGGAGTCATCTGCAGGTTCAATCATTGACATGTCTGGTGCCTGGGCTTGGTGGGACTCAAAGGCTTGGACGGTGGATGGAGCACCTACAGGTGGCCTCTCTATATAGCTTGGGTGGGCTTCCTCACAGCATGGTGGCCTCAGCATGATGGGACTTCTTATGTGTTGGCTCAGGGCTTCAGGTGCGATTGTTCTAGCAAATAAGGTGGAAGCTGCATGGGCTTTTATGACACAGCCTTGGGAGTCACCCAGCATCACGTCCACGTACAGTGGAAGTGTTGACTGAAGCAGTCACGAGCCCTCCTGCATTCAAGGGAAGGGGACGGAGACCCAGTTTCTCAACAGGGAATGTCAATGTCACATTGTAGAAGAGCATGTGGGATGGATGGTATTGTTACAGCCATTCTTGGAAAATACAGTCTGCTGTGCACATCAGTTTCCCAAGGCTTTTGTCTTTGGTGGGTGGGAGCAATGGGGACTGGGGGAATGTGGGCCCTGGGCATCCCACACAGGCATCTTTGTTAGATAGTCCTTGTCCCTTCCTGATCATAGGTCACTGATCCAAGTCCGAGCTGAGTGGTACACATGAGGAGGAAGAGATGAGCCTAGGAGACGGGATTCTTCACACAGGCCCATAGGACAGTGTCCCAGACTGTGTGGCCTTGGATAAGTGGCTCATCTCTGAATTGGGAATAATAAGCCCTGTCTCAGGATCATTGTGGGGAGCAGGTTAGGTAAGGTGTGCGGAGTATAGTAGGATGCCTGGCACGTAGTGGGTATTCAACAGATGAGAGCTACTATAATGATATGTGCTATTATCCCACCTGAGTTCAATCATCTGTGGCACAGTATTAGTTATGTATTGCGGGGTAACAACTCACCCCAAAACTTAGTAGCTTAAAACAACAAAAGTCATTTTTTCCACTCTCTTGGTTTCTCTGGTGTAGAAATCTGAAGCTTGACTGGGCGGTTGTGGCCCAGCTCTCTCAAAAGGTTGCAGTCAGAGCGGCCGAGGCTGCAGTTGTCTGAGGGCTCAGCTGGGGCCACAGCATCCACTTCCAAGGTGGTTCACTCACATGGCTGGCAAGTTGGTGCCGGCTGCTGGCTGGGGGCCTCTGTTCTCTCCACACGGGCCCTCCGCAGGGCTGCTTGAGCGTCCTCATGCCATGGTGGCTGACATCTCCTAGAGCAGGTTTCTCCAGGAGGGCAGAATCTGGGTCTGCCTTGGTCTTTGCTGTATCTCCAGAGCTTGGCCTGGCTCAGAGCATTCTGTGAGGGTTTGGAAGACTGAGAACTGCCTTAGCTATTCTGCCCTAGTCCCTTGACATTGTTCTGGAAGGTCTTTTCATGCCTCTACCTAGGTCGACAGCGGGCTCAAGGTCTCAAAGAGGATCCCAAGGTTGTGGAAAGGAAGAATCAGGGAGAGACAGCCAGTAAGGCTCAGGGCCCAGATGCCCATCCTTACCGGAAAGTCTCCTTCCAGAGCTTGACCTTGGGCTTCTGAGCACGTTCTGAGGGAGTCCATGTTCATGAAAACCCAAATAACTGTCCTACCAGGCTGAGAGCTGTGCAAACCCTGAGAGAAGAAAGTGCATGGGAAGGAGCTCACATCCCACTGAGGGTTACCTAGGGGCTGGGGTTTCCAGCTGGGCCAAAAAGGACGGGTCAAAGTTGCTGTCCTGTTTAAGTAGCAGATGCAAAGGCCCTGAGGTGCGGGAGCAGGTTTGGGGGCCTCTGAGCAGGAGGTCTGGGCTGTGAGGGCAGGGCACGATGAGGCTGAAAGATGGTGGAAGCAGAGCAGTGGGGTAACGGAGGCAGCCAAGAGGAAGAAGAGGGGGCTGGGTTGGGGAGACTGAAGTGGGGAGCCTGCAAGTTTCCGGGCAAAAGTGAAGAGGATCTGAGCCAAGGTGGCAGCTCTGGGAAAGGGATGTAAGGAAAGGGAAGAGGCAGGTTCCAGAGATATTTAGATATAAACTTGACCGGATCAGATAGCCAGATTGGGTTAGAGAGCAGGAGGCAGGGACAGTGGATGAATGGTTTTCCCTCTGAACACTCTTTCTCTCTGATGTTCAGAGGCAGCAGTGCTGTAAGGAGGATTCAGGTGTTTACTCAGTGTCCTGGGACCAGAAAGAGAACCCAGCAAGCCTGGGGCCTGGCAGAGTGTGATGTCATTCACACGGGGTGGGGGGGTCTGGCTGTGGAGGCCCCCACTGCTGCTTGTCTCCCAGGCAGCCTGCCCTGAGACCAGCTGGATGTGTAGGCTACCAAGCCCTTGCACATATATCACTGTCTCATTTAATTGTCCAGGTGGGAGTTGTTATTCCCATTCTACAGATGAAGCACCTGAGGCTTCCAGGCCCAGAGAGGTGTGATATCTTTTCTAAGGTCAAAGAGGTGGCAGAGCCAGGCCTGGAATCCAGCCGAGTCTTCTCTCCAACATACTTCCCTGCTTTCTCATCTCACAGGCCCCTTAATGGCCATTTGCATTGGATCAAGTTCATAAGGATTTGCAGAGTTCCTCCAGGGCCTCTGTGAGGTAGGTAGGTGTGGCAGACTTTGGGCGGGGTGGGGGGGGGTGTTTCTTGACAGGTGTGTTAGAAGTGTGGGTGTATGGTGGGGTGGGACTAGGGGGTGAGGGACAGAGAGATCAGAGCCATCAATCAGAAAGCGGTCCCTGAAGGCAGGCTGATGTGGCTGGGGCCGCATTCAGGAAACCCATCAGGATGACAGTGACCTTGGGTAAAGACCCATCGAGGCAGGTGTCAAGTTCACAGAGATCTTGATAACAGGGCTCTTTGCTATCTCCCTCTTCTCGTGCCAGATGTTCAGGAACTTGGCCCCCTTTCCTGGCTTTGTCTTATTTACTGTCCCCCTCTCCCCAGCACCTTGCCATGACCCTCTTTGCTGATTCCCTTTTCCTGGAATGGGTGGCCAGGGTAGTACTACCACCCAGAAGGGAGCTCTGAATTCCATCCCCTTGATTCCCTCCCCAGCTCCCTTGCAGCCGGAACACCTAAATGCTTTCTGCGACAAGCTCTCTAAATGATTGGAACTTTCTCCCAGATCAGCACTTTTTCATGCTACATTAGCATTTATTGGTTTGATATTTACATTTGCCAAAGGAACACCCAGTCCCTGGGTCCCTGGGAGCCCACACCGTCAACCAAATAGTCTCTAATTGCCACTCACAACCTCCCTCCCCCTGCCCCCGTCTGCCACCTGCCTTGTCCTCCCCCCCGCCAGTCCCATTAAAAAAAACTCAGAAGGATTATCTTTGCAGACCAAAAGGTCTGCTGATAAACAGGGGCCCTACCCAGAGGAGAGAGGGGCTCCCCAAACAAAAGGGCTGGCAGGGACCATCTGAATGTGTATTGCAGTAGTGTATCTACATGATAGCTTCTCCACTGGATTCTAACCTCCTTGAAGGCAGAGGTCTGTTTTTGTTCTTTGAATTTCTCCATATTCCTCTCCAGGGTGAAGAACCAATCTCTGCCAACCACAGGTTCTCAAGGAACATTTGTCTGCTGTGGAATTAATCAGAAGTCACGCCCTCCCTCCCTCTGACAGCTGCAGGGGGAGAGGGTGGAGGAATTATCCAGGGAATGCGAGGGCAATGGGGGCCACGTGGTAAGAAGAAGAGTTCTCCCTTGTCCCTTTCGAACGCCCGCGCAGATGTGGCCCAGGAGCCCGGCCCTGCGAGGCCATGGTGGAGGAAGGAAGCTGTGTGGTAATGTGGTTAGAGCTCGGCAAACCCGGCTCCAAAAGCCAGCGCTGTTATGTAACTGGTGTGCACCTCAGTTTCCTCTTTAGTAAAATTGGAATTACTTCCGGGCTGGCTGTGGGGATTAAGGGAGGTCAGGCGAGTAACGGCCCAGGCACACCATGGGTTTAGGAGATGGCGGTTCCTGGGATTTACGCAGACCTGTGGCCCTATGCCCTGTGGGAGTGGAGCCCTAAGTGTAAATTGTTAACTCCTCAAAGGTATGTTTGCTGTGCCCTGGGATTTTCAAAGAGCAGGCTCTCCCAACAGCTCCAGAACCTTGCTACTCAAAAGGCCCGCGGACCGGCAGCAGCCTCACCTGAGAGGCTGTTAGGACGCCCTCAGATGCCCCCCAGACCTGTCGAATCAGAATTTCTATATTAAGATTCCCCCAGGTGAGTCATATGCACATTAAACTTTGAGAAGCACTTTAGAAACTCCCTGTGAAATCTGCAATGTAGAAATGACTATTCCCATTTTGAGAATGAGATCACTTCCGCAGAGCCAGAGAATCGATGCCTTCTTTTGCTCAAGCTCATGAGCTCTCTAAAAGAGGCCTTGTGACTCCTAGGGGTGGGGGTGGGGGTCCTGGATCCCTTTCCCTACCCATGGCTGTTCCCTGAAGGACCAGCATACTCCAGGGCAGGGTGGAGATGAGTGAGGCCAGGGGCCAGGGTCTTATCTGTGGCCCCATCGCCGCCGCGAAAGGGGTCAGGTTGGCTGCCGGCTGTTGAAGTGCCATGTGGAGTCCACCCTGAGGAGTATGGGGTCTTGAACCTGGGCCTTGAGGTGGGATGACAAAGAGGCCAGAAAAAAAATGTCGTGTTAAAGTGGAATTCCTGTGTTAAGAGTGGAATTTTACACAGGTGGAAACGCTTGACTCTTGTGCAACTATAAAATGACCGCATGTCAAAGATTTGATTTAGCTCATTCATTAATGGGGCACCCTCTAAGATGTTAAAACCGGTTACAGTGAGAATGTGAGGGGCTAGGTATTTATAGGCAGTTTAATAGAAGAATTTTAGGGTGAGATAGCTAGGTTAGAAATTATTTGCATCTCTACCAGACAAAAATCTGAAAGTTAACCAGCCTCTGCAGCTGTGGGATTGTAAAATAGCCCAGTCAATAGGAAATCAATCAAAGGTGCCAGCCCCGCACGGTGCAGCAAGAACACCCAATAATCTCTTTCGCCTATTTCCAATTTTGGATAATTTCTTCTGACACTACCCTCGGTTAGTCCTTGAGAATCCGGAAATTGCTCTTGCCTGAGAATTACCCTCGGAATGGAATGTAGGTCTTGGAAGGAAAGGAGGAATAAAAGATGAGCAAGCGCATCTTCTCAAAGATGGGGAGTGTGCTTTCCCGGACACCTTCCCTGTCTCCTGCGATGTACCGTGCAACCGCTCTCAGAGGGCGTGAGCTGGCATTGTGCAGGAGAAAACCGACTGTTCACAGAAAGGACACAGCGCAGCCTGCTCCTGACTCCCATTCTCTTTAACCTTGGCTGCTGCGCAGAGGCAGATGATGTATCTGCAAACATATGCAGCCTTGTCCAAAATATTTTCCCCTCCTGTATAGTTCTTGCCAATATTGTTAATCTGTGGGTTGACTTCAGACCAAAATAAATCTCCCAGCCCTGGCCACCAGCTAGCTAATTTTACTTTGTAACCAGGGAATAGAAAGTACGGGCCCTTGGCCGACCATTCTGTGTTTATTTGGCTTTCTCTCTGCTGCAGTTTAAAAATCACATTTGGAAAAGTGGACCCTCTGTGCGTAAGAACAGCCACTGAGAGAAACAACAACAAAGATGAACGGGTTGAAAAAGGCAAGTTCTTCCATTGCCCTCCACCTTTGTCTCTCATCTCAGGACTCCGATCGTCCCCACTGGCCTTTTCCATGATGTCTAGAGTTGTAAAATGGGCCCCAGAGAAGAAGGGTACATGGCCATTTGGGGAGGATTTTTTCCTGGAACTCTCCTGGGTTCTCCTGGACCAGTCCTAGAGGAAGCAAGTGGGTAGAAGCTTACCAAGTCAGCCCTGGAAGGGACCTTGGAGGGCATCTAGTCCAGCCCTGCCAGCTGAAAGGCAGGATTACCTAGTGGTTGAGCGCACACATTTGAAGCCAGACAGCCCCAGTTTGAACCAGTTCTCCACCACTTCCTAGTTGTGTGACCTTGGACAAGTTTACTAACCTCTGCCTCAGTTTCCTCATCTGTCACATGGGGATAGTAATCATCATACCTACCTCAGACAATTGTAGCGGTGACAAAATGAATTAACATACAAAGCATCAGGAATAGCACAAAGCGTACAGTAAGCGTTTGATAAGAGAAGGAAATGAGGCTCAGAGGAGAAGCAGCCTCCCTGAGGTCACTCAGGGATTTGCCAAACTGAGCTGGACTCGGTGAAAAAGAGGAGAGGTTACTGCCTCTTGGAAATTCTGACTAATAACTGTTTCTCTGCCTGTGTTACATCATCCTCGCTCAACACTTGGAGAGAGACCTCATGTGGAAGTCAGGGTGCCACATTCCAGTCCAGGCGTGCCGCTAACCGACAGTGGCCCTCCTAGCTAATGAGCTTGGGGCTGGATGGTCTCTGGGGTTCCTATTGGCACTAACATCTTATAATTTGAAATTAGGGTCTGTACCCTCCATTCAAATCAAGCCTGTCTTTTCCTGCAACACACTTTACACTGGTTTTTTTTCCTCCCTATTTCCCTCTGACGTTTTGCCCAACTGTATCCTGTGCACGTCAACACCCGGTTTCCATTGGGCCCTCCCACTCTGTCCCTCCCCACGTTGGCCCCTCTCCCCTTCCCCCCTGCTAGGGCAATCATGGGCTCCCACTGGCCCACACCTGAGCCCTCAGTTGCCAGGTTTAAGTTGATTAGACACCGTCTTGGAGGTGTCTTGAAAGTTACCATGTAGGCACCTTGAAACTAGAGACTGGATTTCTTCCTTGTCATGGCCCACTTTAAGAGTCTAATAGAGTGCCCTTGGCAGAGTGACTTATCCATTATGGATTGCTGACTGGCTCTAAAACGAGTCGGGATATTGGATGAAATCTTGGATTGTTGAGGCTCCCTCTGGAACATTCAGTACAGCTGTCATAGATGTCCTTTGTTCGGGAGACAACCGGTGTTATCAAACTTCAAAGCTTGATGAAAAGGGTGTTTTAGAACAATTAATATTTCAAACTCGAAAATTGCAGACTGCAGCACAGGAACGTTAGATACTTCCTTTGCTGCCTTTCTTTCTCCCCAACCGTATCCCACATCCCCTTTCCCTAAAATACAAGCCTGGGTCAGATGTTAGGTTGCCACCTGTTGGTGTAATGAGGCATTGCAGCCCAGCTCTACGAAATACTCTAAATGCCTGTAGGGAAGTGTACAGAGACTGAAATGCTGGGAGATGTGATTGTAGAGTCAGGTGTGGCCCAGAGAGGTATCTTCTGGATTAGATTGATCCTGAGGGAAGGGTGAGGGCTAACAGCACAGGGGAATCCTGGAGTAAGAGAGACACTACTAAGCCCTCTAAGTGCTGTAGAGGAAAAGCAAACAGTTACTTGGAGGCACTAACTTCTGTAATACTTAATACGGCTAGTGTGTAAATAATACGACCTCCATGCCACTGGGCTGACCATCAGTGTAATCCTGCCTTTCTCAAACCTTTGCCCTTAGTCAAAGTTGTTGGAGCCCAACTTAAAACTACATTGAAGAGCAAAGAAAAATGAGGTTTCTCTATGTATTTGGGGTGGGTTGCATTTTTAAAAGATGGCGCCACAATATCCCACATGTTTTTCTGCAGTGTGACCTGTCACTCTCCCATCAAGTACAGAGGTCTGTGTCTCTACCCCCTTTGAACCCAGGTGGGTCCTATGCCTGCTTTGACTGAGAATGAGGTGGAAGTGATGCTGTGTGGTTTTTTCAGGACAGGATCACAGAAAGACTTGAAGCTTCCAGAGCCTACTAGAATGCTCACTTTTGGGACACTCCCTCTTGGAAGCTAGCCACCATGCTGTGAGGAGCCCAAACTACAATGGACAGGCCACACTTAAGGCATTCCAATTGAAGCCCCAGTTTAAGTTCCCAGCTAGCAGCCAATATTAACTGCCAGCCCTGTGTGTGTGCCATTTTGGATGTCCAGCTGGGTTAAGCCTTCAAGACTCCAGCCCCAGCCAACACCTGACTGCAGCTGCACAAGACACCCAGAGTAAAAGCCCCCCAGCTGAGCAAGCCCCCCAGCTGAGCCCAGTCAACTCACAGAACTGTGTGAGAGAGTAACGAGTTGTTGTACTAACGCCACTAGGTTTGGGTGCATGATGCGGCAATAGGTACCAAGGACGAGAGCAACTTTGGTTAGACACATGAACCATAGGGTGACACATAATTAGGTATAGTTTTTAAATCTTGGATTCAGCTTTAGGGCAACGAGTCCCTAACATCTTAGAGCAGTACT
The DNA here is from genome assembly GCF_026419965.1 of Kogia breviceps. Classification (NCBI taxonomy): domain Eukaryota; kingdom Metazoa; phylum Chordata; class Mammalia; order Artiodactyla; family Physeteridae; genus Kogia; species Kogia breviceps. The sequence goes on along the minus strand of NC_081330.1, from coordinate 99,706,346 downwards.
ATTTCAGTTCACATCTGCTGCCTCTGATCAAAACACTATCTTGCACTTCCTGAGAGAGAGAGAGCACTTCCTGCCAGGTGTCCCCTTGTGTCCTCCTCTGTGTGACTGTGGGGTTCAGTGTCTCTCACACGTTCTAGCATGGCCCTTGGTGCCTTATTCGGAGGCGATGAAATAGAAGCCATGCTCTTGCCTCCAGAAGGTTTTGTGGGTGGGATTGTGCCATAGACAACAAGAATCCACCCACACATTTTCTTTTAATCAACTTCAGTGATGGATATTTACATATGATAAATTAGACCCATTTTAAGTGTACACATTGATGAGATTTGACAAACGTAACCCATGTGACCACCACCCATGTAACCACCACCATAATCAAAGTCTAGAACATTTTCATCACTCTAGGTTTTCCTTGTGCCCCCTTTGCAGTCAATCCCCTCCTTCAACCCCCAGCCCCAGGCAAGCACTGATTTTCTTTGCCATTAGAGATCAGTTTTTGTTTTTTCTGGTGTTTCATATAAGTAGAATCATATAGGATGCACTCATGTGACTGTGTAATATTTTGTTCAGCATATTTTTGAGGTTCATCCATGTTGTATGTACCTATAGTTAATTCCTTTTTATTGCTGCGTAGTCTATCATTGTATGGATATATCACAATCTGTCTATGCTTCTGTTGATGGACATTTGGGTCAGTTATACTTGGGGCTATTATGAATAAAAGTGCTGTGAATGTTCATCTACAAGGATTTGTGGTCATATGTTTTCCTTTCTTCTGGGTAAATATCTGAGTGCTAATACAGGGTTATATGATAAGTGTATATTTCGCTTTATAGGAAACTGACAAATTGTTTTACATGCCCGTCAGCAAAGTATGAGAGTTCTGGTTGCTCCATATTCTTATCGGCACTCAACATTGTCAGTCTTTTTACTTGTAGCATCCCTGGTGAATGTAATGGTACCTCATTTGTCCACAGGTTTTTGTGTCCTCCATTAGGATGTGACCAGGGACTTGGTTTTTCACTGCTACATCTCCTAGCACCTGGAAAGGTGCCAACACCTGGAATAGCCCTCAGTACTTGGAACAGCATGCAATAAATATTTTTGGCATGAACTAGTTCATGTCTCCTTGAGTTTTCATGTTTCCTTAAGATTTATTTCTGTAGGGGATATTGAGCAAGGAGGAGTTACACACTAACAGTTGTGAAAGATATTGCCAAGTTGCTTTACCCCAAAATGCTGAACCAATTTACCCTCCCACCAACATGAGCTATTGTCAATTGTTTCAATTTTTCTGCCAGTGGAACAGGTTAAAAATGGTATTTCATTTTGGTTTTTATTTTGCATTACTCCTTTTTAAAAGTTTTATTTATTTAATTTTATTTTTGGCTGCGTCAGGTCTTAGTTGCGGCATGTGGGATCTTTTGTCACGGTGCACAGGCTTCGCTCTAGTTGTGGTGCACGGGCTCCAGAGTGCGTGGGCTCTGTAGTTGTGGCGCGTAGGCTCCAGAGCACATGTGGGCTCTGTAGTTTGTGGCATGCGGGCTTAGTTGCCCCACGGCATGTGGGATGTTAGTTCCCTGACCAGGGCTTGAACCCACGTCCCCTGCATTGGAAGGCGGATTCTTAGCCACTGGACCACCAGGGAAGTCCCTAATTTTGCATTACTCTTATCATTGGGTGACATTGAGCATCTTTTCATATGTTTTGGGGTCTTGTATACTTCATCTGTGATTTGTGTTCCTATATTTTGCTTTTTTAAAAAATTAATTAATTTTTTAAATTTATTTTTGGCTGCCTTGGGTCTTTGTTGCTGCGTGCAGGCTTTCTGTATTTGCAGCGAGCGGGGGCTACTCTTCATTGAGGTGCGTGGGCTTCTCATTGCAGTGGCTTCTCTTGTTGTGGAGCACAGGCTCTAGGCACGCAGGCTTCCGTAGTTGTGGCATGTGGGCTTCTGTAGTTGTGGCACGCAGGCTCGGTAGTTGTGGCTCGTGGGCTCTAGAGCACAGGCTCAGTAGTTGTGGTGTACGGGTTTAGTTACTCCATGGCATGTGGGATCTTCCCGGACCAGGGCTTGAACCTGTGTCCCCTGCATTGGCAGGCAGATTCTTAACCACTGTGCCACCAGGGAAGTCCCATTTTGCTTATGTTTTATTGGACTATTTTTTTTTCTAATTTGTTGAAACTCTTTTCTTATCAGAGATGGTAACATTTTGCCTGTTATGTATGTTGCAAACATTAAACATTTTGTGGAGTGACAAGCAGAATGGTCCAATGATGACTCCTGAAACCCTTCTCTTGTTGCCTGCTCAGGCTGAGGACTCCCACCTTCCCCCTAGTGGGAGTGGCTGTGACTGAACCCAACTTTGCATTGGGCTGAGGGCTCCCCTTCCTCCAGCACACATACCTCCAAGTCTTGACTGTTCCCTGTATGTAAAGCCTCTCCAATCTTACACAATTGAAAGGTAGCATCCAGAGTGGGGAGGGGCAGGGTCCCTTCCTGGATCATAGCCCACTGTGCATCCTACATCCAGAGTCCCAGCTCCTTTCCGTGGACTGATGAGAGCACAGGGTCCATGTACCTCATCTTGCTGAGCATTTACTTGAAAAATTTCCCAGTAAAATCTGCTCTTCATACCCCTTCCATGTGGCATTGTGGTGTTTGCTTTCACCTTCTCCTCCACATATTTTCTCCCAGTCTGTCATTTATCTTAGACATTGTTCATGATGTCTTTTTTCATACACAAGGTTTTACTTCTACATTGTCAAATCTGTCTGTCTTTTCCATGACTTCTAGACTTCATGGCTTGCCTAGGAAGTTTTTTCTTTACCCCAATCATGTAAAAAATTAGTTTGTGTTTTCTTGTAGTGGTTTCATAGGTTTCTAAGGCTTTGGTCCTATCTACCTGGAATACACTTTTGGATGTGGGGATGCCCACCTCCCAGGGGTCAACAGCAGAGTTTCTATCCACAGAGCTGCTCTCCGAGTATAATGTTACTGTGCCGTATTAGTTATCTATTGCTGCACATTGAGTTACATCAAAACTTAGTGGCTTAAAACAACAACAAACCTTTATTACCTCACTGTTTCTCTGGGTCAGGAATTTAGGAGCAGCTTAGCTCCGTGGTTCTGGCTCATGGTTTCTCATGAGGTTGTAGTTAAGATGTTGGCTGGGGCTGCAGTCATCCGAAGGCTTAGACTGGGGCTGAAGGATCCACTTCCAAGATGGCTCACTTATATGGATATTGGCAATAGGCCTCAGTTCCTCACTGGCTGTTGGCAGAAGGCCTCAGTTCCTCACCATATGGACGTCTCCATAGGGCTCTCCATAGAGTGTCCTTATAACATGGCAGCTGGCTTACCCGATAGGTTGATCCAAGAGAGAGCAGGGCACAAGCCACAATGTCTTTGATAATCTAGCCTCAGAAGTCACACTCTGTCATTCCCACAATATCCTATTGATCAGGGGAGGAATATACAAGGGCCTGAATAACAGGAGGTGGGGCTCAGTGGAGGCCATCTTGGAGGTGAGCTACCACACGCATTATCTGGCCAACATTTTTGTCCCTGTGGTTCCTGGCCCTGTGAGTGAGGGTCCTGTTGGTCCAAAGTACACTCAAGAAAGTGAAGAGCTATCAAAGTCAGACAACTACTTTAAATGTCTGAAAAGGAAATTGGAAATTCTGGCTATGAACATAGGGATCCCAAAGGCTCGTTTAATTCTGCTGTTTCAGAATCCAGGAGAAAGACAAGCTTTTCAGAGCGAATCAAATTGAGTGACGATGGGGCTGAGACTCGATTCTAGGGTTTCTGACATGCACTCCGTGACCTTGTCTGCTTTTCTGCAAGCACTTGCTGGCCCTTGCTAGTTATATCGGTCAAAGTCCAATCAAGGATACAGGAACTACTCTAGGTGTTTGGAGTAGATGGAGCTTAATGCATAAAATTGTTTACACATGTGATGGAAAACGCTGAGATAGGCAAGTGCAGGAAGCGTCTGTTGCCCCTGAAGCTGGAGGGAGGTAGGGAAGAGCTGGATCAGTGGAGTCCGGAAGTGGGCTCAGCAGGCAGGAGCCGGAGCTTCGATGGTTCTGTCCCCTGGGATCTGCAGCCACAGAGGTGCTCCAGCTACTGAGGCAGAGAGCAAGGAGGAGAAATTCCCTGGCTTCTCCCTTCCTCCTGTCCTCCAGTCTCCTTCCAGGGCTTTCCATTCAGGCAAAGCTGAGCAGAGGAAGTGGGGTGGGAGTGGGGAATGGGGAATCTGAGGGCACGAGGCTTGGGACTGGCACATTGATGTCAGGCTCGTGGCAGATTTTATTGCCCCCAAAATGGCCACAACAATATTTCTGGTCCTACTTGCTTTTCTAGAACCATGATACCCTCCCATCAACAGGTGGAGTCTGAGTCCCCCCTCCCCCATCCTGGGTGGGACTTTGTAATTACCTGCATGAACAGAATGAGTCAGGCATGATGCTAATTGTCTTCTGAGGCTGGGTCATCAAAGGCCATACAGCTTCCACCTGGGATGCTTTCCCTTAGAACCCAGCTGCCGAGCTGTGTGCAAATCCAAACCAGCCCATGCCAGAGGCTACATGGGGAGGCTCACGGGGAGAGGAACCGAGGCCCCCAGCAGATGACCAACATTATCCCCCAGCCCCCAGCCTCTGAGTCTTCCCGAGGAGGGCCCAGACAACACAGAGCAGAGACAAGCTGTCCCCGCTGTCTGAATTCCTGACCTGCAGAATCTGTAAGCATAATTATTGTATTTTTTTTAGGTTACTAAGTCATGGGAAAATTCGTTCCACCGTTTATGATAACTGGGACAGCTGGGTCGAGGGGCAGGAGGCGTTCGGGCGCATATTGGGGGCTCAGGGCAGTATCAGCCTCCTCTCAGATCTTCTGTTTTGGGTCAGAATCCCAACCAATAACTGGCATTGGTTTGAGAGTACACGGCAGCTGGTCTCACTCTCCTGCAAATTCTTAAAACTTTGTTTTTGGAACCATTCCCTTGAAGAATTCATAAATTCATTTTACACATATTTATTGAGTGCCTAAGCCGTTAGGCACCGTTCCTAACTTCAGCCAGAAAACAAATTACCTTATAAGTAAATACATAATTACAGATTGAGATAAATGCTCTGGAGGAAATACGCCGGATGCGGATGCTAAGAGAGTATAACCGAGGGTCTAGATTTTGTTTGGGGTGTTGACGAAGCCTCTCTCAGGAAGTGAGATTTCTCTCCCCCTCTCTCTCCCCCTCTCTCTCCCCCTCTCCCCCCCCCTCTCCCCCCCCCTCTCCCCCCCTCTCCCCCCCCCCCCCGCCGCCTTCTCCCCTTTTCTTTCCAAAACTTACTTCTTCCAAGCCGTGGAAGGTTTTATAATACACTTTAGAAAGTTAGCAAAACGAGATTTCGTACTGAAAAAGATAGCCGGACCCACATATACTAAAAAGCATTTACTCGTAAGAAACCAGAAATCATTGGGGTTTTTTTCTGGGTGACCCATGAAAACTAGGGACTCCGCCATCCCTCACCCCAGAGAGTGCCGGGACGGTGCCTACGTATCAAATTTGTCATTGAGTTTTAGGAGCGTGGTTGACTGGTATGGTATGTGGCTGGCCTCAGCTGTAATGATTTCTCCAGAAGCTCAAGCGCAGTAGTGAGACGGCTCCAGGGAAAGAGAAGAAGGGAGGTTGCGGGGAGGCTGGGGAATTGCACCTGGAAAGTCCGGGGAGCAGGGACTGGGTTGCAGGCTGGGGGCGAGAGAATGAGGGGCAGGGCAGGTCCCCATCACAGCCACCGTGCTGTGCTCTGTGTCTGTCACTGCATAGGAAGATGGGCCGAAATTGCTATTTCCAGCAGCCTCCGCAGGGAAGGGGGTAGCTCTGAGACCATTCCCAAGGCTCTTGATTTCCCTATGACTGGAGAATGCGGGTTCCTCTGGAGATGGGGTCGGGGTCTTTCCATCTGCTGCCTTTTCACAGGGCTGTCCTGGCTGTGGTGGCATCTGTCTGGTCCATCAGCATTAAGCTCACACACAGCCTCTTCTATGTGTAGTTCTCCATGGGCTTGAGAGTAGACATTGGTGGGTCACTCCATCTTCTCCACCACTAGCTGTACCTGCGCCTCGGCTGCCGCCTGCATTCGCACAGCCTGGTTCATCAGCCCCCAAAGATGCTCACTCAACGTCCCTTGCAGGGACCGGGGTGGTCATTAAACAACACACAGCCAGACCTCAGAGCCGCAGCCCTGCTTCACGATACTGTGAGGAACATCCGGGTCTCCCACGGCAGACAGGAGGTACCTCTCGGGTCTACATCCCGGGCCTTGCTGCTGACTCACTCCATCCAGGTCTGTTCCCTGCTCTGATTATTCCCTCCCCCAAGATACAGAGGCCAGACTTACAAATGGGTGATCATTGTGGACACGCCCACCCCTAACTTTGTTGGGGGCCACGACAGGAGTACACACAGAAGCCCCCATTCTGTACCTCTAAATATTTCAAAACTAAAATCAACCTTCCCGAAGTATGTTGACAAATGTAACTTCACAGTGATGTGAAAAGCCAGGTGTGAATTTCGAATTCTTGGATTCCGCAGCGTTCTTCACTAGAGCACAGCTGGCTCCTGGGCCCCCTCTGCCCGTTCCCGTTCCACACTGGGAGGGGCCTGGTGCACCTAAATGCTCGCCCTCCGACCCACCTGGTCCAGTGCTGTCCACTTTCTGCCCCCCCCTAATCCCCCTGCAAACAGTCACCCCTGGGCCACCTAAGGGGGGTGTGAACGGATGGCAGTGTGTGCCCTTGGGAGGACAGACAAGGGGAGGAGGCCTGGGCAGTCCCTGGTAGTGAACTTAGGGCTGTCTGGAGGGGAATTCTGGGGTCCCAGGATCCCAGAGCATGTCCAGAGGGGAGAAGAGACTCCAGGAGCGTGTCCCTTTGGCCCTGTGGATGCCTTGCCTCATGGGCAGGGGTGTGGCCAGAGCAGGGACCTCTAGAGCATGGGACGCAGGCCAGGGGCCTTGATTGCCCAGTTCTAAGGGTACTTCTTATCCTAGAGAGCAGACTAAGTCGTGCTCGGTAGAATTGCTCTGTGTCCTTCGAGCTGTCACTCGTTTCTTTTTCCGTCTTCCTGTGCAGCTACTAGGAAACTTCATTTGGGCTCTTCACCTGTCTGGTACCCATCCTTCCAAGGGTGACATTTGAAATATTTCACTGCCGTATAGGACAGACAACGACCAATCAGAGCAGATGCCTTCCCAGTGCTGAACCGGGGTTCTTGAGGTCCTCTGCTGGGCTAGGTATTGACCCTCCTGTTGCTAGGTCATAGGGAGATAGAGGAGGGGTCAGGGCCACAAGGAGGCACATTGGGGGTGAGGGTTGGGGAAGGGGTCGCTTATCATCAGTATGGAGATATTTCACTATTATAACAACAGTGCTGCCATACTCGTGAATATCAACTCTGCCTTCTCCTTGTCTTCCTTGGATTTTATTAGGGGCAGCATTGTGTGCAGGTAAAAGACTACATCCCCAGCTTTGCTTGAAGCTTAGAAGTGGCTCATAATAATAAGGGCAAGTCTTCAAAGGGGTTCTTTTAACTGGGAAGAGTCCCCTTTGCCCCTTGCTCTTCTCTTTCTCCCTAAACCTCTCCTTCCTGTGATGATGATGGCTGGAGCTCCAGCAGCTATCTTGTGACATTGAGGGTGGAAGCCCCATGCTCAGGAAAGTAAAGCAAAAATATAGAAGGAGCTTGGGACCCTGATGACTGTAGAACTGCCATACCAGCCCTAGACTGCCTACTGCTCGACTCTTTTTTATGAGAGAGGATAAACTTCAAGTTTGTGTAAGCCTCTGTAGTTAGATCTCTGTTATTAGTATTTAAATTTGATTGCTAACTCATTTCAGTTCCAGTCCTCAAGGCCTGTGTCTCCAGGGTCAGGGATGTGGCCGGAAAAGGAATCTTCATTTGGCATGTGTCTTCCATGGGCTAGATGTGTTTTGTCAGCTAATCCTTAAACCATTCTGGCGACTAGTGTTACTTTCCTCACTTTAACAGTTGAGAAAACTGGTCTGAGAGGTTATGTGGCTTGACTAGTGGCAGAACTGGGGCCAAGGCCTGGGGCTTGCAGGCTCCAGAGCCCACATCTGCTCCACCACACTTCTCATCTGTGCAGGCAGGACTGGAGTCCCCTTCCTGTTCGTCTCTGGGACAGTGCCTGGGAGGTCCTCCGAGGCTGGGCAATGTTGGGATGGCCTTTACAGATCCCACAACACCTCACTGGCACCCAAACAGGCATACTTCTGTCCAGAAAAGTGTGTGTGTGTGTGTGTGTGTGTGTGTGAAAGGAACTGTTTAAAAATCTCCTGTCTTTCCCTGTTATTATCCTTGAGAGAAAAGCCCAGAAAATCTCTATAGGGCTATGGGATAGGGGGTAGGGAGGAGCTGTGAGGCAGGTAGCAGGCAGAGGGGGAGAGGGAGGCACCTCTGAGATGGGTGTTCGGGCTCCTCAGGCTTGGAGGTCGCTGCGCCCTGCGCTCAGCACACTTGTTCCCTTGGAGCCTGAAAGCCCAGCTTCTCCGTGCCCTCTGAGGGCAGCCATAGCAGGGGGACCATTCTCTGAGGCAGCTTTATTGACCCAAAGGTCATTAGTGGATGCCAGTGGAGGCCCAGCACCTGGAGGCTGATCCCCATCCCTTCTTGGACCTCTCTGCCCGGCACTTCCATTCCTAGGACATTCTGAAGGGATAGAAAACCGCCCAGAAGCCCGAAGTCCTCGCCTTCCTGCAGCTCGGCCCGAGTTCTACACGACCTGTTTGTCTCTTCAGGGCCCAAGGCCTCTCCCTCCTCCTCCCCTCCATCTTCCCAGGGACTTGCAGAGGTGAAGCAGCCTCTGACAGCTCCCAGAGAGAGCCTGCCCTTGGCAAACCAGCTTCCCGAGCACTGGAGAAAGAGCGAACAGACGCAGGCCTCCTCCGGGACGCCTCTAACAGCGCCTCCCTGTCCCTGACTCCCCTCGGAAAACGTGACCCACCAGGCCCTCCCGACAAGCCCCCCCCTCCCCCGCCGCCCTCCCGTCCACCTCCCCCTTCACAGGCTCCCAGGCGGAGGAGATGGAAAACAGAGCCTCCTGAATGTTTAACTTCAGCGGAGATGATAATAACTTTCCCATGGATGCAACTGTATCCTTTCCCTGTGTTCCTGCGGGGATCCCGAAACTCCATACGGTTCTCATTTGCAGCTCGTTCCTGAGGAGGCCTCATTTCCTCGCCACACACCCCTGATGTGGTCAGGGTCTCCCTCCCACAGCCCAGCGGGGGTGTGGGTGCGGGCGTCCCTGAGCTTTTCCCTCATGATTGCTCCCTGCCCCCCGTCCCAGGCCCGCTTTGCCTACCTGGCCTTCCCAGACCCCTCTCTTGGCCTCTGCCCTTCATCTAACCCCCGGCCCCCAAGGCCTCAGGCCTTTAAGTCCCTGCTCCGCATGCCCAGGGGTTGTGGTCAGGGCTGGGCTGTTCCCCAGGCAAATGTGCCCTTTCTTCAAGAAGCTTCTCCCACTCAGCCTGGTAGGCATGTTGAATGACTCCAAGGGTCACCATCAGTGTGTATCCTATGTGAATGGCACCTCGCGGAGTTAAAGCCAAATGGCTCTGCTTAGGCCCTAAAAGGAGACTAGGTTCAAAGCCTTTTCCAGTCAGGAAAAGACCCCAACCCCCTCTTGCCGATCAGCTCTGCCCCCCAAACTCTTTTCACCACACACCTCTCATAACTTTGATCTCGCAGGAAGCCTAGAGGAGTTGAGAAGAGGAAAGAAAAGAACAGTAGACGTTTGGTGGTGGTGGTGTGTTTTTTTTTGTTTGTTGTTGTTGTTTTTTAACGTGTTCACGTTCCTGGCATCTCCCAAGCTTCATTTGACAAAATGGGTGAGGAACAGGACCCAGGGAGGTTGAAAATGATGAGCCTGGATGTTAGAGTCAGATCAGGGCCCCTGAGGTCCCGATTCTGTCCGCGTGCTACCGTGTCAGGGTCAGGAGGCAGGAGGGGAATAAACAGAGTGAGGAGACAGTGGGTTCAGTAGTGAGGCATGCGGATGGTGGAGCCAGATGGCCTGGGTCGAAGTCTCCTGTTGCACCATTTGCAAATCAGGTAACCTTTTGTGAGTTACTTAACATCTCTGTGCCTCAGTTTCCTCATCTGTAAAATGGGAATTACAGTAGCATGGCCTTGGGTTAGTAAAGGGCAAGTTTGAAGAGACGTGCCAGGCGTGAAGTAAGTGCTATGATCACTGTTGTTATTAGATGTCGGGGAGTCCAATGAAAGGCCACTTCGAACTTGGCTTCTCCCACCCTCTGGCCCTCCTCCCCACGTCGAACACTTGTAGGTATTTGAGGACAAGTAAATCCCATGGACGTTACTGCTCTCGCCTCTGTATCCGGCTGCCACAGAGGTCACGGCCCAGTGGCTTCTCCCCCCTTCTCCCCCCTTGGCAGCTCTCTGGGCCCTAGTAAACCAGGTCCATCTGGGGCTCAGGGATCCCAGGACTGCCTTCTTGGTTGCCCAAGCAGTATCCACAGAACCCCAAGTATCTCCAGAGAAGCAAGAGCTGAGAGAGATCCTTAGGAGCCCGGCTTGCCCTCAAAGGCTGGGCCTTCTGGGCAGTTCTGTCTCAGGCTGGACCCAGGATAAACAGATGGGATTAGGAGATCAAAGCACTTTCCACAGGTTCGGCCTGAGGGGGCCCTTTGACCTGTTGCCGTGCCTTCAAGACCCGTGCTATCATCCCCGCCAACACTGGAGTCCTCTCAAGTGGGAAACCTCTCCCTGCTTTCGTTCCTGTTCTTATCAAAATGCTGCCGCGGCCCTCTGTGCCAGGCTGGTGAGTCTTGCCTGTTGGTGGGGAGCTGGGGTCCCCCCACTGCCACCACACAGTTGTTTACTAAATCACCAGTTTGAGGCTGAAGCCAGCACACTGTAGCAGGTCTGCCAAACCCAAACGGTTTCATTTTGAGCCTCAGTTGCAAAACCTGAAATTTTGATATGCTTGTAAGTGGTGGACGGGTGAATCACGCCTGCCTCTTGGGCTATCTAATTACATGCAGGGCCTGCCTGGTCTCCCAAAACTTGGCCCAGTGAAGGAAGGAATCATTATGAGTATCCTGTCTTTTTCCTTTGAACAAGGGAGACATTCCTGTCAGTGCTCACTGTGGAGAACCTGTGGATTTTTCTTTAAGACTTGAGAGACGGCTTCAAGGGATTGTGTTGTAACGTCTCAGAATGGACCCTCTGTCACCCCTGGGCTCCTCCTTGGGATGTTTAGGCCGCTAGGCCCCAAAACTCGAAGGGAGGTGCGTGCTGAGGTGATGAGGCCTCTCCGAGCCTTTGGGGGCATATTTCAGGACAGGCCACGGTGGCCAGCTTTCCCTGCCACCAACACAGGCCATGGGGGCCTCCGCTGGCCTGCTCCTGGGCTCTCGTCCTGTCCCTGAGTCTCAGCCCTGCTCAGGGAGTTGAGGATGTGCAGGGCAACTGGGTGCCTGTGAGGGAAGAACTTCCTCATCAAATGAAAGCTGTCGTAGGAGACGTGGAGGAGCATTTCTGGGAGAATCTCCAGGAAAGAGGGAGACCCCTGCCCTGAGCTTCCCTGGGAGGCAGACAAGTTGGGGGCTCTGGCTGCTTTTATGCTTTTACCTCCAGGAGGTCCGGCCTACAGACAAGTTGGGGGCTCTGGCTGCTTTTATGCTTTTACCTCCAGGAGGTCCGGCCTACTTTTTCTAATCCAAGAGGGATTGATAACCTAGGTTCATTTATTCAACAAATACTTCGTGAGTGGCTGCCATGTGCTAGGAGCTGGCCTAGGTGCTGGGGACGTATTGGTGAACAAAATGGACAAAAGATTCCACCTCTCAGGACTTCCCTGGCGGTCCAGTGGTTAAGACTCCGCCCTTCCACCGCAGGGGGACTGGGTTCGATCCCTGGTCGGGGAACTTAAGATCCCACATGCCGTGAGGCGTGGCCCCCCCTCCACCCCCCCCCCAAAAAATCCACCTCTCATGGAGTTTACATTCTAGGAATGGGGCAAGACAAACAATGAACATAACACATGAGTAAATTATTGCATCTCTTAAAAAAGAGAGAAGTTCTATGGAAAATGTAAAAGGAGAGGAGAAAAGCAGGGTTGGGAGTATCAGATGGGGATGGTGGCTGAATTGAATAGGGTGGTCAGGGAGGTCTCATCAAGAAGGTGACATTGGAACAAAGGCTCAAAGGAGGTGAAGGAGTAGGCTGGGCAATTATCTGGATAATGAGTGTTCTAGCCAGAGGAAACATCCAGTGCAAAGGTCCTGAGGCAGGATTGCCTGGGATGTTACAGGAGCACCGAGGAGGCTAGGGTGGCTGGGGTAGAAGGAGGGGGAGAATAGGAGATATGAGCAGAGATGTGAGAGGTGGGGCAGATTCTTGTACCCTCTGGTACCCAGTGGTCCTGGAGACCAGTGTCAGAACCTTGGCTTTTACTTTGAGTAAGATAGGGAGTCACTGCAAGGCTTTGAGTAAAGGAGTGATATGATCCGACTTAGGTTTTATTTTATTATTTTTTAATTTAATTTTTTTATTGGAGTATAGTTGATTTACAATGTTGTGTTAGTTTCAGGGGTACAGCAAAGTGATTCAGTTATACATATATCCATTCTTTTTCAGATTCTTTTCCCTTATAGCTTATTACATAATACTGAGTAGAGTTCCCTGTGCTATATAGTAGGTACCTGTTGATTATCTATTTTATATATAATAGTGTGTATATGTTAATCCCAAACTCCTAATTTATCCCTCCCCCACACATTTCCCCTTTGGTAACCATTAAGTTTGTTCTCAAAGTCTGTGAGTCTATTTATGTTTTGTAAATAAGTTCATTTGTATAATTTTTTTTTTTTTTTTTTTTTTGCGGTACATAAGCCTCTCACTGTTGTGGTCTCTTCCTTTGCGGAGCACAGGCTCCGGACGCGCAGGCCCAGCGGCCATGGCTCATGGGCCTAGCCATTCCACTGCATGTGGGATCTTCCCAGACCGGGGCACGAACCCGTGTCCCCTGCATTGGCAGGCAGACTCTCAACCACTGCGCCACCAGGGAAGCCCTATTTGTATAATTTTTTTAGACTCCACATATAAGTGATATTGTATGATATTTGTCTTTCTCTGTCTGACTTACTTCACTCAGCATGACAATCTCTAAATCCATCCATGTTGCTGCAGATGGCATTATTTCATTCTTTTTTATGGCTGAGTAATATTCCACTGTATATATGTACCACATCTTCTTTATCCATTTGTCTGTCGATGGACATTTAGGTTGTTTCCATATCTTGGCTATTGTAAATAGTGCTGCAATGAACATTGGGGTGCATATATCTTTTTGAATCATGGTTTTCTCTGGATGTATGCCCAGGAGTGGGATTGCTGGATCATATGGTAGTTCTATTTTTAGTTTTTTAAGGAACCTCCATATTGTTCTCCATAGTGGTTATACCAATTTACATTCCCACCAATGGTGTAGGAGGGTTCCCTTTTCTCCACACCCTCTCCAGCATTTATTGTTTGTAGACTTTTTGATGATGGCCATTCTGACCAGTGTGAAGTGATACCTCATTGTAGTTTTGATTTGCACTTCTCTAATAATTAGTGATGTTGAGCATCTTTTCATGTGCTTTGTGGCCATCTCTGTCTTATTTGGAGAAATGTTTATTAAGATCTTCTTCCATTTTTTAAATTTCTTTTTAAAAAATTATTTATTTAATTTATTTATTTTTGGCTGTGTTGGATTTTCGTTGCTACATGCAGGCTTTCCCTAGGTGCGGCGAGTGGGGGCTAGTCTTCATTGTGGTGCGTGGGCTTCTCATTGCGGTGCCTTCCCTTGTTGTGGAGCACGGGCTCTAGGCGCATGGGCTTCAGCAGTTGTGGCACTTGGGCTCAGTAGTTGTGGCTCTCAGGCTCTAGAGCGCAGGGTCAGTAGTTGTGGCGCACGGGCTGAGTTGCTCCGCGGCATGTGGGATCTTCCCAGACCAGGGCTTGAACCCGTGTCCCCTGCATTGGCAGGCAGATTCCTAACCACTGTGCCACCAGGGAAGTCCTTCTGCCCACTTTTTGATTGGGTTGTTTTTTTTTTTAATATAGACCTACATGAGCTGTTTGTATATTTTAGAGATTACTCCCTTGTTGGTTGCTTTGTTTGCAAATATTTTCTCTCATTCCTTGGGTTGTATTTTCATTCTGATTATGGTTTCCTTTGCTGTGCAAAAGCTTTTAAGTTTAATTAGGTCCCATTTGTTTATTTTTGTTTTTATTTTTATTACTCTAGGAGGTGGATCCAAAAAGGCATTGCTGCAATTTATGTCAAACACTGTTCTGCCTATGTTTTCCTCTAAGAGTTTTATAGTATCCGGTCTTACATTTAGGTCTTTAATCCATTTTGAGTTTATTTTTGTGTATGTGTTAGAGAATGTTCTAATTTCATTCTTTTACATGTAGCTGTCCAGTTTTCCCAGCACCACTTATTGAAGAGACTGTCTTTTCTCCACTGTGTAGTCTTGCCTCCTTTGTCATAGTTTAATCGACCATAGGTGCGTGGGTTTCTCTCTGGGCTTTCTATCCTGTTCCATTGATCTATATTTCTGGTTTTGTGCCTGTACCATACTGTTTTGATGACTGTAGCTTTGTAGTATAGTCTGAAGTCAGGGAGCCTGATTCCTCCAGCTCCATTTTTCTTCAGGATTGCTTTGGCTATTCAGGGTCTTTTGTGTTTCCATACAAACTTTAAAATTTTCTGTTCTTGTTCTATGAAAAATGCCATTGGTAATTCGATAGGGATTGCATTGAATCTGCAGATTGCCTTGGGTAGTATAGTCATTTTGACAATATTGATTCTTCCAATCCAAGAACATAGTATATCTTTCCATCTGTTTGTGTCATCTTAGATTTCTTTCATCAATTTCTTATAGTTTTCAGAGTACGGGTCTTTTGCCTCCTTAGGTAGGTTTAATCCTAGATATTTTATTCTCAACTTAGGTTTTAAAAGGATCACCTTTAGGGCTTCCCTGGTGGCACAGTGGTTGAGAATCTGCCTGCCGATGCAGGGGACACGGGTTTGTGCCCCGGTCCGGGAAGATCCCACATGCCGTGGAGCGGCTGGGCCCGTGAGCCATGGCCACTGAGCCTGTGTGTCCGGAGCCTGTGCTCTGCAATGGGAGAGGCCACAACAGTGAGAGGGCCACGTACCACACACACACAAAAAGGATCACCTTTAGGGAGAGGCCACAACAGTGAGAGGCCTGCATACCACACACAAAAAAAGAGATCACCTTTATAATATACACTTTCCAAAATTCTCATGCAAGAGAAAAAGGGAATAAGCCATACTAAATTTCAGTATTGAGTTTCTAATATGTGCTAAGCATTGTAGGTCCCAGTTGCTAGGAGTCTAGAAGGCTCTTCAGTTAAGGAACTCACTGTGTGTGTGGGGGGGGCTGTCCTGTTAGAGATATGAAACAAATTCAATTATAACACCAAGAGAAGAAGCGTAGAGGTGATGGGAGTAGTCAAGAAAGGCCTTCTCAAAGGATGATGGAACTGAGTTCTGAAGGCTGAATAAGAGTTTTCCAGGTTGGACAATGGGGGAAAGGTCATTCCAGCAAAGGAAATAACCCATGGAATGGAATGGAGGCTTGAAAGAGCACAGAACTATAAGTAATTCAGGGAATGAGTGCGTGTTTTACTGTGGTATGTGCCAGAGGGAGTGGGCAGAGATGAAGTTGAAGAGAGAAAGGGGAGAGACAGATAGAGTGAAGGAAAAGAAATGCCTACCTCTTTTTCTGTGGCAGTTGAAGATGTGTTCTCTGCCCAGGTTTCACATGTCAGCAACAAAAGTATCTGGTTTCCGAGATTTCACCTGACCAAGTCTGAAGTGTTCTCTGTGCTATGTTTTGTCCTAGTTTGAGTTGAATTTTTTTTTCACTTTTACGTTTTTATTTATCAAAACTTGCATAAACCTGATCCCATTCACCAGCAAAAAACATACAACCAGGACACACACACAGAAGCAGACACTGAATGCAAGGATTTTATTTGGGAGGTGATCTCCAGAGACATCAGTAAGGAGGGAATGAGACAGGGAACAGGAAAAAAATAGTAGAGGGTGAGTGAATAAGCAGATGGGAAACAGACTGAATCCTGACAGGTCCTCTGGGAATGAGTATAGAATTTACCCAAGGGGTGAGGGAGCTGGGGTATTTATCTACCAGTCCCATCAGTCATTAGTTGAGGGCTGCTTCCTGAGGGTAATAACTCCTTGGCCCTCACAGCCTGCCCTGTAGCTAGGGAAAAGAGCTGGAGATGTGAAAGGTGCATACCAAAGGCATATGCAGAGGTACCCACAGCATCTGTTACAATTGTGTACATTTCTTCAACTACCTGTTATTTCTATATCACTGTGCTGGAGAGGCCTTGAGCCCGCCTGCGCCCAAGGAGGATGCCAATGTGGATGGAGTCAACGGCAGATCAGACCCAGGCTCACACTTGGGTGTTCTGGGCTCCATCTTGCTGTGGTCCACGTGACACCGGCTCAGGGGTAAAGGGACAGTATTTGTCTTTTTGTGTCTGGCTTCTTTCGCTTAGCATAATGTCTTCATGGTTCATCCATGTTGTAGCCTGTGTCAGAATTTCATTCCTTTTTAAGGCTGAATGACAGTCCATTGCATGGATAAACCATATTTTGCTTATGGACATTTGGGTTGCTTCCACTTTTTGGTTATTGTGAATAACGCTGCTTTGAACATGGGTGTGTTCAAACAAGGGTATTTATCTGTTCGAATCTCTGCTTGCAATTCCTTGGGGTCTATACCTAGAAGTGGAATTGCTGGGTCACAGGGTAATTCCATGTGGAACTTGTTGAGAAACCACCATCCTGTTTTCCACAGAGGCTGCATCCTTTTACATTCCCTCCAGCAATACACGAGAATCTTTTTTAAAGACACTTCGGTACTGCTCTTCACACCAGCTGCTGAGGTGGGGATGGGATGAGGACCACCCCCACATGGAGGGATTATGGCAGGGTCCAGGGAGGACACACCCAGACTTGCATGGCGAGGCTTGGTGACAGTAGAGGGGACCCTTTTGGTCTCTGAGTGTCCAGTTCATTCTACTATGGCTGCATCACTTCAGTTGGACTGTGTCATGGTGCTGGTCAACTAGAAGGACATGGGTTTGAGTCCTGCCTTTCCTGGGGCTGTGTGACCTCAGACAGAGGACCTTTCCTGAGCCTCAGTTTCCTTTTCTGTTTAAACAAATGGGAAGAGTAATAGGGCAGGGGCGGGCACGCACTGAGGTCATGTGAGTCTCGTGCTTAGTGCAGGGCCTGGCAGATGGATGGTATGTGCTCAGTCAGTGGGTGCCATTGTCATTATGATCCGTTTCTGGGGATTCCTCTGTGGGTGAGTGTCTAGGTGGCAAGTTATGCACCTACAGTCAAGGTTACGAGCCTACTTGGTGCCCATTTCTGTGCTAAGATTTGGGGACGGGGTGTGGTAGTGGACGCCATAATATACTGCCCAGGTTCCCCTTTAAGAAAGCACTTTCTGGGACTTCCCTGGTGGTCCAGTGGTGAAGAATCCGCCTTCCAATGCAGGGGAGGTGGGTTCGATCCCTGGTCAGGGAACTAAGATCCCACATGCCGCTGTGCAACTAAGCACCTGCGCCACAACTACTGAGCTCGCGTGCCTCAACGAGAGAGCCTGCGTGCCGCAAACTACAGAGCCCATGCGCCCTGGAGACCGCGCACCACAACTAGAGAGAGAGAGGACCCATGCGCCACAACTAGAGAGAGAGAACCCGTGCGCCGCAACTAGAGAGAGAGAGAACCCGCGTGCCGCAACTAGAGAGGAGTCCGCGCACTACAACGAAGAGCCCGTGCACCGCAATGAAAGACTGCACCTCAACGAAGATCCCGTGTGCTGCAGCTAAGACCTGAGGCAGCCAAAAATAAATAAATAAATAAACAATAAATCTTAAAAAAAAAAAAAAAAAAAAAGAAAAGAAACCACTTGCTGTCCTGGTTTGTGGAGTGCTTTCAGGGGATCCCTCCGGCTATTAGCACCTTCAGGGGTGTCTCAGCTACAGAGAGTGCCTCGGTCAAAGTCATGCCCTTCCAGTGACCTTTTAATATAGGGATATAGAGTCCTAGGCACCTAGGCCCACCTCTGGACTACTCTGTGGAAGGCTGAGTAATGCCTCACAGCCTCCCAAGATGTCCACGTCCTAGTTCTGGGAATCTGTGAACACATGTGTCACCTCACATGGCAAAAGGGACTGCAGATGTGATGAGATTAGGCATCTGGAGATGGAGAGATTATCCAGGTGGACCCAATGTAATGACGAGGAGCCTTATAAGAGGGGGGCCAAGAGGATCAGAGTCACAGAAGGAGATGTGACAGAAGCAGAGGTCAGAGTGATGTGCCCGCTGCCTCTGAGGTTGAAGGTAGCGCCCAGGGCCAAGGGGTGCAGGTGGCCTCTGGAAGCTAGAAAAAGCAAAGAAACGGATTCACCCCTGAAGCCTCCAGAAGGAACACAGTTCGGTCAACACCTGGATTTTGGATTTCTGATCTCTTAAACTATAAGAGAATAAATGTGCAGTGGGTGGAAGGCAGCAAGTTTGGGGGAATTTTCCCCAGCAGCAGTAGGAAACTAGTACAGCCCTGAAGGTGGGTCCAGCTCCAGTGCTGCCTGGGGGCAAGAGGGCCTGGAGGCTGCTGCCAGGTCTCCCTCTGCTCAATCCGGCTCTCCTCCCACCCTTCCACAAGGATTGGTGCCACGGGCTCTCCCTGATAAGCATCCTGCATCTTTTTTTTTTTTCTTTTGCGGTACGCGGACCTCTCACTGTTGTGGCCTCTCCTGTTGCGGAGCACAGGCTCCGGACGCGCAGGCTCAGCGGCCATGGCTCACGGGCCCAGCCGCTCCGCGGCACGTGGGATCCTCCCGGACCGGGGCACGAACCCGCGTCCCCTGCATCGGCAGGCGGACTTGCAACCACTGCGCCACCAGGGAAGCCCCATCCTGCATCTTAAAGTCCACCTGAGGGTCCACTTCCTAGGTAAACCCAAACTGCCACAGCTGTTGCATGCACACATATTTCACAGCTTTACTGGGGACAATTTCAAACACACACAAAAATAGCAAGAATAATGATCTTCCATGATCTCATGGCCCAGCTCGGGTAATTGCCAACTCGTGACCAATCTTGTTTGATCTCTACGGGAATGGTCATTTACAGGGAAAAGTGCAGCTCCCGCCCTGGAGACCCTCCCGGTGTGGGTGGGGACTTCAGAGGGTGCAGACATCTCTTAGGCCAAGAGAAATCCAGGCAGCAGTCCCCAGGTCAGCGAGTATGGGGCCAGGGGTGCAGAGAAGCAGCCTTGGAGAAAGGGAAGAAGAGAGCCGGCCAGAGCTGGCAGGGCAGGCCACGTCTTAAAGGGTAGGTCCTAGGTCATGGGTAAACTCGCCTAAAGGGGCCCAAGTCTGGGCAGGAGGCAGGTGATGTGTGAAGGGACCGTGGTAGGCAGCACTTGGATAAAGTAGACATCACTTGCCTTTGTGTTACACTCCATTGTCTTTCTAATCTTTCCTTTTTTTTTGAAATAGGCCTCTACCTGCTTCTATATGACTCTATTAATAAATAACAGTGCAACAATAGTGCCAGATGCTGGGCCGAGCACTTTACACAGGTCATCTTACGAATGTGCCCTAGGAGGCAGATACTATTTTTATCCCCATCTCACTGAGACTCAATGAAGTAAGGCCACTTGGCCAAGGTCCCATGGATGGTGTATTAGTTTCCTAGGGCTGCTGTAACAAATTACCACAGACCGAGTGGCTTATGACAATAGAAATAGAGTCGTTCACAGTCCTGCAGGCCAGCAGTTTGAAATCGAGGTGTTGGCTAGGCTGTGCTCCCTCCAAAGGCTCTAGGGAAGGATCTTTCCTTGCCTCTTCCTGCTTCTGGTGGCCCCAGGCATCCCTTGGCTTGTGGCCACATCACTCCAATCTCTGCCTCTGTCTTCACATGGCCTTTTTTCCTCTTCAGGTATCTTCTCTGTGTGTTCTTATCAGGACACTTGTCACTGGATCCAGGGTCCACTTGGATAATCCAAGATCCCGTCTCAAGATCCTTACTTTAAATATGTCTGCAAACACTCTTTTTCCAAATAAGCTCACATTCCCAGGTTCCAGGGGTTAACACGTGGACATAGCTTTTTGGAGGCCAGCATTCAACCCACTACACGTGGGAAGAGGGGGACCAGGGTCCTGAACCTAAGAAAAAGGATCTGCTGTCCCTGGAATGTGATACAGTCTTGCCAAGAAGAGCTGGACCAGTAGGACCCCCCCTTGTCCTGGTTTTACAGCGTGGCCATAAGGTCTTTGACACCCCTCCCATGGAAAGGTTGTGTCCCTGCCCCTCACCTTGAACCTGAATGGGCTTGTGACTCACTTGTCACCAGAAGAATGTGGCGTGACTTCCAATGGTGCATCCAAAAAGGCAATGTAGTGTCTGCCTTTTTTGTGGAAACATTTGCTTTTGAAGCCCTGAGACCGCCATGCTGGGGGGAAGCCCAGGCCACATGGAGAGGTCCCACGTAGGTGTTCTGACCAACAGCTCTAGCTGAGATAGCTGACAGCCAGCACCCCGTGCCTCCAGATGATTCCAGCCCCCAGCTCTCCAGTCACCCCCAGCCATGGAGTCTTCCCTGCTGAGGCCCCAGAAATCATGGAGCAAAGAAAAGCTGTCCCTGCTGTCCCTGTGTGAATTCCCAACCCACAGAATTTGAAGACAATAAAATGGCTATTTTATGCCACTAAGTTTGGGGCTGGTTTGTCACACAGCAGTAGTAATCAGGACACCCCCTCCTTGTCTAGAGAAAGCCCCAAATCGGAGGTTAGCAGTTCCTGAGAAATAGGTCTGATTCAGAGGAGAGACAAAGGGAATATATCCTGTGTGAACCAGCACCCCTGCCCCAATTCCCGGTGGTTCTGTGATGAGAGATGGAGGGGGGGTGGGGGGAGCAGAGAAAATAGAAACAGCTCCTTTCAGCACAAGAAACCGCCCCTCCCCAAAACCTGCTCGCAGACAGAGCTGTAGGGCCTGAGGCTGCAGCCAGGCCTCCCCGCAGCTGCCGTCCCCCCAGCCTCCGCCAGAGCAAGGCTCCCGAAGGCGGGCTACGGTGGAGCCCGGCGGCACTTACAATTGCCCACGCAGCTGCGGCTGCAGCAGGGCCCCGACCACAGCCCTCCCCAGGCCCTGACCACACGGCCCCGGGGGTCCAGGCTACCCTAGCCCAGGGGGCTGGCTGCTTCTCCAGCCGTGCCTTTGCCAGGGCCCTGGGTCTGTCTGCAGCCCTGGCTGCCAATTATAGCACAGGCCCATTCATTTGCTGCATTGGATCTTGGGATTTTGTCATTTGCTATGCGGAGGTTTTCTTTCTGACTAATTTGTTTACCAGGTTTAATTCTTCAATCATGTTTTCATTTTAAGAGATTTCAGGGTAATTATGAACTTTGAATAAATCCATCTGAGGCACCAAAGTGCGCTCGGCTCTGCTCTGCTAGGGCCCGCCGTTCCATTGCTACACTTGAGATTTGGTGTGAATAGGACTTTTCCTGCCCAACCCACCCCCAGTGCCGGCAATTGAAAACAGCTGGGCCTCTAGGAGCCAAGGTCAGGATTGGAGAAAAAGCCACAGCTGAAAACCACACTGGAGTTGGGGAGAGATGGAATCAGGCTGGTGTGTGAGTGAGGCTCCAGAACCTGTGAGAATCTGGCTCCTCTCCACCTGCCTCACCCAGGCTGTTCCCCGCCCCCCCGCTCCCCAGGAATGTGGCAGAGGAACCCGAGGCCCGGGCTGCCCCAGCATCGCCAGCTGAGTTTGTCAAAGCGGGGCGCAGTGATACCTGGGAGAGGCCAGAGGCCGGGGCCCTAGCTCCAGCCATGTACTCCCTGAGCGGCGGTGGGGCCGTAGGCAAAGTTTCTGAGACCTCAGGAGGAAAACAGAAGTAGATCGAGGGGGATGATGACAATTCCTGTTCCCTCTACTTTGCAGGCTTGTCACGAAGGCGCTGATGTAAGAAGCGACATTTTGTAAGCTGTGTCACTTGGCACAGTTGTGAGGTGGTGATGGTGTGGAACAGAATCTCGTGGTCGTATCAGCAGGGTCACACTGGTAGGCTGGGGTGATGTGACGCCCAAACAACGGCTATAAAGGCAGGAAAGGCCACCAGACCCCTAGATGTCTTGACTCCATCACCGTTTCACAATCAGTGTGTCCTGGCTCCTGGGTGTGCAGGGATGGTCTCTATGGAGTGTGTGAGCCTATGAATTGTGACTCCGAATCCCAGTTCCAGCCTCAGCACCTTATCAGTGCCACACAGGAGGACTTCGAGCATCCCGCATCTTATCAGCATCAACAAATTAGGGTTGCCTAATTTGCATATCCATACCAAGCCTACAGCCAGCCCAGCAGGGTGGGTAGTGCAGTGTGTGCAGTAATCACAACTAGGATCAATGGATTAGGCTTAGCTAATTTACATGCAGCCAATCATAGGCAAGGTATGAACAGCAGAGCTGCTGGGGGAACGAATCACAAGAAGGGAACTCTCCACCGCAGAGTGTAAGTGCCTGAGCTTCCCCAGCTGGATGGCTCTCACTCCCACCCCAGGGGAGAGGCCTTGGGGGACTCGGAATTCGCTCTGACAAGGATCCGGTGCTGGATCCCTTCCACAGTGACAGCCTAAGTTGCCGAGAGCGAGAGGAAGGGAGTGCCTGTACCGTAGTACTGTTTGGGTTCTCTCAGAAGCAAGCCTGAGACAAAGATTGGAGGGCAGGAAGCACCAGCAGGGGCGTGCAGGTATGCGGGCAGACAGTTAATAAAGGGTGCACAAGCGAGCCAGGTACCTCTGTGGGCAGCCGTTCTAGGCTGAATTGTGCCCTGAACAAATTCATATGTTGACACCCTAACCCCGGGACCTCCGAATGTGACTGTATTTGGAGATAGGATCTTTAACCAGGTGATTAAAGTAAAATGAGATCATTAAGGATGAGGCCTGATCCAATGTGACTGGTATCCGTAGGACAGACACGGACAACCGTGTGAAGACACGGTGTGGGGGGAGGGCAGTGAGGAAGCTGGGGGATTTATCCACCAACTTGCATCAGTCATTCACTGGGGGCTCTTTCCGGGGGGGCGCCACTGATTCCCACACCGCCAGTCTGCCCGGGGACAGGCAGAGCAGCGCTGGTGATCAGTAGAAGCCCCCGCGTGAAGAAACTCGGGGATTGCCATTTGAAAGTTGGGCCTGGTTACAATAAGTGGTAAGAGTGAGGGGACTTGTGGGCAGCGACAGTGATGGTGACAGTCTCCTGCATAGGCCTATGAGACGAGTAATAGGCTATCAGGTACCCGCCTAGGCACTAAACTACTATGGCCTTTAACCTCTGCCCTAAAGGAAACTGTGTGTGTATGTGGCATGTGCGTTCATAGGAAGGTTTAGTTAGAATATATATTTTTATATTGGATTATCCGTGTAATATGGTATGACCCTGTAATAAATAGTTTGCAAAGGTGACCTCTGGTTGGTTTCCATGCCGAAGCCAGTGGGGTGAATGGACATGTAACACAGCTCACTGTGGCCTCGGATCCTTGTAGCTTCTGTGGCCTCCCTCGTGAGACTGGCAGCGCTTCAGTGCCTCTTGCTAATTTTAGACTTGTGTACTGGGCTCAGCTAGGATGAGGGGGTTTTGAGTCAGGCTTCTTGGTTTCAAGCAACTGAAACTAATGCTACCCAACTTCAGTAGTAAAGGGATTTCTGGAAGGTGTGAGGTGGTCGACCTGCTTGACAGAAGGGAATAGGACTTGTAGCCAAGAATACTCTGGTGGGTGCGGGCAATGTGTGTGTGAGACTTGCTAGCACCCACCCCTGCCTCTTTACGACATTCCTTTGAGATTCCGTTGGGGCTCTCTGGGACAGTGAGATGTTTCTTTCTTTCTTTTTTTAAAAAAAATATGTGATTTTTTGTTGTCGTTTTGTCTTTTCTATTTTTTTGGCTGCGTCGGGTCTTAGTTGCGGTATGCGGGATCTTTCATCGCGGCGCGGGCTCTTCGTTGTGGCGCGTGGGCTTCTCTCTAGTTGTGGCGTGGGGATCTTCTCTCTCTGGTTGTGGCACGTGAGTTACAGAGCGCGTGGGCTCTGTAGTTTGCAGCACATGGGCTCCCTCATTGAGGCGTGCGAGCTCAGCAACTGTAGTGCGCGGGCTCAGTTGCCCCGCGGCGTGTGGGATCTTAGTTCTCCGACCAGGGATCGAACCCGCATCCCCTGCATTGGAAGGCGGATTCTTTACCACTGGACCACCAGGGAAGTCCCAGGGTAGTGGGATTTCTTACACATCAGCCCAGGGCTTCCAAGAAAGAGAACCAGACAGAAGCTGTATCGCTCTTCATGACCTAATGTTGGAAATCACGCAGCGTCCCTTCTGCCGTATTCTGTTCATCCCATGCGAGTCTGAAAAGCCAGTCCATATTCCAGGGGAGGGATTAGCCTCCTCCACCCTTTGATGAGAGGACTGTCAAAGAATATGGGGACATGTTTTAAAACCACCACAGTGGGCTAGGAGTTGGCAAACAGCCACTTGGCTTGACAGTTTGGACCAACACATTTTTCCTTCTCGATTTTCTAATTCGGCTGCTTGTTTCCCATGATGCAGAAAGGCCTGGCTCAAACTCCAGGCAGCGCGTTAGTAACTAACATGCTTGCACCTCGTGGGCTGGACCCACTGACTCCAGTTCATCCCGCTTCATCACTATGCCAGGAGAGCTCATTCCAACTGAAATTTGACTATTGGTTTTTAATTTTGGTGCCATTTTTCATGCTGATGGCTCTTCTGGCTGACAGTGAATTACCCTGGGTGCAAATTAAATACAATAGAATTGCTAATCAGGCCATTAGAATATGCTGACAGGAGGAAATCTACAAGTTGTCAGATCTGGGTGGGCTCTCCCCTCGCCTTTGGGACAGAATTCTTTTGATTTCAAACGGACCTCTGCATGGAACGGGTTCAGATTTTGGAAACAGACACCTGCAGGCAGCCGGAGGGGCTGAGCAAGTGGCTGCAAGGCCTGCAAGCCTACACTGGTTCGGCTGGTTCTCTCTGCAGGAAAAATCTTGTCCTGTTGAGTACACAGGGGATCGCTCTGCGGGGATCTATCTGTCTCTGGGGATCACTGTCTAACATTCCACACACTCTTCTCATGCAAGAAAGTGTTGAGATTTAATTCTCCACCTTCAGGCCCACAAGGAAGGCACCAAATGTCTGGCAGAATGAACAGTGTTTGCAGATTTCTAAATTTAGACGGAAGGTGAGAATGCACCAGCGGTTTTCCTCTTGTGTCTAATTCTGAGCGAAGATAGAAAGACTCTTATCTGTGGGAGACTTCGCGTCGCATGGTCAGTCCCAGTTTCTTTGTATTTTTTTTTAATCCCTACAAAACTGACTGAGAGCAGTAGATTCAGGGGCTACCTCCTAAGGGTGCAGTGCTTGATGCCGAATAGTGGTTCTGTAAATCAGGAGGCGTTAGACCTTCAGAGGAGATAGAATTATGGTCTTCAAGGGTGAGGATGCGAACCTGGATGCTGTGCGGTGATGTTGTTTGGGGAGGGGAAATGCGTTGGAGATCATTTATAAGTGAGAGGAGGACCCCACTGCTTCAATAATAGCTAACACTTATTGAACCCTGCCTACTATATCTGGTCACTTGAAATGCATTTAATCTTCACAACAGCCCTCTGCGGTGAGGATTATGATCGTCACCCCCATTTAAACGATAGCAATCTTGAGGTTAGGTAACTCTTCCAAGGTCACCCAACAAGTTTGTACTTAATCCAGTGTTATTAGATTGGGTTCGGCTGCCAGAGACAGTCGAGGGAAGAAAAGAGTGGCTTAAACAAGAAAGATAGTCTTTCTTAGAAAAACAACATATGGTCTCTGCCTTGGGTTGCTGGATAAAATACAGGACACCAATTAAATTGGAATTCCAGATTAACAATTTTTTAGTGTAAGTATATCCTGTGCCATATTAAATAATTAAATAAAATAGTACAATTCAAGTATTTAAATTTTTCAATTGAATAAAAATTAAGTAAAACGAAAATATTTTTATTTGCTCAATCTGGCAACCCTATCTCCACCTCTTGGTTCAAGATGGCTGTGTGTGCTCCAGCCTTTAGGACCACACTTCAGGCAGCAGGAGGGAGGAGGGTTAAAGAAGGGTCTCGCTCCCTTTAAAGACACTTCAGGGAAGTCAGTCTCCAAACTACTGCTCACCTCACATTGGCCACACGTGGCTTTTAGCGAGGCTGGGAAATATGGCTTTTATTCTGGGCAGCCATGGGCCCAGCTGACAATCAGAGCTTCTGTATTAAGAAAAATGGATATCAGGGGTCAACTCAGTGTCTGCCACAGCTGGGATTTAAACCCAATCAGAATGGCTTTCGAGTCTTGGGGCTTAGTCACCCCGATGTCCTGCTTCTCCATTTCAGGAAAGAAAGGGTGTGTGTTTCACACAGCCCTCCTCAAATCCTTTCCTTGATTTCTGGGTGCCTCTTCCCTGACTTCTCTGTACTTTTGCTGCTAACAGACGGCACGTGCAACACTCTTCAGAGGTCTGCCTTCCGGTTACCGGAGCCACTCAGTCCGCGCCTGGGAATTGGGATGGCACTTCGCCAATGACTCATTGTGCGGGAGTCTGCAAGCCCAGCTCCCTTGGCTGGAGTTGGGAGAAAGACGAAAGTGTAATTTACACTCAAGAGCCCTGGCGGGGTCAGGCCAAGTGTGCGCCCTTGCTCGACTGCTTTCCTTTCCTTGTCCTGTTTTCCTCACTCCCTTAACTGGTCACTCCTGGAAGCACTGCCTTGCCTTCATAAATCACTTGCACACAAATCCTGTCGCAGTGTCTTCGTGGCCTAAGATAAGGGTTTACCCTGGAAAATATAAATAGGAAATGGGACAGCACTTTTGAAGACAAAGCAGTTCTGTTGTCATGTGCCCCTCTGTGATGAAGAGGCCAAAGTGACTCGCAAAGCCCTTGAGGTTGAATTAGGTCACACCCCAGCCCTTACCGGTAAATCCTGAGCTGTGACAACTTATACAAAGTTGAACTTTTAACATTTATTCCAGTCTTCCTCCGAGCTGTATGTTTTTTTAGGGAATGTGTATTAGTCAGGGTTTGGTTGGGAAAACAGCACTTGGTGCTTCAAATAGGAAGGGATTTAATACTGGAGATCAGGTGCTTATAAAACAATTGGAAGTGTTGGAAGAACCAAGGTCCAGGAAAGCTGATACCAGCTCTCAGATTCCTTCACACTTCCAGAGCATCAGAGAGTACAGTGGATTGCATGCTGGTGCAGGACCAAGGTAGGTGATTCTCAGAGACATGCCTGGAGGTGGCCATGAAAATTTCCACTTGCTGTACGCTTTGTGTCTGCCTGCTGTTGCTGGAGGAACAATAATTATAGCTTCTTGCCTTTCTTTAGCCTTCCAATTCGTGTGCAAATACAATAGCTCCT
The DNA here is from genome assembly GCF_026419965.1 of Kogia breviceps. Classification (NCBI taxonomy): domain Eukaryota; kingdom Metazoa; phylum Chordata; class Mammalia; order Artiodactyla; family Physeteridae; genus Kogia; species Kogia breviceps. The sequence continues at coordinate 99,678,705 of NC_081330.1, read as the reverse complement.
CATTACAGATTTCCCCTGCTATCTGAAAGTAGAGTGTTCCTGCAAAACCTTTTGTAAGCCAAAATGGCGTAAAGCAAAGAAGCAATTACCTTAGGACACATCTTGCTAACAGGTGCACAAAATAAATGGAGATAAATAAAAGGCAGATGCTCACAGACACAGGTGCAAGCTATGGTGGCTTGATGCTGAGGGTAGTTCCCAGGGAAGGAGCTTGGCGGGACCACTCTTGCTGCTTGGGGTGTGCGCTGCCTCTATAACAGCTTGCTGCAAAACAAACACTGAATGCTATTTTTGCTTTTCACCTTTATTTGAAAAAGCGAAAATCCTCTTCGAATTTCTCAGGGTTAGTGAAAACAGGTACTAATACAGGTCTTTAGTAAAAGTGAAGTGGCATAAAGTGAACTTTAGAAAATCAAGGAATACCTGTATTTGTGGATTCCCTATTTGCAAATTTGCCTTCTCACTAAAATTTATTTGTAACCTCAAAATAAATACTCATGGCGCATTCATGGTCATTCATGGGCTTGTGCAGAGGGGTGAAAAACTTGAGTCATCCAACGTGCCCATTCCCAGCTGAGGTTGAACATGGTGATGCTCTGCTTTTTTGTTTTGGCTCTCCTACTATACATAAGTGTCTTTTTCGTGGTCTGTTTAGTGCCATGTTTTTCGCATTTTTGAGCTTTTTGTTGGTGACTCTGCTGTTTAAGGTAACCCCCAAGTGTAGTGCTGAAGAGGCTGGGATGAGAAATTTGTGTGGTAGATAAGCTTCACTCATTTTGGAAACTTCTTGGCCATTATTTTTTCAAATATTTCTCCTGCCCCGTTCTCTCTCTTCTCCTAGGATTTCTGTTACATATATGTTAGACTGATATTCTCCCACAGCATTGTGATGCTCTGTTCTGTTTTTTTCTCTTACAATTTTTTTCTCAGTGTTTCAGTTTGGGTAATTTCCATTGACCTATCTTTGAATTTGCTGATTCTTTCCTTAGCTGTGTCAAGTCTCCTGCTGAGCCATTAAAGGCACAGTAATATTTTTCATTTCCAGTACTTCCATTGATTCTTTTTTTTTTTTACTACTTAATTTACTCAGACATTGTTAACCCAACACAAGTATGCATTTAAGGAAATATATATATTTTTTTTGGCCGGGTGGTGCTGTGCAGCATGCAGGATCTTAGTTCCCCAACCAGGGATCTAACCTGTGTCCCCTGCAGTGGAAGTGCAGAGTCTTAACCACTGGACCACCAGGGAAGTCCCGCCATTTGATTCTTTCTTTTTTTTTTTTTTTTTGCGGTACGCGGGCCTCTCACTGCTGTGGCCTCTCCCGTCGTGGAGCACAGGCTCCGGACGCGCAGGCCCAGCGGCCATGGCTCACAGGCCCAGCCGCTCCGCGGCATGTGGGATCTTCCCGGACCGGGGCACGAACCCATGTCCCCTGCATCAGCAGGCGGACTCTCAACCACTGCGCCACCAGGGAAGCCCTTGATTCTTTCTTATAGTTTTATTCTCTCTGATGAAATTACACATCTGATCTTGCATGTTGTTGTACTTGTTTCACTAAGGCCAGTGCCCAGTGGCTTCCACCTCAGGCAAACAGGTGCTCACATCTTGTCTCACCTTGGAGGCACCCATGTTTTCTTAGCATTCAGGTCACTTGGTTGCTCTGTGACCTCAGCTCTCTGATGAGTTTAAGAAAAGTTGTGATTTTCAGATTGTCCAGATTTTTGTTGTTGTTACTAGTGTGCTATTTCCAACATTCTGTATCCTAAGCAGACTGCTTTTTCGTTTTTTTTTTTTTTTTTTTTTATAGAAGAGAGATGCTTCTATAGGAAAAGTGCAAGAATTAATGTTTTGTTAAATTCCTGGTTTCTTTCAGATCCCTGATATATGCATATATAACCAAACCAAGGCACCAGTATTTACATGATGGAATTCCAAAGGAAATTCTCAGTCTCTGTCAGACTAGCTTATAAGCAGTAGTAAATAGTGTAAATGACTAATCAAACTTAATATATTACCCCCTGTTATCGACTGAATTATGTCCTCCCAAAATTCATATGTTGAAACCCCCCAATGTGACTGTGTTTGGAGATAGGGCCTTTAAAGAGGCGATTAAGTTTAAATGAGGTGTAAGGATGGAGCCCTAATCCAATCTGACTGGTGTCCTTAGAAGAGGAAGAGACACCAGGGATGTGTGAGCACAGAGGTAAGGATTTTGGTCACCAATTACAATGTATGGTTTTTCTCCCCACACCACCAATTAATTCTGGGACACCAACTGGGTGTCCTACCATTCAACTCAATTCTGACACTATCTACCCAGAGATAGCATCAGATCCCACAGGTTAACGGCTCAGTCCTACAAGACTTCCTGCCCTACCCCCTCAATTTTAGACTGCATTCACAAGCCCAGGTTATCACCTGTGCTTCTGACTGACAGGCTACAGATTGAAGGTTCCAGCGACCCCCTCCTTGGGTTCAATTAATTTGCTAGAGTGGCTCACAGAGCTCAGGTTACTGGTTTATTACAAAGGATATTAAAGGATACAAATCAACAGCCAGATGAAGAGATACACAGGGCGAGGTCCTGAACAAAGGAGCTTCTGTCCTCTTGGAGTTTGGCGCCCAGCACCGAGAGCAAGTGGAAACATTCTGTTTCACCATCCTGAAAGTCCTCCAAATCCCATCCTTTTGGGTTTTTATGGAGGCTTCATTACGTACGCACTATTGATTAAATCATTGGCCATTGGCAATCGATTAACCCTCTAGCCTCTCTCCCCTTCCTGGAAGTTGGGGTAAGGGGAGGGACTGAAAGTTCTAACCCTCAGGTCATATGGTTGGGTCCCCTGGCAACCGGCCCTCATCCTCGGGTTACCTGTGTGCTTTCCAAACGTCACCTCGTTAACATAACAAAAGATGCCTTTATTGCTCTCAACACTTAGGAAACTCCAATAGTTTTAGGAGCTCAGTGCCAGAAACAGGGATGAAGACCAAATATATATTTATTTTAAATCACAGTATCACGAGAGGAAACACCAAATGTGGACATGATGAGAAGGTAAGCCAAGGAGAGAGGTCTCAAGAAAAACCAACCCTGCCAGCTTCTTGATCTTGGACTTGCAGACTCCAGAACTGTGAGAAAATAAGTTTCTGTTGTTTAGGCCACCCAGTCAGTGGTATTATCTTAAGGCAACTCAAGTAGACTAGTACACCCCCAATTGCAGGTGTGGTAGATTGTTTTTATTAATTTATTTTTTATTTTTAAATTTTTAAAATTGAAGTATAGTTGATTTACAGTGTTGTGTTAGTTCAGGTGTATAGCAAAGTGACTCAGTTTTATGTATATATGTGCATGTGTATATGTATATTGATATATTCTTCTTTAGATTCTTTTCCCTTATAGCTTATTACAAAATATTGAGTATAGTTCTCTGTGCTATACAGTAGGTCCTTGTTGGTTATCTATTTTGTATATAGTAGTGTGTGTCTGATAATCCAAAACTCCTAATTTATCCCTACCTTCCCTTCCCCTTTGATAACCATAAAATTGTTTTCTATGTCTGGGGGTCTATTTCTGTTTTGTATGTAAGTTCATTTGTATCATTGTCTTTTTTTAGATTCCACATATAAATATATCATATGATATTTGTCTTTCTCTGTCTGACTTACTTCACTTAGTATGATAATCTCGAGGTCCATCCATGTTGCTGCAAATGGCATTATTTCATTATTTTTCATGGCTGGGTAGTATTCCATTATATATGTGGACCACATCTTCTTTATCCATTCATCTGTTGACGGACATTTAGGTTGTTTCCATGTCCTGGCTGTTGTGAATAGTGCTGTGACGAGCATTGCGGTGTATGTGTCTTTTTGTTTTTTAAAAATTTATTTAATTTATTTATTATTATTTTTGGCTGCGTTGGGTCTTCATTGCTGTGCACGGGTTTTCTCTAGCTGTGGCAAGCAGGCTTCTCACTGCAGTGGCTTCTCTTGTTGAGGAGTACGGGCTCTAGGCGCGCGGGCTTCAGTAGTTGTGGCTCGCGGGCTCTAGAGCACAGGCTCAGTAGTTGTGATGCACGGGCTTAGTTGCTCCGTGGCATGTGGGATCTTCCCGGACCAGGGCTCAAACCCGTGTCCCCTGCATTGGCAGGCGGATTCTTAACCACTGCACCACCAGGGAAGCCCGCGTGTGTCGTGTTGAATTACGGTTTTCTTTGGATATATGCCCAGGAGTGGGATTGCAGGATCATATGGTGGTAGATTCTAAAACATGGCTCCCAAAGAATCATGTCTCCCAGGGTTCACTTCCCTTTGCAAAGTATCTTTAGCTGCTTCCATCAAAAGGTGGAATTACCAGGTCTTAAGGGGACTTGCAGCTTCCACTTTGCTTGGGGAGGGATTTCCAACTACCATGTAAAGCCCAGGCTATCCTGCTGGAGAGAGAAACCACTTGGAGGAGAACGAAGCCCCCAGACATATTGGTGACTCTTGCCAATAACATGAGAAGACAGAGGCCCAGACATCCTAGTGGGCCCTCAGGCATTTGATCCACCCCAGCTGAGCCACGTGGGTCCTCCAGCCCCAGCCAACATCATGCAGAGCAGAGATGAGTCATACTCCCACCCACCCCACCCCCCGCCCCAAATTCCTGATCCACAGAATCGTGAGAAAAAAAATGGTAGTTGTTTTAGGCTACTAAGTTTTGGGGTGGTTTTTTAGGTAGCAGTAGCTAGCTAACACAGCAGAGACCTCCAGGTGCCCCACAATGTCCCTTCTTTTGTCCTAGTTTAAAAAAAGCCTCATTTTTCAGCTAGATATATGACCACTGGAAATGAAAATTACATTTCTCAACTTTCCTTGCAGCTAGATACAGCCATATAATTAAGTTCTGGCCAATGGGCTATACATAGAAAGGGTGTATACAACGTGCAGGTATTGTCTATCTTTGAGGCCTTGATCTTAACAATACATCAGAGTCTACTGGAGACACCATTGCAATTGGAGAGACAGGAACACTTTGCACCATGACCATCTTTGCTTCCTACCTTATCTGAATGAGACATGGGTTGCTTTGGTGCCTGTTAGGAGAAAAACAAAAGCAACAGCAACCAAAACAGCGTACTTTAGGCAAGGTATGAGGATCAAAAAGTCAATGGAGGAAAAGGGAGCTGAAAATGATACAGTGTGAGGGTGTGGACAAAAGGGAACCCTTGTGCACTGTTGGTGGGAATGTAAATTAGTGCAGCCACTATGGAGAACAGCATGGAGGTTCCTCAAAAAACTAAAAATAGAGCTACCATATGATGCAGCAATTCCACTTCTGGATATTTATCTGAAAAAAAATGAAAACGCTAATTTGAAAAGTTATATGCAACCCCATGTTCACTGCAGCATTATTTACAGTAGCCAACACATAGAAACAGCTTAAGTGTCCGTTGATGAATGAATGGATAAAGAAATTGTTAAATGGATACATTGTTTTATACACACACACACACACACACACACACACACACACTGGAATATTGCCCAGCCATTAATAGAAGGAAATCTTGCCATTTGCAGCAACATGGATGGACCTTGAGGGCATTATGCTAAGTGAAATAAGTCAGAGAAAGACAAATACTGTATATCACTTATATGTGGGATCAAAACCAAAAACAAACCCAAGCTCATAGATACAAAGAACAGATTGGTGGTTGGCAGAGATGGGGCGGGTGGGGGAGGGTGAAATGGGTGAAGGGGGTCAAAAGGTACGAACTTCCAGTTATAAAATAAATAAATCATTACATCATGGGGATGTAATGTACAGTATGGTGGCTGTAGTTAATAATACTGTACTGTATACTTAAAAGTTGCTAATAGACTAAATCTTAAAAGTCCTCCTCACAAGAAGAAAATTTTTTTTGTAATTGTGTTTGGTGATGGATGGTAACTAGACTTACTGTAGTGATCAGTTTGCAATACGTACAAATTTTGAATCATGTTGTACACATGAAACTAATATAATGTTATATGTCAATTATATGTCAATTAAAAAATTTTGTTCAATATGACACAGGGAAATCCAATTGGAAAGACTACCTTTAACCTGCTAGCAATCTGCTAACATTTTGTGTGCCTTGAAAAATACGTGGTGGTGAATCTTCTCATTGAAAATGGATTTAAATCAAGACTTTGGGGCCCTCTGTCTGACTTTGGTCCTGGAATGTTCTCAGGGTAATAACACAGACCTGGTACTTGCATCTCAATTACCCGCTTGCAGTTTATGCTTGTGATCTCACTGTGGTAAAACTTATAAACATCTCCTTGTTGTATCCTGGTTCCAAGTAAAAAGTCCTTCCAGGTGTGGTAGAAAGTTCAGAGGTATTGAATGGATTAAAACTCTGGGTGGGAACCTATGACTGGTATAGATGCCTCTCGAGGGCTCCTCATCCTGTTTGCCATTAAGCCTTGTGCATTCTTCATCTCTCTTGATTCTATTGCCTTCTCTTTCTCCATTGCCACTTCTCTGCTTTCAACCTTTGTAATTTCTCTCCTGGGCTCCCTGCCCCCTGCCCTCAGTCCTGTCCCCTCAAATCTATTCTCTGCTCTGCAGCCACAGTGACTTCTCTAGAAAGTATATCAGATTCATGACATACCTGTGCTTAAAATCCTAGCAAGTCTCCCCAGTCCTTCCGTAGGAAGTAGAAAGCCACATTCAGGCTCTGAATGATCTAGCACCCGTTTCTCTCCCTGCCTCATCTCTCTCTTCTTCTTCTTTCACATGCTGGCTATGCTCCAGCTACACTGGATGACTTGAAAACTCCTGAAGCAGCCCATCTGTCAAAGCCTCAGGGGCTCCTTCCCAGCCCCTTCTTCTAGACCAACCCTTTGCTGCCTTTTGAGACTCAGTTCATGTGTTAGGCTACTTCCTTGAGGAGGCCTCTCGGATTAGGGACTTCTTTTTTGTGTTCCAAGCATGCCTCTATCATTGCACTTGTCAGGCTGTTTTCTGATGGTCAGTCTTCCCCTCAATACTGTAAAGTGCTTGATGTGAGTATAGCACCCACAGCCAGTGTTCCCTGCCCTGCCCCATATCCTCTCAGCAATTACCATTTCTGTGCCCAGCAGCACAGGGCAGGCTGAAAGTGCCAGAGACTGACAATGGCTCCTGAGCACAGCTCTCAACCAATGAAAGATGGGAGCTAGTGTATAAATACTCCAATTCCCTTGCCCCTTGGGTTGGATAACGCTGAGGCGTATGCTCTACGCCATCAGCCTGACTTTTCCCTGTGGTAGTCAGTAAAGCCCACCCTTCATTGACTGCATTCCCTTCCCTCTCACTTGTGCTGTTCCTTGAACCTCCCAAGTAAACCGTTTAGCTAGCACTCACCTCCTATCTCAGGATCTGCTTCTGAGGGAATCCAAACCATGGTGGTACCTTGTCTTGTTTGAATTATCTTTCCACGGCACCTAGTTTAATCCCTTGCATAGAGAAGTTCCTTGATAAAAACGTGTCGACTGGCCCACTCTGTCTAGATGAATAACAGAATTAAGTAATGGTTGGGAGTGATGCCGAAAACTTGGCCTCTGTGCACCGGTGCTAAATCAAACCTCGGAGACAGAGTTTGGGGTGAAGTAGAAAAGAATAGCTTTATTGCCTTGCCAGGCAAAGGGGGACACAGTGGGCTCGTGTGTGGGCCCTGAAAAACTGTGTGTCCGAACCCAGGAGGATTTGGTGAGGAGTTTTATAGCAGTGGTTCAAGGGCAGGGTTGCTGATAAGATTAGGGTGTGTGCAGGGCCTGCACTCTTTTAATCTGGTCTCAGGTAGTCTCTTGATGAGTTTCTCTGGTTCCTTTAATCTGGTCTCAGGTGATCTTCACTGGAATGAAGAATGCTAACATCTTCCATTTGTTGGGGGTTTTAGTTCTGTAAAGAGCTCAAAGAAATTGTTATGTGTATCCCTTGAGGCAGAACCAGGGCCCTGCTTTTTTTTTCTTTCTTTCTTTTTTTTTTTTTTTTGCAGTACGTGGGCCTCTCACTGTTGTGGCCTCTCCTCTTGCAGAGCACAGGCTCCGGACGCGCAGGCTCAGTGGCCATGGCTCACGGGCCCAGCCTCTCCGCGGCATGTGGGATCTTCCCGGACCGGGGCACAAACCCGCGTCCCCTGCGTCGGCAGGCGGACTCTCAACCACTGTGCCACCAGGGAAGCCCCAGGGCCCTGCTTTAATCGCTGCACTATTGTTTCGTGGCTGCTCCTCCCTTTTCTCTGCAGCCCCTTCCTTCCTTGATTAGCAACTGTTTGAATCTGCCCTTTGGGACTCAGGGAAGGTCATGGAGGCTGGAGTCTGTTCCCTACAAACAAGGAACGGGGGACACGGAAAGGCTTCCATGTCCAGGAGACCCACAGGGTCCTGCTCAGTTTCAGGAGGACCACTCTTCTGGTATTAGCCCCTATCCCTCTTGTGGTAGACACAGAGATACATGCCCAGATCCACCTTCAAGGAAGTTCTTGTTGCCTGTCCCTAGGTATGTGGGTATGTGATGAGCAGACAACCCCCAGCTGTCTCAGGACAGAGAGCCACGCCCTTCCCAGGCAGCCCACACGCAGTGACTGAGTACAAAGGTATGCTTTAGTAGAAAGTATAACAAGGGTGTGACAATGCGGCCATTTTTGCCTATGGCAGGAAAACTCCAGTAGGGGATCCTCCCTCTGAGGCTCTGTGGGGGTCCTGCCACAGCTCAGCTTCCCCCTTTGCCCTATCCTGCCTCCCCCCACTTCTTTTCACAAGCCTTCATCCCTAATAAATATCCTGCCCCTCAAAAGCCATCTCATCATCTGCTTCCAGAGAGCCTGACCTGCAATGCTTCTCTCCCATCCATGCTGTGCCTTAGTCACCCTGATTCCCTTGCTGTCGCCTCCACAGACTGTGCTTTTCTGACCCCACCCGACTGTCCACACTACTGTCCACTCCCTCTGCCTAGTAATAATACCTGGATGATGCTTTGCAGTCTACAGAGTATCTCCCCAGATGATAGCAGATGCAGTCCTCACAGTAGCCTTGTGGGGAGGTAGGGTAGGTGTTTTTATTCCCATTTTTCAGATGAGGACTCTAAAGTTTAGAAAAATACAGAGACTTGCCCAAGGTCACACAGCTTTGAAGTGGAAACTGTAAGTCAGAAGCCACTGGCAAGCACAGGGATGTCAGCAGATGACATCCCTCTGGGTGGGTCACGGGGATATGGGCTATGCAACATCTGCTCCAGGAACTATCTGGTATTTGGGTTCAGATGCTGAAGATCCCCGTTGACTATTTCCTGGGAACAGTAATGGCGCTTAGTACCTGAAGCTGAATTAAATATGTGAGATTTGCTCTGGAGTCATCTGCGCAGGTGAAATAGTTGAAGGAGAAAGGCTGAGAGAGGTTCAGGAGTGAGAGCTTGGAAGGGGGTGATTGCTGGTGGAGGGCCCCCAGTGCTTGTGAAACGGGAGGGAAGGGGGCAGGGCACAACCTTTAAAAGAATGACAGCCATAGGACATGACAAAAACTGGTTAGAACCGGCTAGGTCCAAGATGGTGGAAGATTCGACTTCCAATGGACCTTGAGCCTCATTATCCGCTCATTGTAATAAATTAGCATATGCAAAGTGACACACCCACGGACGCAGTGACAGTTCTGAGGCTGACCATAAAAGGCCCAAAAGTGGGCCCCTTCCCAGAAATAATTGGAATAATCCTCCCACTCATTAGCCTATGAACTTACCCAGCCCGTAAACACTTACCACCCCATATTTCGGGGCTCTCTCACCTTCTGAGATGGCCCACACTCGGTCTGTGGAGTGTGTTTCTCTCTAAATAAATCCACTTCTTACCTATCACTTTGTCTCCCACTGAATTCTTTCTGCGACGAGACGTCAAAAATCTGAGCTTCATTAAGCCCTGAGACCAGGTGTGTGATCTCAATTGAAAAACTATGGGTTCGGCCTTCCCTGGTGGCGCAGTGGTTGAGAGTCCGCCTACCGATGCAGGGGACACGGGTTCGTGCCCCGGTCCGGGAAGATCCCACGTGCCGCGGAGCAGCTGGGCCCGTGAGCCACGGCCGCTGAGCCTGCGCGTCCGGAGCCTGTGCTCCAAAACGGGAGAGGCCACAACAGTGAGAGGCCCGCGTACGGCAAAAAAACCCGAAAAACCAAAAAACAAAAAACTATGGGTTCAAGTCCCAGTCTGGGTTCTGGCTGGGTTCGAGTCCCAGTGCGTGGGTTCAAGTCCCAATCTGAGTTGCACGGTTTCACTTGCAGATGTCGGATGAGGGTAGGCGCTGCATGGGGAGGGGGGAGTCTGTCGCGGCGCCCCTTTTGCTGAGAGTTGCCTGGTGAAAGAGGCCGGTGGACAGGGGAAGGGGGGTGTGGGGGCGGGATCCATGTGGAATTTGAGAGTTCCTCCCTCAGTTGACACAAGTAGGCTGGCAACACTGGCTTCAGAAGAGCTGCCGCTGAATACATGAGTTGAGAACAAAGGCTCTTCACACTCCCCGCAGGCACTGGATGGACACCTAGGGAGGGAAACAAAGGAGGCCCCCAGCCCCCAGGGACAGACATGGATGAATGGGCAGCTTAGGTTGGGGGAAGAAGCCAGGGGTCCATTTCAGATAAAGTCCTGCTGCTTCATTCAGCCTGACCCTGGGGCTGGGGCTCTGGAGTGTGTTACACCTCAGGGTGGTCCCACCCATGGTGAGGGAGCTGGGCTATCATACTCCCCCCACCCATCAGTCCTGGGCAGAGGCTGCCCTGCCCTTGGGAGAGATACATTTCCAGCCATTTCCAGCTCTCCTGAATAAAGCTGCTCCAGGAGCCCAGGGCAGGAACTCTACAGAACAGACAAGTGTTCCTTATTGGTAACAGAAGCTCACTGAAGCCAGTGGGTGCCCCCAAACAGTACAGAAGTATCCAGAGGAAGCCGGGGGCAACATTGACATTGGCAACAATGATTCTTAGTAAAGGACAAGCAGTTTCTATGACTTCCTCGCCCCTTCCAGAGCAGGATGGCTGCTCTTCCTCTGTGCCTCTGGCCATCGTTACAATCATCTTTGCTCTTGCCATGAGCTCCATGGAAGCAACTTCGTATCTCCAGACATCAGCTCAAGGCCCAGTATATAACCCACCTAAATAACTGTTGCCAAAGGGATGGAAGATAGAATGTCCACTAATGTAGAGGATCAAGATTGAACCATGGCTCTCTGGGAACAAGGCAGAAGTCAAGGCATGCACTAGGGTCTTAGCTGGCTCTGGAATGATCGTTTTGATCCTGAGGCCAGTTGGGCAGCCTCTCAGCCACCAACTTGTTCCCTTGAATGAGTGATGCCTTCTGAGGATGTCAGCTTTGTGTGTGTGGATGGGGTGGAGGGTTGGGGAATAAAGGTGCCTCTCTGCTTCCCCCAAAGGAGCCCAGATTGTTCTGAGCTTAGAGAAGAGTGAGATCAAAGAAAAGCAGGATGTCTGGGCCAGAGGGAAGCGGACTTTTAGGTTCGGTGAGAAGTTTCCAGTGCAGAGCTGAATCAGTTGAATCAACTGAAAATAGCCGGAAGAGGACTGTGATGGGTCCACTTACCTCTGCTGTGGCCCTGGCTTCCTGCACTTCTTATTCCTTTAAACTTTTGGTATCTTATTCTTTTTAGGTCTGATTGTTACTCTCCTTCACAAGCAGGAGGGCTCAGGGGACTGACTCACGGTAATTAAAATCACTGGAGATTGGTATAAAAAACCTGGAAAGTTATTATTAATTTACAGTGAGAAATCCAGTCATTTACTCATGTATTTATTCCATGTATATGAGTGCTGACCTAAGGCAGTTTGGTCATGCATAACCCGAAAGTTCTTTCTGGAAGGTTACATAGCCTTCAGGCCAGAGACAAAAATCACACTGGTTATTTTAACAGAGAGAAATTTAATATAGAGAATTGTTAGCTAGATACAGGCATACCTCATTACATTGAGCTTCGCTTTATTGCGTTTTTAACAAATTGAAGGTTTGTGGCAACCCTGTGTCTAGCAAGTCTGTCGGCTCCATTTTTCCAACAGCATTTGCCCACTTTGTGTCTCTGTGTCACATTTTGGTAATTCTTGCAGTATTTCAAATTTTTTCACTATTACCATAGTTGTTATGGTGATCTGTGATCAGTGATCTTTGATATCCCTGCTACCACCCGTTGAAGGCTCAGATGATGGTTAGCATTTTTGAGCCATAAAGTTATTTTTAATTAAAGTATGTACATTATTTTTTTATAGACATAATGCTATTGCACGTTTAATAGACTACAGCATAGTGTAATATAACTTTTATATGCACTGGGAAACAAAAAACTTCATGTGACTCATTTTATTGCAATATTCACTTTATTGCAATGGTCTGGAACCGAACCTGCAATAATATCTCCAAGGTGTGACTGTATAAGGAATTATTAACTAGTCACCAAAGAACCAAAAAAGCAAAAAGGGAGCTCCAAGGCATCATGGAGGTTGTAATTTCAGGCGGTAACTACCACTCCTGGGGGAACAAGAAGAAAGCTGGAATAATTAAAACCTAGAAGCTTGGAGTGGGGATCACATGGGGCTAAAATTCAGATGCTTGAGGAAAGGGCACCTGCTGGCTGGTGCTGGTGTCTGAGCTCAGAGGAGGCGGCCCATAGAGATGGGACCTAGATCCCTGAGGTGGGCATGCTAGCCAGCTGGTTTTGATGTCTCTGAGCTCAGAAAGGCAATCTGATGGCGCTTGGACCCAGACCTCTGAGGAGGGGATGCTGGCTGATTCTGTGAATGTCAGGCAAACTGCAAACTGGATTCAGCTGCTGCTACAGGAAGAAACTGCTGCTGCCGGAGTGAAGAAACATGGATGATGCAGCTCACAGGGTCAGGAAGCGAACAGGAAGCCAGCAGATGCCCAAAGGAAGAAAGAAACAATTCCCTTCCTCCTCCTCTAGCTGTGCGTCTTCCTCTAGCACCTCCTATGGGCAGAGCCTAACAAGGAGCAAGCTGGCAATGCAGAAACGAGGTCTGCAGAGCCCCAGCATCATAAAGAAGGGTGGGTTTGGAGCTGAGACACAATATCTTAATAACTGACACATCTCCAAAAAGTTTGAAGTTGAGTGAGGGTGAGCTAAGCGCTTCCCCATAACATCACTACCAGTTCACACAAAAGCAAGTCTCTGACCAAACATCACACATGGAGACGTTTATTTTTTATTTTTAAAATTTATTTGTTTATTTTTGGCTGCATTGGGTCTTCGTTGCTGCACGCAGGCTTTCTCTAGTTGCGGCGAGCGGGGGCTACTCTTCGTTGCGGTGCGCGGGCTTCTCATTGCGGTGACTTCTCGTTGCAGAGCACGGGCTCTAGGTGCGTGGGCTTCAGTAGTTGTGCTTCGTGGGCTCAGTAGTTGTGGCTCGTGGGCTCTAGAGCACAGGCTCAGTAGTTGTGGCGCAGGGGCTTAGTTGCTCCACGGCATGTGGGATCTTCCTGGACCAGGGATTGAACCCCTGTCCGCTGCTTTGGCAGGCAGATTCTTAACCACTGGCCACCAGGGAAATTCACGGAAGCGTTTATTAAACAGGCATTCATTAGCAACCAGGCACAAAAAAGTCCCTGCAACCTATTCTCTAGGCTTGAGAAGCCCCAGCTCTCAGCCTACTCTTTGCATGAAAGGTCCATTAGAGGCAGATGCAACATTCCAGAATCATCAAGGAACCAGAAATCCTCCAAAACTAACGGTTGGACCAAGCCTCAGGTGCCATCTCTAAGGTGCAGCCTACAGGTCTTCCTAGATTCTGAAAACCTGTTCAGGTAAAGGTGGAGAGTATCTCAAACATAACCAAATCCATAGATCCTGAATCCCTTTAATTTCACCAGCAAGAGCCTATTTCTAACATCCGTCATGCTAATTAACAAGGCACCAGTTTCATCAATGAAAACCTATTTCTGACTTTCACTTTGCTAATTAGCGAAGCCTCAGGTATTGATGAAGCCCTTGTGATCTTGCATTTGGATATAGCCTTTCTGATGCAAAGCTAGCTGACTAGCTAGAGAGGGGATTTTCGATGCAGGGCAAATGACTACCTCCAGAATTGAAGTTTTAACTAACACAGACATAATGTCACACTATTCGGGTGGAAATATTTCAAAAATAAAATGCAGACATTATAAAAAGTTCTGTTTATACCAGGTGCCTCCAGGATTTGGTGGTGAAGCAGGCACCGTCCTTGCTCTGAAGAAACTTGTGGCCTGGAGACAAAAGATAAATAGGCAACTGCAGCATGTGTGAAGTGTGCCGATGAGATGCAGGGTCGGCCAGCACGGTCTGGGCACTTTTGTGAAAACATGGGAGGTACTTCCACTCAACTGTCAGCCAACCCGCTGTGTAGTTTGAGTTACCAGATAAACTACAGGATGCCCAGTTCAATTAGCATTTCAGATCGACAACAAATAATTTTTTAGTATAAGTACTTGTATTTTATTTGCTAAATCTGGTGAACCGACTTCTAGGCAAAGCCAGAAGGAAAGTCAAACGGGGCAGGATTCAGCTTGGTGGGTGTAGATCAGTCAAGGCAGGAGGGTGAGATAGTTGTAGGCTCTGTGCTGGAGTCATCCATTTCCTTCTGCCTGCTCAGAGAAGCCCAAGCGTTTTGAAGGTCAGGGGGTCCACTTCCCTGAGCAGTGCTGGTCCCAAGCCACGTGTGGCCTCTCTGAGCTTCCCCTTTTACAAATGCTGCAGAGTAAACCCCTTCTGCCAGCACATTCTTTCTTGAACAGACCCCCAAGTAGCTGATTATGTTTGAGTTTTCATAATGGCAATGCCACTTTTTTTTTTTTTTTTTTTTTTGTGGTACGTGGGCCTCTCACTGTTGTGGCCTCTCCCGTTGCGGAGCACAGGCTCCGGATGCACAGGCTCAGTGGCCATGGCTCACGGGCCCAGCCGCCCCGCGGCACGCGGCATGCGGGATCCTCCCGGACCGGGGCACGAACCCATGTCCCCTGCATCGTCAGGCGGACTCTCAACCACTGCGCCACCAGGGAAGGCCGGCAATGCCATTTTGCTTTCCTCTTCTAAATAGTTCCCCTGAATGGAATGTGTTTGCTCACAGCCTTCATTTTCTTTTTTGCACTGATGGCTGATCTCATTTTCCACTTACCCAGGGCTAGTCCAGCTGGGACTTCTCACCTCTGGCTTCAAGGCCTATGCCCTTTTAATTTTAAAATTTTAATTGGAGTATACTTGCTTTACAGTGTGTTAGTTTCTGCTGTACAATGAAGTGAATCAGCTATATGTATACATATATCCCCTCCCTCTTGGACCTGCTGTTTGTTTTCTGTCTGTGTCCTGGAAATCGTTATGCTCATCATAGTGAAGTAGTTGTTAGGTAAAATGAAGGACTCTGGGCTTAGAGTCAGAGTGAAACCGCACACAGACTGCGGCTTGAACACACAGGGTGGGACCCGAACCCAGCCGAAACCCAGATTTGGGACTTGAACCCACTGTCTTTTAATTGAAATTGCACACCTGGTCTCAGGACTTAATGAAGTTCAGGTTCTTTATGTCTCGATGTAGAAAGAATTCAGTGAGAAACAAAGCGATAGGTAAGAAGTAGATTTATTGAGAGAGATATACATTCCATACACAGAATGTGATCTGTCTCAAAAGGCGAGAACAGCCCTGGGAGAAACACACTCCACACACCGAGTGGGCCATCTCAGAAGGCAAGAGACCCTGAAATATGGGGTGGTTAGTTTTTATGGGCTGGCTAATTTCATAGGTTAATGAGTGGGAGGATTATTCCAACTATTTGGGGGAAGGGGCGGGGATTTCCAGGAATTGGGCTACTGCCCAGTTTTTGGCCTTTTATGGTTGGCCTCGGAACTGTCATGGCGCCTGTGAGTGTGTCATTTAGCATATGCTAATGTATTACAATGAGCGTATAATGAGGCTCAAGGTCCACTGGAAGTCAGTTCTTCTGCCATCTTGGGCCTAATCAGTTTTAACCATTTATATCATATCCTCAGTGACCAAGTCATTCTTTTAAAAGTTGTGCCTTGCCCTCTTCCCTCCTGTTTCAAGAGGGCTTGGACCTTATTTAGAAATGGAACCATCAGAGATGGGATCAGCAGCATGGGGAGGGCTTTGATGCTTAGGATCTACATATGTTCTGAGACTCATGCAGGTTGATGTAACAGAACCTCTTGATGAACCTGAACTCTGGGCACACAGAGTGACCCATGGCTAGGCCCTGTTAGTGATGTCCCAGCCCCAGGTGGTGCAGCAATTAAAGGAGCAGCCTCTGGGTCAAAGGCTGGAGACCCTGCTGGTGGGAACTCAGGGCAGGGGTGGCTCCCACCCCACCTTTGCAAAACCAGTCCCATTATTCCAGCCCTATGGCCTGGCCATGCCTGTGCCCATCTGGAAGATTCAAGAGGATGGAGGGCAGGTTCATGACATACCTGAGATATCAGGTATTTGAGGATCACATTTGATCCTCAAATCCACCAGGCTGGGGTCAGGAAGTGATGGCAGGGCCGAGGGGCAGGGGTTAAACGAGCACGGGCTTTATGGCCAGCTAGGTGGGAACTCGAAACTTTTCTTTACTAGCTGTGTTCTAGGGTGACTAGACAATCCCTCTGATTAGCAATTTTCCCACGTCAAAATGAGAATTACACTATCCACCTTTTGGGGTTAAGAACTAAAGATAATATATATATGTAAGTGTCTAGCACTGCATCTGGCATATAGTTGTTACTCTCCATGAAACAGTGCTGCCAGAGATGGTGGTGATGGATGAGATGGTGGTGGTAGTGTGGGGACAATAAAGTTGGTAGTGGCGGCAGTGACAGTAGTGGCAGCTGTGAAGCTGGCAGCTGTTCACATTACCTTGAGTAGTCCTAGACATTGAATCCTTGTTGTAACTTATTCAGAGGGACTGGGCCAAGTGTTTGTTTGTTTTTTAATTTATTTTATTGACGTATAGTTGATTTACAGTGTTGTGTTTCTGGTGTACAGCACAGTGATTCAGTTATACATATATACATTCTTTTTTTTAAATATTCTTTTCCATTCTGGTTTATCATAGGCTATTGAACATAGTTCCCTGGGCTATACAGTAGGACCTTGTTTATCCATTCTCTATATAATAGTTCGCATCTGCTAATCCCAACCTTCCAGTTCCTCCCTACCCCCCTCCCTCTTGTGGGCCAAGTGTTTTTGTTATTATTGTTTAAAATTTATCAATTCGTTTTAACTTGCATACCTCACTTTCATTATTTGCTCCTCTCTATGGTGAATCTTTCTTCTTTTTTTTTTTTTTGTAAATTTATTTATTTATTTTATTTTTGGCCATGTTGGGTCTTTGTTGCTGCGAGCGGGCTTTCCCTAGTTGTGGCGAGTGGGCTTCTCATTGCGGTGGCTTCTGTTGCAGAGCATGGGCTCTAGGTGCGAAGGCTTCAGTAGTTGTGGCACGAGGGTTCAGTAGTTGTGGCTCACAGGCTCTAGAGCACAGGCTCAGTAGTTGTGGCGCACGGGCTTAGTTGCTCTGTGGCATGTGGGATCTTCCTGGACCAGGGATCGAACCCGTGTGCCCTGCATTGGCAGGCGGATTCTTAACCACTGTGCCACCAGGGAAGCCCTTCATTCTTTTCTTTTCTTTCTTTTTTTTTTTTTTTCGGTATGCGGGCCTCTCACTGTTGTGGCCTCTCCCGCTGCGGAGCACAGGCTCCAGACACGCAGGCCCAGCGGCCATGGCTCACGGGCTTAGTTGCTCCGCGGCATGTGGGATCTTCCCAGACCAGGGCACGAACCCGTGTCTCCTGCATCGGCAGGCGGACTCTCAACCACTGCGCCACCAGGGAAGCCCCATTCTTTTCTTTTAATGTAAATATTTAATTTGTATTTTCTCTTAGAATATGTATATTGCTTTGGGTATGTGTATGTTTCTTTTACTTTGAAAATCAGCTTCTGGGCTTCCCTGGTGGCGCGGTTGTTGGGAGTCCGCCTGCCGATGAAGGGGACGCGGGTTCGTGCCCCGGTCCGGGAAGAACCCACATGCCGCGGAGCGGCTGGGCCCGTGAGCCATGGCCGCTGAGCCTGTGCGTCCGGAGCCTGTGCTCCGCAATGGGAGAGGCCACAACGGTGAGAGGCCAGTGTACTGCAAAAAAAAAGAAAATCAGCTTCATGGGAGTATAATTTACATGCAAACAATGTACCCATTTTAGGTGTGCAGTTCTATGAGTTTTCACAAATGTATATACCCATTTATCCACACCTTAATCAATATATTGATCATTTCCATCATCACAAAAAGTTCCTTCATATCCTTTTGCAGTCACTCCTTTCCCTCAACCGCAGCCCTAAGCAACACGAATCTGCTGTTTCTAACTAGATGTTAGTTTTACCTGTTCTAGAATTTAATAGACACAGAATCGTATAGTGCGTACTCTGTTGTGTCTGGCTTTTGTTCAATGTATTTTTGAGACTCATGCATGTTATTGCATGTATCAATAGTTTGTTTCTTGATATTGTATGAATATACCACAATTTATTCTCCCATTGCTATAGTTGAAATTTAGGTATATTTTGCATTATTATATACATTATATATATATTATTTTTTATTATATATATTATGTATATATATTATATATTATATATATATTATGTACATTTATGTATATAGTTTAAATTTATGTATATTAAATTTATGTTACGTATCTCCTGTTTCTTAGCTTTTTCACTAAGCATAAGCTTTAAGATTCACGCATGTGGCTAAATGTACATCTGATCTACTGCTACTAAATGCTTCTGTTTATTCCACTGTGGGCAGCCCCCAGGTTTTACCTAACCCCACAGTGATGAGTACCCAGTGTTGCTCTCCACCACAAAAAACACTGCATTGAGCATCCTTCTACATATACCCTATGGACCTCTGAGTTGCCATGGGATATATACCAGGAGGGGAATTGCTGGGTCTTTCTCTGTGTGTTTACTTATTTGTGTCAGAGGTGCCATATTATACTCCAGAATGGCTACACCAGTCTATATTCCTGCCAGCAGGGCCAGAAGGCTCTTACAGCCCCACAGCCCCATAACACTTGGCATCATGCAGCTAATTTTTGCAATCTAATGTATAAAAAGTGATATCTAATTTTTAAAAATTTGCATCTCCCTGGCTGCAAATGATTTTGAGCACCTCTCCAAGTGGGTTCCTCTTCTCTACACCACCTGTAGGTATTTTTTTTGCCCAGTTTTCTATTGAGGGTGCTGTTTTTCTTCTTGTTAATTTGCAGGTATTTCTTGTATAGTTGACATGTGAATCTCTTGTTGCTTTTAGAGATTGCAAACATCTTCCATTTTTGCTATCTATTCACTTTGTGGTGTCTTTCAATAAACAGAAACTATTGATTTTGAAACAATCACATTTCTTCTTTCGTGTTAAGGTTTGTGCCTTTGAAGTTTTATTTAAGAAGTCTTGGGCTTCCCTGGTGGCGCAGTGGTTGAGAATCCGCCTGCGGATGCAGGAGACACGGGTTCGTGCCCTGGTCCGGGAAGATCCCACATGCCGCGGAGCAACTAAGCCCGTGAGCCATGGCCGCGGAGCCTGTGCTTCCGGAGCCTGTGCTCCGCAACGGGAGAGGCCACAACAGTGAGAGGCCCGCATACCGCAAAAAAAAAAAAAAAAAAAAGAAGTCTTTCTCTGCCTATAGATCATAAATATATTCTTCTACATTTTCTTTTATTAACTTTATGGTTTGAACTTTCACATTTTGGTTCTAAATAGGAAAACCCCTCAGCTTTCCACCTGTGTTGGGAAAAACCCAGTTCTTCCCAACTGTGTGTGTCTTCCCTGTGAGTCTCCTTTCCTACTCACACAAAACACGTCACTTCTGACACTTCTGGTCACCAAATGTGTGGAGATTGTTTCCCCACACCAAGCAATTCCCTGCAACACCAGCTGGGTGTCCTGCCATTCAACTCAATTCTGACACCATCTACCAGGAAACAGCATCAGATTCCACAGGTTAAGGGCTCAGTCCCAGGAGACTGCCTGAGCCCCCCTCTCCTGCCCCCCCCCTTACCTACTTCAGATGCCAGTCAAAAGCCCAGGGTGTCACCTGTGCTTCTAACCAACCAGATAGATTGGAGCTTCCAATGACCTTCTTCTCAGGTTCCATTAATTTGCTAGAGCAGCTCACCGAACTCAGAGAAACATTTTACTTACTAGATCACCAGTTTATGATAAAAGGGTATAACTCAGGAACAGGCAGATGGAAGAGAGGCATAGGGCAAGGTGTGGGGAAAGGGCACAGAGCTTCCATGCCCTCTTTGGGCTCACCACGCCCTCCATGTCTCCACATGTTCCCCAACCCGGAAGCTCGACGAACCCAGTCTTTTTGGGTGTTTATGGGGGCTTCATTACATAGGCAGGAGTGATTAAATCATTGGCCATTGGCAACTGAACTCAATCTCTAGTGCCTCCCCCCCCCCCCGCCCCCCAGAGGTGGGGGGAGGGGCGCAGTGGGTCTTAAAGTTGCAACATTCTAATCACCTGGTTTTTTCTTTTGGCAACCAGCCCCCATCCTTTGGTTACCTAAGGGCTTTCGAAAAGTCATCTCATTAACATCACAAAAGAGAGCTTTCTTGTCCTTATCACAGGAAATTCCAAGTGTTTTAGGAGCTGTGAGCCAGAAACTGTGAAGACCAAATATATATGAGAAATATATTTTGATCATCTGAATGACCAAGTCTTTCTTTCTTTCTTTCCCTTCCTTCCTCCCTTCCTTCTTCTTTCTTTCTTTCTCTTTCTTTTTTTTCTTTCTTTCTTTCTCTTTTCTTTCTTCCTTCCTTCCTTCTTTCCTCCCTCCCTCCCTCTCTCTCTCCCTCCTTTTTCTTTTTCTTTCTTCCTTCCTTTCTCCCTTTCTCTATCTCTTTCTTTCTTTATCATGTTTTAAACATAACTGACTGTCTCCTTCTCATGCTTATTTAACATCCGAGTAGACTCTACCCTGCAATCGCCCTGCAATCGCTGTTCTCAGATAGTCATTGTCATTGTTTATCCTTCCAACATTTATTTCTGAATTTATAAACAAATTAAAATATATTCTTTTTAAAAAATTCAACTTATTTAAACTAAAAAAAAAAAGCAAAAACAAGATATACATTTCTTATAAATCACAATATCAAAGGTTCTTAATCCAAAGGATTGGGATCCAGTTTTAATTTTTCCCTCTTTGGTATACCAGTTTTATTTCTCATCTCCATACAGGTGATCTCCAAAGCCTTGGCTCTTCCATGAGTAGTTTGAAAAAAGAAATCTCTTATTTAGAATTTGTTTGAACTTTTTCTTAAAGTATGGCATACATACATAAAAGTTCTCAAATCATAAATGATTTGGTGAATTTCCAAGTGAAAGCACCATGAAACAGACCTTTGCCTGCACTCCAGAAGCCTTCCAATCACTACCTATCATAGATTAGTTTTGTTTTTGTTTTTTTGTTGTTGTTTTGCTTCATACAAATGGAATCATACTTTATGTTCTCACTTGTGTCTGGCATTTTTCACTCAATATTATGTTTGTAAAATTTATCCATATTGTTGTGTCTAATTGCAGTTTATTCATTCTTATTTCTGTATGGTATTCCGTTACATAATCATTCCACTGTTGTTGTTTTTTTTAAATTTTATTTATTTTTTGGCTGCGTTGGGTCTTCGTTGCTGCACACGGGCTTTCTCTAGTTGCAGCAAGCGGGGTCTACTCTTTGTTGCAGTGTGCGGGCTTCTCATTGCCCTGGCTTCTCTTGTTGCAGAGCATAGGCTCTATGCATGTGGCCTTCAGTAGTTGTGGTGCATGGGCTCAGTAGTTGTGGCTCTCAGGCTCTAGAGCACAGGCTCAGTAGTTATGGCGCATGGGCTTAGTTGCTCCACGGCATGTGGGATCTTCCTGGACCGGGGCATGAACCTGTGTCCCCTGAATCGGCAGGTGGACTCTCAACCACTGCGCCACCAGGGAAGCCTTCATTGTGGTTTTAATTGGCATTTTCCTAATACCTAATTAAGTTGAATGCCTTTTAAATATTTAATTGCCGCTTGAATGTCTTCTTTTTTGAAGTGTCTGCTCAAGACTTTTGCCTGTTTCTCTTTTGTGTTATGTCTTTTTCTTATTAATTTGTGAATGTTCTTTATATAGCCTGGATATGAGTCTTTTTTCCGATATATGTACTGACAATATCTTCTCTCAATCTGTAGGTTGCCTTTTAATTCTTTTAATTTCAAATAGTCCAATAGCCCTTTTTGTGTTCTGTTAAAGACGTCTTTGCCCACACCAAGTCATGAAGATGTTTTCCTCTAAAAGCTTTATTATTTTATCTTTTATATTTAGATCTGCACTTCTAAAATTGATTTATATGTATGGTATGAGATAGGGATCTAGATTCTTTTTTTTCCATTAGGTATAATATTAACCCAGTACCATTTATTTAAAAGGCTATCATTTTTTTCCCCACTGTACACCAGAGTCACTATGTCTGCCTCTGGGTTTTCTATTCTTTTCCGTTGATCAATTTATCCTTGTGCTAGTACCTCATTGTATTCCCTAGAGAGGGCTTATATATATTCTTGATTAAGTTAATTCTTAGACACTTTATAGTTTTGTATATTATAAATGATGTTTTGTTTTTATTACATTTTATAGTTCCTAGTTATTTCTGGGGGGTAAAGAACTGTTACTAATTTCTGTAGGTCGATTTTCTAGCTGGAAAACTTATGTATGTCTCCTATTAGAGTTAAGAGTTTGTTGATTGTATTCTGATTTCTAGATAGATGATCATATCACCTGCAAATAGCAGTCTAATCTTTTTTCCTTCTAAAAATAATACTTCCATGATGGTTAATTTTATGTGTCAACTTGCTTAGACTATGGTGCACAGTTTATTGGTCAAACACCAATGTAGCTGTTACTGTGAACGTTTTTTTTTTAGATATGATTAACATTGAAATCAGTAGGCTTTGAATAAAGTAGAAGGATATGGGTGAGCTATATCTAATCAGTGGAAGGCTTTAAGAATAAAAAGACTGACATTCCCAAGGAAGGGGGAATTCTGCCTGCAAAGTGTCTTTGGACTTGAGCTACAACATAAGCTCTTCCTTGGGTCTCCAGCCCACCAGCCTACTCAGCAGATTTCAGCCCTTCCAACCCCCACAACTTCATGAGCCAATTTCTTAAAATAAATCTCCATCTCTCTCTCTCTCTCTCATTTATCTATCTACATCCTATTGGTACCTAGACTAATATAACGTCTTAATAATTTTCATTTTCTAACATTGGTCAGGACTTTCATGCTATATCAAACAGTAGCAGTGATGAGGACATCCTTGTCTTACAGTCTTAAAAGGAATGTGTCTAAAGTTTGTCCGCTGAGTGTATTTGCTATAGGTTTTGATATATAATCTTTATCAAAGTTTCTTTATATTCCTAGTTTGCTAGGTTTACAGATATTGAACCTTAGTTGAATTTCTGGGATAAAACTTTTATTATGATGGATTAAAAAAAACCTGTTGAACTCAGTTAGCTAATATTTTGTTCAGGATTTATACATCTGTATACATAAATGAAAAAGTCCTATAAGTATCTTATAAAATTTTATCACTAACTAAGTTTGGAGTTAAGATTATACTGGCCTCATAAAATGAGCTGGACAGCTTTCACTCTTTTTCTAATTCCCTGAAACAATTTCTGTAAAATAGGAATTAAGTGTTTCTTAAAAATTTCATAGAACTCACCTATAAAACCATCACGGCTTGAAGTTTTGGGGGAGGGGATGTCTGACAGCCATTTCAATCACTTTAGACTTATTGGCCTGGAATTATTCATCTTCTCCTTGATTAAATTTTGACATTTTATATATTTCTAGAACTTTATTTCATTTTAATTTTCAGTATTAGTAGTACAGAGTTATTCATAATGCTTTTCTCTTTCTTAATCCTCACTTTTCTGTCTGTAGTTATTTCTTCCTTATATTTCTGTATTTTATTTATTCACATCTTCTCCCTTTCGTTCTTAAAAAGAATGGGAGGTAAAGAACTGTTACTAATTAAGCATTAACTAGTAATTAATTAATGCTTGCCAGAGGTCTGTCTTTTTAAAAGTATTTTTACAGAACCAGCTCTTGACTTTTAAAATAATGCCTATGGTTTTTGCTGCTGTTCTCTATTTCATAGAGTTCTGCCAGAATCGAGCCAAGTATTTGCAGTTGTTTTCAATAAGAGCTGAACATGCAAGCAGAAGGTCAACTCCAGTTTCAATGTATCAATAATTGGTAACTATATCTGTCACAATATACTCTCTCGCCAAAGTTGCAATTATTCTAGGAAGATGGTCAAATTGTTACCTTGGCCACAGTACATATATCAAGGAACTGTTCACAGGAAAACATGAAAATAGAGTCTAATATTGGAAAGACAGTAATATTGATGATACATGCCTGGACTTTCCAGGACCTGTGATCTATTCAGCAAATGCACCACCTTGAGAAGGTCATGAAATCCTGGCCAAGAATTTTGCAGGACCAATCCAGAGACGGGACTTCTTGACTGTGACAAGCTCATTTGCAGAATCATTTGATATCCTCATTGTTCTAGCTCAGACCCCTGCTCTCACACGCTCAGATCTTCAGTGGGCAATTTATAGCATGGGCGTTGCAAGTCACTTATCTCTGGTAATGGGTCTGCCTTTGTGTCAGTTGAGTATAGAGGATTTATGGACAGGAACTTTATCCCACTGTGGCCATCCTCCCCCATACCCCCAGATAAATGGGCAGATGATGAAGCAGGTACAGTGTGCTAAGGATGCTCTAAAGTAGATTACTGGAAAGATGAGCCATAAGACATGCCAGGTTTCTCACTGTCACATATGTCACACACTATTCAACCTTTACAGTCAGTCCTGCTGAATTACCATGGGACCATCCAATAAGAATGGTCTCAGCTGTCTCCACACAGATAAATAAGTATGATGTCTGAATACCATTCTGTCTGTAACTATATTTCACTTATTTTTACCCTATGAGTTAGTCTTAGACTTGTGAGGTTAAGCCAAGGGTGGGTTCTGCTGCTAGAATAATTAATGACCTCAGAGTGCAGTTAGGTCAGTATGGAATTATCCGGTTGATCAATGGTAAAATATCCCTCTCAGTTATTATTTGAGAAAGACAGATGAATAGAAATGTGTCCTTCAGAGTCACTGGTGTTGATTTTTCAGACTCATGAGGATTCCTCAAGGCTGTAAGGATGGAAGCAATAACTTTTCAGTCACTAAAAATATACCCAGTATTTTACTTGGGTACTTCCCAAGAATACTACTGCAAAACAGTTTGTCATGGTCCAGATTTCCTGGGAAATGACCCTGAGACTGAGATTTGCATGCAGGAAGTTTATTGAGCAGTGCTCTCAGGATCTCCACCTGAGGGGCATGAGGGATGCAGAATTGGGCAGAGGAAATTTAACTGTGTTGGTTGGTTGCAACCAAGGCCCAGAAGAGCCCATGGGGAGCTCTGAAGCTGGGATGGTTCTTCAAAATTATTCCAAATTGAGATGAGGAAGTCAGGGCTTTGTATTTCCACATTGACTGGTCATTGGATATGGGCTTGCCTCTGGGAAGGGAACATGAGATAGGTATTTTCAGCTGAAGGCAGTCCCCAGTGAGGGAAAGCGGACAGCTGTTAGCTGCCAGCACTCCCAGCAGCAGAGGGGATGAGTGCTTCAGTCCCAAAGTGGGACATTTGAGCATTGTGACATGGCACACACTACAGTCCACCCCTTGTGCCACTCAGATCCACTTGCTTCATAGAATCAAGTTGGAGAGCAACTCTTCCAAGATTCAGGTGGGCTTTATTTCCTGGAAAAACTTACCAGAAGAAGGTTAGTGAGACGAACTACAGACCCAGGTACAGCAACTGGCCTCAAGGTCTCAACTGATATTCACTGTCTCCTTTCTCCACTACCTATTCTAGATTCTCTCCATGCTTTGAGAGCAACTCTGTCAGTGTAGGTGACTCATCTGTTAACATGATGCAGAGTCTCATCCCTGATGGGTCTGAGCCCTGGTCACTATGCCCTTTTTAGGCTAGGGTGGCTATGTTTGTCCATATCCTATCAAAATTGGCCAAGGAAGTACCAAGAAGTACCCAAGATTATCACCTGAATGCCAAATATAATCCTCCCTGTCTCCATTGTGTAACACAGCCCTACCTCCTCTTGAAGATCAAGGCCAATTAAACCTACCAGGAAAGTGATTCTTCTTGTTACCTGCTTTCCTGTATGTCTCTAATTTTTTTATTCCTCAATTCCTCTATTACTGCTTTCTTTCATATCAAATGGATATTTTCTAGTGTACCACGTAAATTCCCTTGTCATTTCTTTTTTCTTTTCTTTTCTTTTTTTTTTTTTTGCAGTACACGGGCCTCTCACTGCTGCGGCCTCTCCTGTTGTGGAGCAGAGGCTCCGGACGCGCAGGCTCAGCGGCCATGGCTTACGGGCCCAGTCGCTCCGCAACATGTGGGATCCTCCTGGACCGGGACATGAACCTGTGTCCCCTGCATTGGCAGGCGGACTCTCAACCACTGCGCCACCAGGGAAGCCCCCCTTGTCATTTCTTACACTATATATTTTTGTTATTTTCTTAGCAATTGCCCTGGGGATTACAATTAACATGTTAAATTTATAACAATCCAGTATAGATCAATGAAAACTTAATTTCAATAGTATAGAAAAACTTTTCTCTATAGAATTCCATTCCCCTTATATCGTTATTGTCACAAAGTACATTTTTATACATTATGTGCCCATCAATATAGTCAGTAGATTTATAATTATTGTTTTATGCAGATGTCTTTAAAATCAGATAGGAAAAAGAGGAGTTACAAATATAAAATACATGGATAAACAACAAGGTCCTACTGTATAGTACAGGGAACTATATTCAATATCCTGTAATAAGCCATAATGGAAAAGAATATGAAAAAGAATATATATGTATATAACTGAAAAAATACATTAATACTCACTGTTATATTAACACATTATTGACTGGAGACATATTAATACATCTTTTGTTACCCGAACTTTATTGACCAGAGATGTATCAATACATTTTTATAGAGTGATACAATTAACATCACTGTGCGGAGTTGTTAGAGCTTAAAATTGAGCAAGGGTTCATTATACAACTTATGATTGTTGTTGTCATTCACATTTTGCTCTGTTAGGTTTTTGTTCCAACCTTGTGTATATTATAAACATAAAATTTTCAAAAATGATGCATCGTTAGGGACTTCCCTGGTGGTACATTGGTTAAGAATCTGCCTGCCAATGCAGGGGACATGGGTTCAAGCCCTGGTCCAGGAAGATCCCACGTGCCGTGGAGCAACTAAGCCTGTGTGCCACAACTACTGAGTCTGCGCTCTAAAGCCCGTGAGCCACAACTACTGAGCCCACGTGCCACAACTACTGAAGCCCATGTGCCTAGAGCCTGTGCTCTAGGCACAGGCAACAAGAGAAGCCACTGCAATGAGAAGCCCGCACACTGCAATGAAGACCCCATGCAGCCAAAGTAAATAAATAAATAAATAAAATTTAAAAAATGATGCATCGTGAAATTTTGAGTGAAGAAGAATTTTTTGGTGAATTTCATGCATATACTTACTCTCATTGTCTGAGTCACATATATACTAGTATCTCAGAAGATGATAGTTTCTTCAGAATATAGTTCTGATTCAGACGATGTGAATATTAGACCAACAAAAGACAGAAAACCTTAGTGATTTATTCTTATATGGAAAGTGAAAATGAAACTCACGGTGCTGGAGAATGGTCCTTTGCTTTTACAGAAGAGTGGATTGAAGACAATATTTCACGAAAATTAGAAGACTTTACAGGTGTGGCAGTTATAACTATTGAATGTAATAACCCACAAAGTGCTGGTGAAAATTCAGAATTAATTTTTGGCTGGCCAAAATAAAAATTGCTAGGCACAGGCGTTACTTTCCGCAAAAATCCCCTGGTCCATAGTGAGTTAACCTGTATAGTTATCTTTACCAGTATTCTTACTTCTTTGTGTGGATTTGAGTTACTGCTAGTGTCCTTTCATTTCAACCTGAAGGACTCCTTTTAGCATTTCTTGTAGGACAGGTCTGCTAGTGACAAACTCACTCAGCTTTTGTTTATCAGGGAGTATCTTAATTTCTCCTTCATTAAAAAATTATATCAATTATTTTTATTTGTTCTTTTTCACAAGAATTTATTTTGGAAGAAATTTAGAGCACTAATTTTTGAGTATAAATTCTATTTGTGAGAGAAAACACAGAATTCAGGTAGGCTTGGGATGCCCTTCGTTTTTGAAGGATAGTTTTGGTGGATATGGAATTCTTGTTTGGTAGTTTTTTTCCTTTCAGCACTTTAAATGTGAATGTGCCATCTCACTGCCTTCTGGCTTCCATGGTTTCTGATGAGAAGTCAGCTGTTAATCTATGTCTTAGTGCATTTGGGCTGCTATAACAGAATGCCATAGATTGGGTGGCTTATAAACAACAGAAATTTATTTCTTACAGTTCTGGAGTCTGGGAAGTCCAAGGTCAAGGTACCAGTGGATTCAGCACCCAGTGAGGGCCTATTCCTTCTTCATAGTCAGATGTCTTTTTACTGTTTCCACTCATGGTAGAGATGTGAGGGAGCTCTCTGGGGTCTCTTTTATAAGGACACTAATCCCATTCATGAAGGTTCCACTCTCATGACCTAGTCATCTCCAAAAGCCCCATCTCTAATACCATCACTGTGAGGGCTAGGATTTCAACATGTGAACTTCAGGGGGACACAAACATTCAGACCACAGTAATCTTATTGAAGATTCCTTGTACATGATGAGTTTCTTCTCTCTTGCTTATCAAAAACTCTCTCTTTGTCTTTCAACAATTTGATTATTATGTGTCTATGTGTGGATATCTTTAAGTTTATCCTACTTGGAGTTTGTTTTGTTTCTTGGATGTGTATATTAATGATTTTCATCAAATTTGGGAAGTTTGGGCATTATTTCTCCAAATATTCTTTCTGCCTCTTTCTCTATCTCCTTTCCTTCTTGGACTTCCATTATGCATGTTAGTATGCTTGATGATGTCTCAATGTTCTCTTAAGCTTTATTGATTTTTATTTATTCTTTTTTTCTTCCTCAGACTAGGCAATCTGAATTGACACATTTTTACGTTTGCTGATTCTTTCTTCCACCTGCTTGAATCTGCTGTTAAGCCCCTTAGTAAATTTTCATTTCAGTTACTGTGCTTTTTGACACATTTTTACGTTTGCTGATTCTTTCTTCCACCTGCTTGAATCTGCTGTTAAGCCCCTTAGTAAATTTTCATTTCAGTTACTGTGCTTTTCAACTGTAGAATTTTTATTTGATTCCTTTTTATAATTTCTATCTCTTTATTGACATTCTTTTTGTGTGTGTGTGAGAGACGTTTTTTCATGGTTTCCTTTAATTCTTTAGACAGATTTAAACTAGCTGATTTAAAATCTGTGTCTGGTAAGTCCAATGTCAGGGCTTCCTTAGGGACTGTTTCTATTATTGTTTTTTTTCTGTGTATGGGTTATACTTTTTGTTTCTTTACATGCCTCATAATTTTTTTTGTTAAAAACTGGACATTTTGGGCTTCCCTGGTGGCGCAGTGGTTGAGAGTCCGCCTGCCGATGCAGGGGACACGGGTTCGTGCCCCGGTCCGGGAGGATCCCACGTGCCGCGGAGCGGCTGGGCCCGTGAGCCGTGGCCACTGAGCCTGCGCGTCTGGAGCCTGTGCTCCGCAACGGCAGAGACCGCAGCAGTGAGAGGCCCGCGTACCGCAAAAAAAAAAACAAAAAACTGGACATTTTGAATATTATAATGTGGCAACTCTGAAATTAGACTCTCTTTCACCCTGGGATTTTTTTGTTGCTGCTTGTTGTAGTAGTAGTAGTAGTTGTTTGCTTGTTTACAGACTTTTTTGAACTAGTTTTTTAAAGTCTGTATACTTTGCTGTGTATGGCCATTGAAGTCACTGTTCCATTAGCTTAGTTGTCAACTAGAATTGTAGAAAGATTTCTTTAAATTCCTAGAACCAAGAAACCAATAAAAGGAAAAAAAGCTCTATGTGTATGTTGGAGTACACCTTCAACACTCAGCCAGGTATCAGTAGTTTACAACTCTGCCTTAGCCTTCACTTCTTGCTTGCACAGAGCCTGAAGGTCACTCAGAGATCAGAGCTTAGAGCCTTCGTAGGTCTTTCCTGACCATGCATACAGCCCTGGGCAGGCATGTGGACTTCTAGCACCCTAGGAATACGTCAGAGCTTTTCAAAGCCCTTACTCCCAAAGGACCCCATTACACAACTTTTTCCTCCCATGCTTTTTAGTTAGTCTGTCGTTTGTTTGCCCCAACTGTTATCTATTGCCCCAGGCAGCAGTGACTAACATAGCTGCCTGTAAATGTTTTCAACAAATGCCTCTGGTAGTCATCTCAACAGTGGGAGAGTTCTGAGTTAGATGAGATAAAGGCAAGCCCTTTGAGCTGGTCCTCCAGGAAGCCATCAGACAGGTAGAAATAAACAACCACAGTTCTTTGTGAGTAAGGTCCATTCTTCTCCCTCCAGTACCAACACTAATACTGGGAATGTAGGCTGTTATCATCAAGGCCACTGCCATAATGGGGAGTAGGTGATAGGACCAGGGTTAGTTAAAATGTCACAAAGCTCACTGTTCTTACTGAGATTCAACCTGTTTTTCTTGACTAAGCATTTCCCTCGTTGCTACAATGTTTTGGTTACTTTCCAGAGTTCTGAAAAAGTTGATTATGACAGTTTTTTTCATTGCTTTCATGGAAGGATGGACTTTTGGCATTTGTTACTTTGCCATTTTTGCTAGCATTAGCCTTTAACATGGAGAAGTAGGCCACTTCTGAAGGCCGTGAAGGTTTAGGGGTATATGGCAGGTTAAGATTTTGTTGATTGCACTGATCCATATGTCCCTATTTTATATCTCAGGGTCCCACCCCTTCCCAATCAGGGCCATGATCTTGGTACAGCACACCCTCTGGAGTTGAGAATTTTACTTTCTCTAGAGTTCTGCTACTCTTATAATTAAGTCCTGGGCCTGACTCTCGGCTTTTTCTATCTGGTGGCTGCAGGAGATAAGAGTCTCTTTTAATGCAGTTGGGATAGGACACTGATGGAAAGGAATTCATTGGCCTGGTGCAATGTCTCAGACATTTAAGAGATACAGGGGAAATAATAATTATAAAGACCATAGAATTAAAAGGATATTTCTGAGAGCAATTGATTCATTGGAGAAAAACAATAAAACGTTGTGGATGACAAATCACCAATTAACAGCAAAAAGTAAAAGCTATATAGAGAGCTTCCATAATAATGCTAATAAATACAATAATACTAAAAACTACCAAAGTATTTCAAATGAAGTCACAAAAGGAGAGAAAAGGAAATACAGAACTTGCAGCACAAATAGAATGTCTTCAGCAAATGATAGACTTAAAATTAAATATATTATTAATTATATTACATGTAAAGTAACTATATATATATATTTTTTTTCACCAAAGGGAAGAAGATGTAACTATATTCTCAAAGAAATAAGCTTTATGGGAAAAATTATTACTAGAGATAGAAGAGATTTCATAATGATTTTTTAAATGTTTGATTCACCAAGAAGATATACCAATTTTAAGTGTGTATGCTTCTGATCAGAAGGCCCCTAAATTAAGCAAATCATAATTACGAAGGGAAAGCTCAACCCTTGATCATAGTAGGAAATTTTAACATACTTCTCTTAGTAACTGCTTAGTACATTGCAGACAAAAATATCAGTAAAGATACAGAACATTTGTAGAACTCAATTATCAAACATGACCTAGTAGACATATAAAGAACAATGTACCCAACAACTATAGAAAATAGCTTCTTTATCAGCTCCAATGAAACAGTTACAAAAATTAACTAGACTGGGCCATAAGGCAAGTTTCAACACATTTCAAGAAATGGAGTATGTTTTCTGGCCATAATTCTTATAAGCTAGAACTCAATAATAAAAAGGTAACTTAAAATCCTCACAAGTTTGGATTAAGAAATATACTTCTAAATGACTAAATAAGACATTAGAGTGAAAATAAAATAGTATTTTGAACTGAATGATAATGCTATATACCAAAACTTGGGAGACACAGCTAAAGCAGTACTAAAGCTAAGAAATGTAGAACCTTAAATACATATATTAATAAAGGGGAAAGCCTGAAAATTAATGAGCTGAGCACCCATATCAGGAAGGTAGAAAAAGAACAGCAAATTTCAACCAAAGAGAGTGGAAAAATGAAGTAATAAAGATAAGAGCAGAAATCAATGAAATAAAAAGTAAAGATATAATAGAGGCATTCAACAAAACCAAAAGCTGGTTCTCTGAAAAGATTAATGAAATTGATAAATCCATGCATGTCAAGGTTGACCAAGAAAAAATGATAAAAGACACACATTATCAATATCAGGAATGAAAAAAAAGGCTCACTATAGATCCTTTAGATATTACAAAGATAATAAAAGGATATATGAACAATTTTATGCCAATAAAATAAAAATTTTAGATTAAATGTACAAATTACTAGAAAAATAAAATGTGTCAAAAGGATACACGAAGAAATAGAAAATCTGAATATTTCCATAACTATTAAATGAATTGAGTCTTTTAAAACTTTCCCATACCACCCACTCTCCCCTGCCTCAACTCCAGGCCTAGGTGACCTCATCCAAGAATTCTACCATACATTTAGAGAAGAGATAATACCAACATTATGAAACTCTTCCAGATAGTGGTAAAAGATGGATCATTCCTATACTCCTCTGGTAAAGGCAACATTACCTAGATAACAATATGCAACAAGAACATGATAAAGAAAGAAAATTTACAGACCTATCTTTCTCAAGAACACAGATGCAAACTATCCTAACCAAATATTAGCAAACTGAACCTAGCAATATAACAGGAGGGAGGACTTCCTTGGCAGTCCAGTGGCTGGAACTCCACGCTTCCACTGCAGGGGGTCCTGGGTTTGATCCCCAGTCAGGGAACTAGGATCCTACATGCTGCGTGGCATGGCCAAAGGGGGAAAATAGGAGGGAAATAAAAGGATAATGTACCTTAACCACATAAGATTTAATCCAGAAATGCAGAGTTATTATGATAATAGAACATCAGTCAGTAGAATTTACCACATTAACAGAAAAAGGAAAGGAAATCACACAATCTATTTTATAAATGAAGAAAAAATGATAAAATTTAACATTCATTTATTGATAAGAACTCTTAGCAAACTTTCTCATTTTGATAAACGTGATATACAAAAACTTTATAGCAAAAATTATGCTTAGTGGTGAGGTGTAAAAAGCTTTCCTTTGAGATCAGGAAAAGGATAAGTTTCCTTATAACGGTTCTAGCCATTGCAGCAAAGCAAGAAAAATAAATAAAAGGTATAAGAACTAGAAAAGAAGAAGTAAAACTGTAATTATGTGTAGATGATGTTACTGGGTACACAAAGTAGGAAATCCAAAATATCTCACAGATAAACTATTAAAGTTAATAATTAGCAAACTGCTGTGTACAGGGTCAATATAAAAATCAATTGTACTTATATATACTAGCCAAAACCAGAAACTGAAGTTTGATGCCATTTACAGTAGCATCAAAGAAGATCAAGTACGTAGGAAAAAATTTTTTTAAAAGGAGCATAAGATGTCCTGCAGTAAACTATTAAACATTACTAAGAGAAATTAAAAAGAAAAAACTAAATAAAAGAAATATACCATGTTCTAGAACTGGATGGTTCAATACTATAGAGATGTCAGTACTCCCCAAATTGATCTTCATATTCAATGAAATTATAATCAAAATCCCAACAGGTGTTTTTTTTTGTCTGTTTGTTTTGTGGATCTTGAAAAATTGGTACTAAAATTTTATGAAAATTCAAGGAGTCAAGAAGAGCTGTGGCATGCTTGAAGAACAGAGTGGGAAGACTTGTTCTACTGCATATCAAGACATTATAAATTGACAGTCATTAAGACAGCATGCAATTAGTAACAAGATAGAAAATAAACAAATATGACATAATAGAGGGCCCAGAAACAAATCTTTGCAAATATGGACATGATTTATGACAAAAGCAACATTGTAGAACAGCAAGACAAGGATGGTCTTTTTTAATAAGTGGTCCAAGAACAAATGAATAGCTATATTTACGAAAATGAAACTTGATCCCTACCTCACACCATGCACAACAATCAATTCCAGGCAGATTAAATACCTGCATGTAAAAGACTAAACAATAAAGCTTTGGAAGATAACATATGAGAATGTCTTCTTGACCTTGGGGTAGGGAAAGATTTTTTAAAATGGTACACAAAAAGGATTAATCATAAAAGGAAAAGGTTGATAAATGTGACCACATTAAAATTTAATATTTTCTCTTCATTAAAAGACACCATTACAAGACTGATAGGCAAGCCACAGGATGGGGGAGGATATTTGCAATTCATATATCTGACAAAAACCTCTGACTGAAGCTATATAAAGAACTTCTACAAATCAATAAGCAAAAGACAGAAAAGCACAGTAGAAAAGTAGGCAAGAGATTTGAACAAGTGTTTCACAAAAGAGTGCAAATAAATGTTTGAAAAGGGGCTTAATCTTATTAGTAGTCAAAGAAATGGAAAATAAAACCACAAGGAAATACTACGACATACCCACCAGAATAGCTAAAATTTAAGAATGACAATGCTAAGTCTTTGCAAGGATATAGAACAATAGGAACTTTCATACACTACTAGGGGGGAGTATAAGATATAACATTTTCAAAAATAATGTAACATCATCTACCTAAGTAGTTGATTATTTATTTTTAATGACCTTATTGAGATATAATTCACATACTATACAATTCACCCATTTAAAGTGTACAATTCAGTGGGTTTTGGCATATTACATTATTACTGTTTTTGGAATTGTGGTAAGATATAAATAACAAAATTTGCCATTTTAACCATTTTTGAGTATACAATTCAGTGGCATTATTTACACTCACAAGGTTATGTAACCACCATTGTCTATTTCTAACCTTTTAAAAAAGACTTTATTTGTTTTAAAGCAGTTTTAGATTCACAGCAAAATTGAGAGGAAGGTATAGAGATTTCCCATATTGCCCCTGCCCCGACATATGAAGAGCCTCCTCCATAATCAACATGCCCCATAGAGTAGTATGTTTGTTGCAATTGATGAACCTACACTGACACATCATCATCACCATAGTTTACACTGGGGTCCACTCTTGGTGTTGTACATTCTATGGGTTTGGACAAATGTATAATGACATGAATCTACCATTACTATATCATACAGAGTGGTTTCACTGCCCTAAAAATCCTCTATGCTCTGTCTATTCATTCCCACCCCTCCCCCAATCCCTAGCAACTACTGATCTCTTTACTGTCTCCATAGTTTTACCTTTACAAGAATGCCATAGTGTTGGAATCATACAGTATGTAGCCTTTTCAAATTGGCTTCTTTCACTTAATGAATATGGTAATATGGATTTAAGATTCCTCCATGTCTTTTCATTGCTTGCTACCTCATTTCTTTTTAGTGCTTAATATTATTCCATTTTTGGGACGTACCACAGTTTATCCATTCATCTACTAAAGGACATTGGTTGTTTCCAAGTTTTGGCAATTATGAATAAAGCTGCTATAAACATTCATGCACAGGTTTTTGTGTGGACATGTTTTCAACTCCTTTGAATAAATACCAAGGAGTATGATTGCTGGATTGTGTGGTAAGAGTATGTTTCGTTTTGTAAGCAATTGCCAAACTGTATTCCAAAGTGGCTGTACCATTTTTCATTCCCACTAGCAATAAATGAGAGTTCCTGCTGCTCCACATCCTTGTCAGCACTTGGTGTTATCAGGTTCTGGATTCTGGCCATTCTTTTTATTTTCATTTTAAATTTTAATTATTTAATTTTTTTATTGAAGTATAGTTGATTTACAATGTTTCAGGTGTACAGCAAAGTGATTCAGTTATATGAGTGTGTGTATATATATATATATATATATATATATATATATATATACATATATATTCTTTTTCACATTCTTTTCCATTATAAGTCATTACAGGATATTAAATATATTTCTCTGTGCTATACAGTAGGTCCTTGTTGTTTATTTGATATATAGTAGTGTATATCTGTTAATCCCATACTCCTAACTTATCCTTCCCCCTCTCCTTTCCCCCTTGGTAACCATGTTTGTTTTCTGTCTGTGAGTCTATTTCTGTTTTGTAAATAAGTTTATTTGTATCATTGTTTTTTAGATTCCACATATAAGCGATATCATATGATATTACTCTTTCTCTGATTCTGGCCATTCTAATGGGTGTATGGTGGTATCTTGTTCTTTTAATTTGCATTTTCATGGTGACATATGATATGGAGCATCTTTTCATATGCTTATTTGCCATCTGTACATCTTCTTTGGTGAGTTGTCTGTTAAGGTCTTTGGCTCATTTTTTAATCTGGTTGTTGATTTTCTTATTGTTGAGTTTTGAGTTCTTTGTATATTTTTGCATAACAGTTCTTTATCAGATGTGTTTTTTTGTAAATATTTTCTCCCAGTCTGCAGCTTGTCTCATCATTCCCTTCACATTGTCTTTTGCAGAGCAGATGTTTGTGATTTTAGTGAAGTCCAGCTTATCAATTATTTCTTTCATGAACTGTGCCTTTGATATTATATCTAAAAAGGCATTGCCATGCCCAAGGTCATAATAAAACTCTTTCATCACACCAAACCGAAACTCCGTACCTATTTAGCACTGATTCTCCATTCTTCCATCTCCTTAGCCCCTGATGACCTCTATACTACTTTGTGCGTCTCTGAATTTGCCTGTTCTAGATTTGTCATATAAGTAGAATCATACAATATTTGTCCTTTTGTGTCTGGCTTATTTCATTTAGCATAGTGTTTTCAAGACTTATCCACGTTGTAGCAGGTATCAGAATTTAATTCCTTTGTACAACTGAATAATATTCCATTGTATAGATAAACCAAATATTATTTATCCCTTAATCCATTGGTAGACACTTGTGTTGTTTCCAACTTTTGGTTATGGCGAATATGTGCTGTGAACATTGTAGCACAATGTCGGCATACTCTATTTGAGTCCTTGCTTTTAATTCCTTTGGGTATGTAGCCAGGAGTGGAATTGCTGGGTCATATAAGTACATTAATGTTTCAAGCACTTTTTACATGCTTTACATTTCACAATGAAAAGGAAAGCGAGAGGGGTGAGAAGAGAAAAAGGAGATAACAAGCATAGACAAGTCTTGAATATTCTGCTCCTCAAGGAAGCAGAGAAATGGGGTGGTAGCTGTAAGAGGAAGCAGGCTCAGGGGAAAGTTCTTTAGGATGGGAAAGATCAGAAACGTTTGTATGCTAATGAGAGTGATGTAGTGATGGAAGAGTAATTAATGCAGCAGAAATAAAGAAGAGAAGCCCCATCCCTCTTTGGATGGGAGGGCATGGTGTTGGCTTGAGCCAGGAGCAGGGGATGGTCCATCCCAAGCGGCAGGGCCGATGCTGCAGACGTGGTCGCAAGGATCATGTGGTGGAGGCCACACAAGTCCTCTTCCATTGCTTCAGTCTGCCCCATGAGCCGGGAAGCAAGGTCATTGGTTTTTTTTTTTTTTTTTTTTTTTTTTCGGTATGCGGGCCTCTCACTGTTGTGGCCTCTCCCGCTGCGGAGCACAGGCTCCGGACGCGCAGGCCCAGCGGCCATGGCTCACGGGCTCAGTTGCTCCGCGGCATGTGGGATCTTCCCGGACCAGGGCACGAACCCGTGTCCCCTGCATCGGCAGGCGGATTCTCAACCACTGCGCCACCAGGGAAGCCCAGGTCATTGGTTTTGAGTGAGGATGTCAGAGGAAGTATTAGAGATGGGAGGACAGCGCAGAAGGTGGGACCTTGTTAACTAGGAAAGTAGGAGGGCGGATGGACTGGGAAAGTATGGAATGATTGCTGGGCAGCATTTAGGGTGCAAATGAAGTTCATGGTCATTAACTTAAAGTGGGTCCAGTCAGCCTGCTTGAAAGTTTTCTCCACGTGGGTGCAGCCAGAATAGGTGTAGAGCTGCATGTGACTGTGGTTGGGTGTGGTGAGCACCATGAGGCCAGAGAGAGGTAGGAGCTGAGGGTTCTGCCTGGGAGTGATTGGAATCATCAGTCATGGCATCTGAACAATGTAAGGAGGGGACAGGGACCATCCAGCGGAGGAGGGACAGTGGAAAGATGGAGGGTCAATGACAATGGAAGTCAGGAGGCCTTAGTCAGAAAGAAGGATGCATGATGTTGACTTGAGGAGGAGCTGCAGTTTTCGGGGATAAGGCCTAATGTTCAGCTGGGGCAGTGACGGGGGATGGGGACAAGAGCAGTGGAGGTGAGGAGGTCAGAAAATGGGGAGGCCAGGCTGGTGGAAGGTTCATCTACCTGTAGATGGACCTGGCTCCCTCTTGAATGAACACCCGTTTCCCCAGACTGTCTTCAACGGCATCAACAGTGGTTAAGGGGAAGACCTCTGTATTTTGCCTCCCCCAGTAGGGGTTAGAGGGGGCTATGAGCCTGGGGCAAAGATCACACACACTACCCCCACCTCCCAGCACCCCCCGCAAGCCTTCTACCCCACTCTCGTCACCAGGGATCAAGAGGGGCCATCGAGGGTCACGTATTTATTGAGCACCACTGATACCTACTGTTTACTTACTATGTGGCAGGCATGGTGCTGAGTACTTTACATTTCTTCTCTCATTTAACCCTTTTAATAACAGTGAGGAAAATATGGTTCATTTGCCCATTTTACAGCTGAGAAAATGCAGACTCAGAATATTTAAACCCTGGTCTGCTGATCCCAGCATCTGAAAACCTGAATCTGCTGGCTCCCCTGGTGGGCGATCTGGAGATGAACCAGCTCCAGCCCCTGATCTCAGGCGTGGAAACAAGTCACTGAACTCCACTCTGCACGTTTATTCTTTCGCTCCACGTCCCCCAGGGCCTCCTCTCCCTTCCTGTATGTCCAGATCCCACTTTCTCCCTGTCCCTGAAACTAGGGTAACCCACGTCCAGTTTTGCCCCAGACTGAGGGTTTCCTGGGCTGTGAGACTTTAAGCGATAAACTCTGAAATGGGGACATTTCCAGGCAAGCTGGGATGGTTCAGTCTCCCTGGCTGCAGCTCACCCTCTGGTTGCTCCCCCCCTTTTTTTCTTCCCCAGTGGTTTTGCAACCGCAGAACTCAGATTTGGACTTGAACCCACTATCTTTTAATTGAGATCACACGCCTGGCCCCAGGACTTGCTGAAGTTCAGGTTCTTTATGTCTCAGTGCAGAAGGAATTCAGTGAAAGGCCAAGTGATAGGTAAGAAGTAGATTTATTGAGAGAGATACACATTCCATAGACAGAGTGTGGGCTGTCTCAGAAGTCCAGAGCGGCCCCGCAATATGGGGTGCTTAGTTTTTATGGGCTGGGTAATTTCACAGGCTAATAAGTGGGAGGATTATTCCAACTATTTTGGGGATGGGGCGGGGATTTCCAGAAACAGGGCCACCGCCCACTTTTTGGCCTTTCATGGTTGGCCTTGAAACTGTCAAGGTGCCTGTGGGTGTGTCATTTAGCATATGCTAATATATTACAATGAGCATATAATAAGGCTCAAGGTCCACTGGAAGTTGAATCTTCTGCCATCTTGGACCTAGCTGTTTCTAACCAGTTTATGTCATATCCTCAAGGGCTATGTCATTTTTTTAAAAGGTTGTGCCCTGCCCCCTTCCCTCCTGTTTCAGTTTTGCTCATTTCGTGCATGGCGTTTGCTTGCCCTCCACTCTCTCCTTGGGGGCCACGAGTGCTTCCAGGCACCCTTTGGGAGCCCAGCACCCTGGCAGGAGGAGACTAGAAGCACAGTGAGGGCCTAGAATGGGCATTTCTTGAGCAGGGTCCATAAATGCCCTTTGGGTGCCCATCGTCGACCTGAATATCACCCCCAAACAGACACATCAACGAGCTAGAACATTCTGGGTTCAGCTGACACCTGGGGAGAAAAAAAGGGCAATCTCTCAGGCAGTTTCCCCATTCAACTCATTCAGTCATTCACAAAATGCTTATTGAGCACCTACTATGTGCCAAGTTCTGCTCCAGGCAACAGTGAACAAGCCAGGTAGAATCCCTGGCTTATGTTCCCTGGTTTTCCCAAAGCATTTGTCTCCCTGCCTGTCTCCTCAGTTAAAAAAAAAAAAGTGCCCTAGTCTTCCATATCCTTCAATTCCCAACACCTAGTACGGGATCTGTTACAGAGATGAGGTTCCATAAATGTTACATGAATGGCTGTTTGAATGAATGATTGAATGAATGAGTGATGTAAGGTTCTTAAATTAATGCCTTAAGTTCCATCCTGAGAGGTCCACTAACTTTGATAAGGTCTCTGCATGTTGAGGGCGGGTGTCCGCAGGAGGGATATGGCCAACTGTGCTTAGTGAGAAAGTGACAGCTGACAAAAGAGTGTGGGTCTGGGAGGGGTTGAGGTGCAGTGTCAAAGCGAAGGGGACTTCAGGGAAGCCTAGGGGGCTGGACTTGCATGCGGCTCCCAGTCCCCCA
Source organism: Kogia breviceps (assembly GCF_026419965.1). Lineage (NCBI taxonomy): Eukaryota > Metazoa > Chordata > Mammalia > Artiodactyla > Physeteridae > Kogia > Kogia breviceps. The sequence goes on along the minus strand of NC_081330.1, from coordinate 99,637,926 downwards.
CCCCCTCGGAGAGTTCTAAGGATCCTCTAGGGCAGTGGTTCCGAGAGGTCTCCAGACCATCCGCATCACCTGGGAACTGGTTAGAAATGCAAACTCTCGGGCAGCCCCAGACCGGCTGACTCAGAAACCCAATGGCTTTAACAAGCCTCTAGGGGATTCCAATGTGCTCAAAAGTTTGCGAAACACTGTGCTGGGTCAGCACTGGAAGAAAACCTTTGTAAGCGAGAAATTCTTTCTCTGCCCCGAGCGCAGAATCAGGGGAGCGGGTTTCATGCCTGCCCGCTGGGTGCACAGTAGAATCACCTGGCCTCTTCCCAGACCAATTACATCAGACTCCTTGAGGGTGGGGGAGGCAGGCATCAGCAGCTTTTAAAGCTCCCCAGCTGATTCCAAGCACAGCCAGGTAGCCTATCAGAAGCCCCTAGAGGGCTTGTTAAAGCACAGCGTGCCAGCCCCACCCCCAGAGCACCCCATTCCCTAGGTGTGGGCCAGGGCCTGGGGAATTCGAATTTCCAACAAGCTGCCAGGTGATGCACAGTGTGAGATCCACTGCCCAGAGAGTTTAGAGCAGAATAGAGATGTGTGAGAGGTGAGGGGGTTTGGGGAGAAATCCCAGCTTTCTCCCCACCCTCTCCCCCCCCCCCCGACTGAATTAAACATAGGACAGCTTGGTCTGAACTTTGCTTGTACGTGTATTTTCATTACACTCTGTCTGCGGGGGAGGGATGAGGTTCGTTGACATTTGTGGAGTAGCTGAATTGTGGTGTGAGCCACCCTCAGAGAAAGCAGGGATAATCGCCACCATCTCGGGAGATGCCCAGGAAAATCAGTGAAGAGGAGCCGCCTTGACTAGGGTCTCTAGGGCAGTGTGTGGAAAATCCTCCCTGACTCCCTTACCTCCATCGGGGCCTGGCCTCCCTGCCAGCGTTCTCTTAGGAGCAGATGCTTTCTTTTGTGATTTGATTCCACTGCCGCTTGCTCCCAAGCTCCCCTAGTCGGGAGGGGGAATAGGGAGCCAAGAGACTTCCTATCTGGTGGGTTTTTCAGTCACTCTGAGCTCATTCATTCATTCATTCAACAAATGTACATGGCCGCTCTCCAGAGGGTACAGGGAGTTGTGTCTGTTTTGAGTTTCCTGCACCGAATGAAATAAAGTTCTGCCAATACCGCCGGAGGCGTCCTGAGCGCATCTCCCGTCTCTACTCCAGAGGTAACCAGCAAATGAAACTTGATGACCGTCCTTTCTATACGCGTCTTTATGTTTTTATGACCTCGCTGTGTATCGCTACGTAAAGTTCGGTGGTGTGCCTAGAAAACCTTTGTACCTCCCTGTCATCCTGCTCTCTGGCTACGGGCTGCTCTTGGCTCAACTGTGTGTTTGTGAGGCTCCCGTCGTTGGCATCTGGGTCCTGCCTCAGGCGTGTTCCCTGCTGTTTGGCTTGCACGGTACGAGGACAGCACAAGGGATTGATCTACTGCTAAACCCGGCCCGTGGGTATCTCACTGGATCCTCAGAGTAACCCTACGAGGTAAGTACTATTTGTTTGTTTGTTTGTTTGTTTTGCGGTACGCGGGCCTCTCACTGCTGTGGCCTCTCCCGTTGCGGAGCACAGGCTGCGGACACGCAGGCTCAGCGGCCATGGCTCCCGGGCCCAGCCGCTCCGCGGCATGTGGGATCCTCCCGGACCGGGGCACGAACCCACGTCCCCTGCATCGGGCATCGGCAGGCGGACTCGCAACCACTGCGCCACAAGGGAAGCCCTGGTAAATACTATTATTAACCATATTTTGCAGATGAGGAAGCTAAGTGTGGTCCACGCACACCTGGTGCGTGTTGGGGCCTGATTCCCACCTGCGCCTGGACAACCCCGTCAGAGGGGCCTTGGTTTTCCCCATCTCTCTTTGGGGAATCTGGGTACTCATTCAGCATCACCTTTCACCCACTTCCGTGGCTGTGGGATCGCTCCCAGTCCCCCAGCCCCTGAAGGCACTGCTTAAAGGGTGTGGTGAGGCAATTTCTCATTCCGGGGCAGTGCCCTTTGGGGAGGCCTGCCTTCCAGGGGGCTGCCTGTGACCCCAGGAGGCCCAAGGGAGGAGGCCCAGAGCCTGGGCAGCTCTGGGCCTTGGTTGCCAGACCTTGATCCTCGTGCTACTCTCAGCTGGGACTTCCAAGGCCCATCTGCCCACAAGGCCAGGTGGCAGCAGTCGGCGGGAGGAGGCCAGGGCTGCGCAGGGAGCAGGAAGGCTATCCCTGGAGAAGGCCTGCCTCTGCCTTCAGCTATGTGACCTTGGGCAAGTCACTTCCTTTCTTGACCTCAACTTTCTCATCTGCGAAATGGGGCCTCCACTTTCATGTCTGAGGTTCACATCTCACATCCCTTCCAGCTCTAAAAACTTCTTGGTGTCCTGAGCTGCTACAGAGATGGAAGGGGAGGCTCTGGGGTGAGCTCACAGGGTTTGAAGGTGAGGGGCTCCTACTGGGAGGCGGGGGCTTTGGTGCCCTATTGCTAAAGCGACTGAATGATTTCTTCTTAAAAGGAAGAAATCCCCTTGTCTTTTTTGGATAATCATCTGTCAGGGGAGGTCCAAAGCAGGGAATCCAGGAGCCAGGGCGGGCGGCCATGCTGTGTAACTCGGAACCGATAGTACTCATGTCGTGATGAATCAGTAGAACTCAGTGCTTTAATCACAATAAGAGGAGACAGCCCCGTGAACAGGGACGCCTGGGCAGACAGATGGGGCCCGCAGCAAAGGCGGACGAGGCCCAGGCCCAAGCTGACCTCCTCGCCTCAGGTGCGCCCGCCCGTAGCGAGAGGTGGAAGGAGGAGCCGAGCCCCGCCCCCGCTGCTCCGGGCAACATCTCGCGGGAAGCTGTTCCTCTTACAGGGAGGGGTCACCCTACCCACGTGTACAGGCTTACCCTGCTGACCCCCATGCAGCTGCCGGAGCGTGGCGCCCTCAGAGTGAGTTAGCTGCTCATCTTTTCTCCTTGACCATGGGCTGCAATGACAGCAAACCACGTCGACCTGTCACCGCGGCATCCGGCATCCCAGCCCAGTGCCTAAGTGAGTGCGCACCCCGCTAACATCTGATGAACGCGCCGATCTTCCCTGTACAACAACCCGCAGGGGTGGGGACGGCAGTTGGTTGTCGTTATCCAGATGAAATGGGGGCTTAGAGAGTTACTGGCTCAGGTCTGGTGGCCAGATGGGGACAAAGCAGGTCACCAGCCCTGATAAATGACCCTGCCTCTCCTGAGACTCACGAGAAGTGCTTTAAACAGCCCCACGGCAGCATTTGCCCACGGTGGCTATAGTATTAGGGTAGGTGGCATTGGTCAAGGTAGCTGGGGAATGTTTGGGGGATTTTGAAATGTGTGTGTGTGTGTGTGTGTGTGTATGTATATGTGGTATGTGTATATGTGTAGTGTGTATGTGCATGTATATGTAGTATGTGTGTGCATATGGTGGTACGTGTGTGTGTTTCCAAGAAGGCTTTTCCTCCTTCCTCTTCCTTCCCCTTCACTACTCCAGGGGCTCTGAGGATCGTGGCTGAGAGTTTGTTTCCCAAAACTTAAGGTGGTTGAAAAAATTCTCTCAGTGCCCTGAGGGAGCTTTTATTTTTTTTAAATTTATTTTTATTTTTTCATTAAAACATTTTATTAAACTATAGTTGATTTACAATATTGTGTTTCACGTGTACAGCTTCAGATTCTTTTCCATTATAGGTTATTACAAGATATTGAATATAGTTCCCTGTACTATACACTAAATCCTTGTTGTTTATCTATTTTATTTATAGTAGTGTGTATCCCATACTTTTAATTTATCTCCCCCTCTTTCCCCTTTGGTAACCATAAGTTTGTCTTCTATGTCCATGAGTCTTTCTGTTTTGTAAATAAGTCCGTTTGTATCATTTTTTTAGATTCTACATATAAGTGATTTCATAATATTTGTCTTTCTCTGCCTGACTGACCTCACTTAGTATGATAATCTCTAGGTCCATCCATGTTGCTGCAAATGGTGTTGGTTCATTCTTTTTTATGGCTGAGTAATATTCCATTGTATATATATACCCCATCTTCTTTGTCCATTCATCTGTCAGTGGACATTTAGGTTGCTTCCATGTCTTGGCTATTGTAAATAGTGCTGCTATGAACATTGGGGTGCATGTGTCTTTTTGAATTAGGGTTTTCTCTGATTATATGCCCAGGAGTGGGATTGCTGGATCATATGGTAGCTCTCTTTTAGTTTTTTAAGGAACCTCCAGACTGCTTTCCATAGTGGTTGCAGCAACTTACATTCCCACCAACAGTGTAGGAGGGTTCCCTGTTCTCCACACCCTCTCCGAGGGAGCTTTTAGAAGCCAGTGCAAGGGCGAAGCACCAGGGAGAAGCAAAGAGGAAAGTGTGGCCCCCCAGTGCTCCTGGATGGGAGAGCTGGGCCCTCGAGAGAGATGAGAGAGAAGCCTGTGTGTCTAAGAGCTTCAGGATCAAGGCCTGTATGTTGGTTAATTGTAGGTGTCAACTTGGCTGGGCCACGGTATGCCCAGATATGTGATCAAACATTATTCTGGGTTTTTCTTTGAGGGTGTTTCTGGATGAGATTAACATTTAAATTGGTGAACTTTGAGTAAAGCAGATTTCCCTTCCTAATATGGGTGGGCCTCATCCAATCAGTTGAAGGCCTGAATAGAACAAAAGACTGGCCTCTCCTGAGCAAGACAGAGTTCTCCCAGCAGACAGCCTTTGGACTTCATCTGCACCATCAGCTCTCTGTGTGTCTCTGGCCTGCTGGGCCACCCTGAAGATTTTGGACTTGCTAGCCCCCATAATCTCATGATCTTATGAGCCAATTCCTTATGATCAATCGATCTCTCTATATGCATATGCACACACACACACACACACACACACACACACACACACACACACACATATATATATATATATATATATACACCACACATCATATTGGTTCTGTTTCTCTGGAGGAAGCCTGACTAATACAGCCTGCTTCCTGCCAGAGCCTAGGTTGGCTCCAACATCCATGCCCCATGGCAGGAGAGAGGCCTTATGCCCATATAGCAGGAGGGAACTTAAAACCTTTCCCCAAGCCACAGTTTTTCTGTAGCCTTGGAATTGGAGCAGCCCTCACCAAACTGAGCGGCTGGTCATCCTCTCTGAGCCCTCCCTCTTACTCCATCACCCACCAGCTTGGCCCTCAGGCTTCAGAGCCTCCTGTTCTGCCCACCCTGCTGGACCCAGATGTTAGCACAAGGCACAGCTCTTCCCTGTGCCCTGGGAGCCCAGCCCCTTCCTTTTTGCCAGGGATCCTTTGAAGACATGGGAGGGCATTCTCTCTGGACATCCAGGGCCCAATCACCCTCGGTTTTAGTCTGCTTGGGGTGCTATAACAAAATACCATAGACTGGGTGCCTTAACAGAAATTTATTTCTCACGACTCTGGAGACTAGAAGTCTGAGATCAGGGTGCCAGCATGGATGGGTTCCTAGTGAGGGCTCTCTTCGTGGCTTATGGATGGCTCCTTTCTCCCTGTTTCCTCACATGGTGGGGCAGGGAGCTAGAGGAAGCTCTCTGGTGTCTCTTCTTATAAGGGCACCAATCCTATTGAACCAGGGCCCCACTCTCATCATCTCATTTAACCTTAATGACCTTATAGGCCCTTTCTTCAAATAGTTACACTGGGGGTTAGGGCTTCAACATGCGGGTTTGGAGGGGGACATGATTCAGTCCATAGCACCCTTGCAGATGAGTTCCTTCCCTTGAAAGCTTCTGTCTGGTCATTGACTAACAAGGATGAGCTCCCAGGGCTCTCACCTGGAGAAACAGGAAATGACTTGAAAGGTGATCTGGGTACTTTATGCTAAAACCACTTGTAAAGCCCTAGTAAGCCCAGTCTGTCTCAGCTCCCACCCAGGGTTGCCCTCATCAGTCACACTTGTAGGACCCACCCTGGTGGCAGGTAAATCATTGGGTACCTGGTAGGTGCTGTGAAGGCCCAATGCAGGACTGGGGTTGGGGGTCAGGCTTAGGTCAGGGGTGGTTTTGTCAAGGGACTCAAAGTTCACACTAAGTCAAGGAAGAGTAAAACTGTGTGTGTGTGTGAGAGAGAGAGGGAGAGAGAGAGAGTGTATTTGTGGTGGAGGAGGGTGAGCTACCTGTACACAGACTCTTCAAAAGTGTTTTATGATGGGGCATTTTTCTTCCTAAGCCTTTCTGCTTGCTGGCTAAAACGTCTGGGTAGAGTTTCCAAAGGAAAGACAGGATGCCCAGTTAAATGAGAATTTCAGATAAACAACAAATAATATTTTTAGTCTAAGTATGCCCCATGTAATATTTGGGGGTATGGTTCTACTAAAAAAATTCTTCATTCTTTCTTTGGAATTCCAGCATAACTGGGTGCCCTGTATTTTTATTTGCTAAATCTGGCAGTCCTACTGATGAAGGCTGGGTAGGCTACATGCAGAAATGCAAATTGGGGAGTATTAATAGATCACCGGGCCAGCACTGTGATTTCCGCATCTAGGCAAGCAAGCCCTGGATTGTGGGAGGGGCTATCTGCAGAGACCCAGGGAGGGAAGCCAGTGTAGCTCAGCTCACACCTCCACTGCTGGATGCACCCCCCCCCCCCGATCCTGTCTCACTCATTTCAGGGTCTTCACTGCACAGCTCACTTTCCGCAGATGACCTAGCCTTACCTGGTCTCCAGGTGACCGACGGCTTAAGGCAGGCTGTTTGGACACCTCTTTTCAGCCCTGGGGGTTGGTAGACACCCTGGGTCATGTAGTTTCAAAGAGAGTGTCAAAGCTGAAGCTTTTGTGGGGATCTCAGCTCATGCTACCTTTTAGGTAGACCCATAATGAGGATAAGTCCAAGGTAAGTCCCCCTTGGACCAAAGGGCATAGGGTGTGGCCTCCATGGGCTGGCAGATTGCAGGAGAAAGCACAGGCTCAGCCTTTTGCTGAGTTGGGATAGTCACTTTGCTTCCTCCTAATCTCAGCCTCCCCCTTTTGGGAAGAGATTATGCAAATATCTTCCTTTGACAGCAGTTGTAAGACTTCAGTGGAAATGATATTTAAAAAGAGCTTGGCATAGTTTCTAGCTAATGGTGCCAAGAGAAGGTGAGCTGGGACCTCAGTGGTTCCAGGGGCTGATAAAGTGCTTGTCTAAGTCAGCTCGGGCTGACTTCCTTTAACCCTGCCTCCTCACGCCAGATAGTGTCATTTCTCTCTTCTTTGAAGTCCCAGATTTCTTGAGAGAGGAGTCTACACCTCCTCACTTCCACTTACGGCATGTGGCATTGCCTCTTTCCCAACAGAAGGTTGCTAATGACCTTTTTATGACCATGGCCAATGGCTTCCACACAATCCTCTGTCTCCCAGAATAGATAGCTGTTGTAGACACTCATTGCTTACTCACCTAGCTTCCATTCACCCTTCATAATAGCACCTAGATTGTCCTTCCCAGACCCCTTTTCCTCCATTGTCTAGCAACCGTGAGATCTGGGAGGGAATGACCCCTCCAGGGGCGGGTCCAATTGGCCAAAGCCACTCAACCTGATCCTTTCTCTTTTATCACCGTGATTGGTTCAAGGGTGGGCATGGAAAGATGAAAAGAAACAAGGTCCTTGGTGATATCATTAAACTGCTGGATTAAACTTATCCTGAAGCCTATACCAATCATGCACTTTCCAGTTGTGTGAGCCAATAACTCTCTTCAAGGTTTACGTTCACGTGAGTTGTCTTTTCTGTTACATAAAGGGTCCTCACTGACACACGTCTCCAAAGCATTCAATACTGTGACTATCTTCTGCTTGAGTAATGGAAAACCCAAATGATCGTGGCTTAAAATGTTTGAAGTTTTGTGGTCTTATTCTGTTTTCTTTGGATAATAAGAATTCTGAAGGGACTTGGTTGCTAGCATTTAGTCATTTCAGCAGCTCAAAGTTGTAGGAGCAATTCTCTCTGCTTTCCCCTCATGATGCCAAGATGGCTTCTGCAGGTGCAGCCATCACATCCATAGTCAAGACAGAAAGGAGGGAGGGCAGGAGAGGTACCTGCACCAGCTGGCTTCTACAAATGTCACATTGGCCAGCGTTGCATCCCATGGTCGCCACTAGCTGCAAGGGAATCTGGGAAGGCATGGCTTTAGCTTTCTGGACCCTGGAGTAGAGGCAGGTTGGCTAGAGGAGAGTCAGGGTGGAGTTGGAGTGAGCCAACCTAGAGGCTCCTCCTCAAGGCGCCAGGGCTCCTTTACTGAGCCCTCTTCCTCCTCCCATAGCCTCACTGTCAGACTCCCGGGCACCTTCTCTGGACCTCTGCTGTCTTGGGCAGGCTTATCAGCTGCTGGAGGACTCCAGATGCCTAGCCCTGGGCCCACTCTCCCTCCTGTTTGCTCAGCCATCTGTGCATTCCCTCCACCTGATGTCCCACGGGCATCTAGCCCTTTACACAACCTCCCTCACATCACAGTTAAGCCTGAAGTCAACATCAGACTTCCCTGATTCTATCAGACTTGCCCAGAGTCGGCTGCCATACTCAGTATCCAGGACCCGAGAATTGCGCTGGCACTTGGAATTATGGAAGGAAGGACAGCTACCTTCTAGAGCCTCACCGTTGGAGGAGAGGCAAGTTGGGAGAGGGCTGGTGCATCTGGAGGGAGAGAGTTTTGGAAGAAAGATTGCACTGTCACCGTGGACTCCATTTCTAGTTTTGACTACAATTCTTATGAACCCACAGTGTGATTTATTTTTTTTTTATCCACCTGCCCTCTAGGCTTCAGGGCCCTATAACAATCCCAGGAGCGGGCCTGTGATTTCCCAAGGCCTGGCTGGACCTTGCGGCCTCAGATGGTCCCCAACCTCCAGGGGGTGTGAGGGTAGCCGGCAGTATATCCCTGACCTTCCCTGACCTTGCTCGGAAAGTAGCACAAAGTAAGCACACAGATGTGTTAAAAGAAAGGCAAGGGAAGGGAGGGGGGTTGGGCGGGGAGAGAGAGACAGAGACACATGGCCGGGAGTGTGAGCAACCCAGGGCTCACGGGGCTGTCTTTCTCTGTCTGTAACCTCAGGTCACCTCCTTCTGTGGGCCTCAATTTCCTCTTCAGCAAAAGAAGGCCTGGATCACATCACTCCCCAGGCCTCTTCTAGTCCTGACATTCTGTGATTTTCTAATTTCCTTCAGACTCCGAGGGCCTGCAGACCCCATGCTAATGTGGATGAATAAAACATAGGCATATCCTAAAGCTCTAAATATCGCAAGTATTTGCTTTGGATTTGTTCTCACTTAACTGTGTGGTAAGCAGTGTCCAGCTGGGGCTCCGCAGCCTCCCGTTTGGATTGTTCGAGGGTGGCCGGGCTCCCTGAGGAGGCCGATGGCGAGTGGCAGCCTCACCCGCAAACCCACCTCATCAGTTCCCCTGCCCTTTGGCCCTCCAGGCCCTGATCCCACCACCTGGGGGACATTGCCCTCAGATGTCTGCACTGGCACCTTCACACGTTACCTGTCCGCCAGGATCCACGCTGGGAGGCAGCCTGTCGCCCACTGCAGTGAGACCCTTCAGGCGGTCAACAGTGGCCCTCGGGAGGCCGCATATCCTATGTCTCTTCTGTGGGAACTCAACAGATATAACTGGGTTTCTTATTTTTAAGTTTTTTTTAAAATTACTTTTTAGAGCAGTTTTAGGTTTACAGAAAATACAGAGTTCCCATGTCCCCCTTTCCCCTCCCCTCCACTTTCCCCCTGTCATTAACATCTTGCATTAGTTGTGGTACATTTATTACAACTGATGAGCCAATATTGGCCCATTTATATGGGCTTATATAAATATATAGATATATATGGGCTTATATAAATAAGCCCACTTATTTACTGAAGTCCATGATTTACATTAGGGTTCACTCTCTGTGTTTCACATTCTATGGCTTTTGCCAAATGCATAATGTGTATCCGCCATTACAGTATCATATGGAACAATTTCACTGCCCTAAACACCCCCTGTGCTCCATCCATTCATCCCTTCCTGCTTCCCTGCCCACAACCCCTGACAACCACTGATTTTCTTTTTTGAGTTTTATTTTTTTTAATTGAACTATAGTTGATTTACAATGTTGTGTTAGTTTCAGGTGTACAGCAAAGTGATTCAGTTATACATATATGTATGTATTCCTTTATGTATGTATATATACACATATACTTTTTCAGATTCTTTCCATTGTAGGTTATTATAAGATATCAAGTATAGTTCCCTGTGCTATACAGTAGATCCTTGTTGTTTGTCTCTTTTATGTATAGTAGTGTGTGTCTGTTAATGCAAAACTCCTAACTTATACGCCCTGTTTTGCCTTTGGTAACCATAAGATTGTTTTTTTTTTTTTTTTTTTTTTTTTCGGTATGCGGGCCTCTCACCGTTGTGGCCTCTCCCGTTGCGGAGCACAGGCTCCGGACACGCAGGCTCAGCGGCCATGGCTCATGGGCCCAGCCGCTCCACGGCATGTGGGATCTTCGCGGACCGGGACACGAACCCGTGTCCCCTGCATCAGCAGGCAGACTCTCAACCACTGCGCCACCAGGGAAGCCCCATAAGTTTGTTTTCTATGTCTGTGAGTCTGTTTCTGTTCTATAAATAAGTTCATTTGCATCATTTTTTGATTCCACATATAAGTGATATCATATATTTGTCTGTCTGACTTCACTTAGTATGATAATCTCTAGGTTCATCCATGTTGCTGTAAATGGCAATATTTCATTCTTTTTTATGGCTGAGTAATATTCCATATTACTCCATATGGTATTTATATATATACCACATCTTTTTTTTATTTTTAAAATTTTTACTGAAATATAGTTGATTTACAGTGCTGTATTAGTTTCAGGTGTACAGCACAGTGATTCAGTTATACATACATGTATAAATATATGTATTATTTTATTACATTCTCTTCCATTATAGGTTATTACAAGATACTGAGTATAGTTCCCTGTGCTACACAGTAGGTCCTTGTTTTTTTTAAATTAAATTAAATTAAAATTAATTTATTTATGTTTGGCTGTGTTGAGTCTTCGTTGCTGTGGCCTTTCTCCAGTTGCGGCAAGCGGGGGCTACTCTTTGTTGCCATGCACAGGCTTCTCACTGCGGTGGCTTCTGTTTGCTGCAGAGCACGGGCTCTAGGTACATGGGCTTCAGTAGTTGTGGCACGTGGGCTCAGCAGTTGTGGCTCGTGGGCTCTAGAGTGCAGGCTCAGTAGTTGTGGCACACGGGCTTAGTTGCTCCGCGGCATGTGGGATCTTCCCAGACCAGGGCTCAAACCCGTATCCCCTGCATTAGCAAGTGGATGCTTAACCACTGCACCACCAGGGAAGTCCCAGTAGGTCCTTGTTGGTTATCTATTTGATATATCATAGTATCCTTGAGTTGTTTTTTTTTAACATCTTTATTGGATTATAATTGCTTTACGATGGTGTGTTTCTGCTTTACAACAAAGTGAATCAGTTATACATATACATACGTTCCCATATCTCTTCCCTCTTGTGTCTCCCTCCCTCCCACCCTCCCTATCCCACCCCTCTAGGGGGTCACAAACCACCTAGCTGATCTCCCTGTGCCATGTGGCTGCTTCCCACTAGCTATCCACCCTACGTTTGGTAGTGTATATATGTCCATGCCACTCTCTCACTTAGTCACAGCTTACCCCTCCCCCTCCCCATATCCTTAAGGCCATGCTCTAGTAGGTCTGTGTTTTATTCCCATCCTACCCCTAGGCTCTTATGACATTTTTTTTTCTTAGATTCCATATATATGTGTTAGCATACGGTATTTGATTTTCTCCTTCTGACTTACTTCACTCTGTATGACAGACTCCAGGTCCATCCACCTCACTACAAATAACTCATTTCGTTTCCTTTTACGGCTGAGTAATATTCCATTGTATATATGTGCCACATCTTCTTTATCCATTCATCTGTCAGTAGACATCTAGGTTGCTTCCATGTCCTGGCTATTGTAAATAGAGCTGCAATGAACATTTTGGTACATGACTCTTTTTGAATTATGGTTTTCTCGGGGTATATGCCCAGTAGTGGGATTGCTGGGTAGTATGGGAGTTCTATTTGTAGTTTTTTAAAGAACCTCCATACTGTTCTCCATAGTGGCTGTATCAATTTACATTCCCACCAACAGTGCAAGAGTGTTCCCTTTTCTCCACACCCTCTCCAGCATTTATTGTTTCTAGATTTTTTGATGATGGCCATTCTGACCGGTGTGAGATGATATCTCATTGTAGTTTTGATTTGCATTTCTCAAATGATTAATGATGTTGAGCATTCTTTCATGTGTTTGTTGGTAATCTGTATATCTTCTTTGGAGAAATGTCTGTTTAGGTCTTCTGCCCATTTTTGGATTTGGTTGTTTGTTTTTTTGTTATTGAGCTACATGAGTTGCTTGTAAATTTTGGAGATTAATCCTTTGCCAGTTGCTTCATTTGCAAATATTTTCTCCCATTCTGAGGGTTGTCTTTTCATCTTGTTTATGGTTTCCTTTGCTGTTCAAAAGCTTTTAAGTTTCATTAGGTCCCATTTGTTTATGTTTGTTTTTATTTCCATTTCTCTAGGAGGTGGGTCAAAAAGGATCTTGCTGTGATTTATGTCATAGAGTGTTCTGCCTGTGTTTTCCTCTAAGAGTTTGATAGTGTCTGGCCTTACATTTAGGTCTTTAACCCATTTTGAGTTTATTTTTGTGTATGGTGTTAGGGAGTGTTCTAATTTCATACCTTTACATGTAGCTGTCCAGTTTTCCTAGCACCACTTATTGAAGAGGCTGTCTTTTCTCCACTGTATATTCTTGCCTCCTTTATCAAAGATAAGGTGACCATATGTGTGTGGGTTTATCTCTGGGCTTTCTATCCTGTTCCATTGATCTATATTTCTGTTTTTGTGCCAGTACCATACTATCTTGATTACTGTAGCTTTGTAGTATAGTCTGAAGTCAGGGAGCCTGACTCCTCCAGCTCCATTTTTCATTCTCAAGATTGCTTTGGCTATTCGGGGTCTTTTGTGTTTCCATACAAATTGTGAAATTTTTTGTTCTAGTTCTGTAAAAAATGCCAGTGGTAGTTTGATAGGGATTGCATTGAATCTGTAAATTGCTTTGGGTAGTAGAGTCATTTCCACAATATTGATTCTTCCAATCCAAGGACATGGTATATCTCTCCCTCTGTTTGTATCATCTTTAATTTCTTTCATCAGTGTCTTATAGTTTTCTGCATACTTCTCTTTTGTCTCCTTAGGTAGGTTTATTCCTAGGTATTTTATTCTTTTTGTTGCAGTGGTAAATGGGAATGTTTCCTTAATTTCCCTTTCAGATTTTTCATCATTAGTGTATAGGAATGCCAGAGATTTCTGTGCATTAATTTTGTATCCTGCAACTTTACCAAATTCATTGATTAGCTGTACTAGTTTTCTGGTGGCATCTTTAGGATTCTCTATGTATAGTATCATGTCATCTGTAAACAGTGACAGCTTTACTTCTTCTTTTCCGATTTGGATTCCTTTTATTTCTTTTTCTTCTCTGATTGCTGTGGCTAGAACTTCCAAAACTATGTTGAATAAGAGTGGTAAGAGTGGACAACCTTGTCTTCTTCCTGGTCTTAGTGGAAATGGTTTCAGTTTTTCACCATTGAGGACAATGTTGGCTGTGGGGTTGTCATATATGGCCTTTATTAGGTTGAGGAAAGTTCCCTCCCACATCTTCTTTATTCATTCATTTTGTTAGCGGGCACTTGGGTTGTTTCCATGTCTTGGCTGTTGTAAATAGTGCTGCTGTGAATATTGATGTGCATGTATCTTTTCAAATTAGAGTTTTTGTCTTTTCCAGACATATGTCCAGGAGTGGGACTGCAGGGTCATATGGTAGCTCTATTTTTAGTTTTTTAAGGAACCTCCATACTCTTCTCCATAATGGCTGCACCAATTTACATTCCCACCAACTCAACCACAGATCTTTTTATTCTATAGTTTTTTCTTTCCCAGAATGTCATATAGTTGGAATTGTACAGCATTTAGCCTTTTTAGACTGAGTTCTTTCACTCCTAGCAATATGCATTTTAGATTCTTCCATGTCTTTTTTGTGACTTGATAGCTCATTTCTTTTTATCACTGAATAATATTTCATTGTATGGATGAGCCACTCAATAGATGTGATTTTTGATCAATTGGTAAAAAAGACCAAAAGTACAAGATGAATAGCAATCTTCCAAACACAGAGTCTGTAAGAAACCTAGATTTTAGGATGGTTCTGGGTAATGTACACCGTGTGGCCAACAGAGAAAATCCAACAACCTGAGAGTTGAATTTTTAAAAAAAATATTTATTTATTTTTTGGCTGCATCGGGTCTCAGTTTCAGTGCATTTCAGCATGTGGGCTCTTCGTTTTGGTGTGCGGGCTTCTCTCTAGTTGTGGCGCCCGGGGTCCAGAGTGCGTGGGTATGTGGGCTCTTTTGCCCCATGGCATGTGGGATCTTAGTTCCCTGACTAGGGATCGAACCAGCGTCCCCTGCATTGCAAGACCAATTCTTAACCACTGGACCACCAGGGAAGTCCCCCTGAGAGTTGAATTTAGAGTATTAGCTATGAGGCAAATTATTTATTACAGAAAAGTTCTTCCTTAAATAATTGCATTTAAAACAGGGTTCATTTAATTTTTCTACAACATCTTAGGCATGCATTCACACTGGAAATTATCTATACCATGTTAGATATTGTGCAAACAGGGACACTTTGGAGAGTAAAGGGGGATGCTATTAATAATTATGCCCAAACAACAGATGGAAGCCAGGACCATTCCAGATAATATATAGTCTTTCTATTTATGACTAGTATCTGTCTCCTTAAAATAGCTGAGGGGACATAGGATATTTTTGTGTTTCTCCAAAAGTATTTGATGGTGTATGAGTTAAGGTTACACTAGTGGTGGTGACACTTCAAGGGGCAAATCCCAGTTTATCTTTCACTCACATGAAGTCCAAAACACATATTGCTGATTGGTGGGAATGGGAGATTGTGTGGGGGGTGCTCTGCTCCATGCAGTCATTCAGGGACCCAGGCTGATGGAGCCTTCTGCCACGTTCCATATGTGTCTTTCAAGTAGGGTGACCAATCATTGTCTGGGAGTGAGGGGTTTCCTGGGGTGCAGATTTTCAGTGCTAAAACTGGGACAGTTTCTGGCAAACCAGGACAGTTGGCCCTATTTCCTATTTCCAAGGTTGCCCTGAAGATTGACATCCAACTGATCGGGAGGGGAAGAGAGAGAGTGGAGAATGGCATGGCAGGCTTGTAGGACCCAGACCACTGGTCACTTCTGCCTGCTTTCTGTTGGCCAGAACAGTCTCATGGCCACACTCAGCTGCAAGGGAGACTGGGAAATGTAGTCTAGCTGTGTGTCCAAAAGAAAAGAGAAATTGGTTTGGTGATGAGCTAGCTGTCTCTGCCATGGAGAGGAAATGAATAATGTCTTGTTTTACTCCTAGGCCCTCGGACTGAGGTGGACTTCTTTCTTAGCTGGCATATGTCTGGGAGGGGTTAGTACCCGCCCCTCCCACCATCTCCATTTATAAATTTAAGCCTCATTTGCCTAGCAGTCAACAGAGTCAACTCTGAGTGTCCACATGGCCCAGGCCTCTGCTGATGGGCAGTCTGGAGCACTCTGGGGTTCTGGGGAGGTCAGGGGCATGGACTGTGGAGGTTACACCCGGCAGCCACAGAAACTCACTAGAAGGGAATCAGGTTGCAAAGCAGGGAGGTGCCACATCGGAGGGTCTGGTTGTACTGAAAACTAAAAACTTGTGGTCTGTGAAGCCACTGTGATACCTTCCAGCACCCATGTTGAATATACATCTAGCAATGTAATTAGTCTTGAACATGACTGCTTTTTTCCAGGCCAAAACCATCAGTAGATCATTTGGTGCAAGCCGAGCCTTTCCATGGCAGTTAGCACCCTTAACAACCCTTACCTCTCCTAGCATCCTTGAGAAGTGGTTTAAGGCTATTAGCCCCAGGCTTGACTCTTGCAAGCTCTGTCCTCCCCTGGGTGCCCTTGATGCAGCCAGGGACTTGTCTGGAAGATCGTTTTCAGGTACCTGACTCCAGGGCCTCAGGCATAGGGGATCCCTGCCCTCCCTGGTGAGGGGGAGTTTGGGCCAGAAGCAGAGAAGGAAATGATGCTAATTTCACTCCTTTCCCCTCCTGTGGGAGGCAAGACTGGGAGCCAATGTGGGTGGTTGTCAACAAGACCCCCCAGGACAACCCCAGCTAGAGGGACCGTAGTTTCTGCAGCCCTCACCCAAGAGACCAAGGGCTGGCTCTTCAGAGCCTGGGCTTGTAACCCGGGCCTTTCCTTCTGTAACTCTCTCTTTGGGTCAAAGACTTGGTTGACCACTGTGTTCGTTTCCTGTGGCTGATGTAACAAATGGTCACAAATTTGGTGGCTTAAATCAATTACCACAAACTTGGTAGCTCACAGTTCTGGAGGCCAGAAGTCTCAAATCAGAATCACTGGGCTGAGATCAAGGTGTCAGCAGGACCGCTTTCCCTTTGGAGGCTCCATGGGAGAATCTGTTCCTTGCCTCTTCCAGCTGCTGGTGGCTGCCAGCTTTCCTTGGCTTGTGCCAGCATCACTCCAGTCTCTGCCTCTGATCATGTGCCCTTCTCCTGTCTTCTGTAATCTCTCTCCGCCTCCCTTTTGTAAGGACACTTGTGATAGCTTTTCAGATCCATCCAAGATAATCTCCCCACCTCAAGATCCTTACTTTAATCACACCTGCAAAGTCCTTTTTTCCCATATAAGGTAACATTCCAGGGATTAGGACACTGACATCTTTTTTTTTCCTGAAGGGGGCATTATTGCACTTCCCACAGCCGCTATAGCACAGAATACAGTTGACCCTTGAACAAGGCAGGGGTGAGGGGCGCCAGCCCTCCCTGCAGTCGAAAACTCCATGTATAACTCTATAGCCAGCTTTCCATATACACGGGTTCCGCATCTGCAGATTCAACCAACTGCGGATCGTTTAGTGCTGTCGTATTTACTATTGAATAAAATTTGAGAGTAAGTGGACCCGCGCGGTTCAAACTTGTGCTGTTCAACGGTCAGCTGCACTTCAGCGTGAGACCCTCTCTGGGTATACGTGGTGGTGGTGTTCCGAACGCAGGTTCACGTGCCTAACGCATAGTGAGGCCAAACAAACCAAAATGTCAGTTAGGAGCAGAAGATTTATGGCAGGACCAAGCTAGGAGAATGGGTGCATTGTGCTCAAGAAAGACATGAACTCTCCAGTGGTTTTCAGGGAAAAGCTTTTATAGGCAAAATTTGGGGGGAAGGCTGCAGGGTGTGTGACTTTCTTCTGATTGGTTGGTGGTGAGATAACAGGGCGGTGCTCGAGGAATCTTGTGCAGTAGGAGGGGATGGGAAGGGACCACCTGCTCTGTGCCTGGTGCTCCTGTTGCAGGAAGGGGGACCCCTTCCAGGGCCCGGGAGTGGGCTCTTGTCTAACACTCGGAAATGAGTTGTCCGAGGAGACACACGTGCTGACAAAGCAAAAGACTTTCTTGGGAAGGGGCGCCCGGATGGAGAGCAGTGGGGTAAAGGAACCCAGGAGAACTGCTCTGCCACGTGGCTCGCAGCCTCGGGTTTTATGGTGGTGATGTTAGCTTTCCGGGTTGTCTCTGGCCAGTCATTTTGCTTGGTTTGACTCAGGGTCCTTCCTGGTGGTACCGGCATCTCTCAGCCAAGATGGATTCCATTGTGAGAGTTTCTGGGACGTTGGCAGGACATATGGGCTGGCGTCTCCTCCCTCCTTCTTTAGGCCCCTCCCTAATTCTTCTGGGTTAGTTTTACAAGACATATTATGGGCTGGCGTCTCCTCCCTCCTTTCAACACTTCCTGAATTCTCCCGGTTAGTTTTCAGCAACAGCGCCGCGTTCTTTTTTTAAAAAATAAATTTATTTATTTATTTTTGGCTGTGTTGGGTCTTTGTTGCTATGCGCGGGTTTTCTCTAGTTGCGGCGAGCAGGGGCTGCTTTTTGTTGCGCTGCCCGGGCTTCTCACTGCGGTGGCTTCTCTTGCTGCGGAGCACAGGCGCTAGGCGCGTGGACTTCAGTGGCTGTGGCACGCAGGCTCAGTCGTTGTGGCGCGCGGGCCCTAGAGCGCAGGCTCAGTAGTTGTGGCACACGGGCTTAGCTGCTCCGCGGCATGTGGGATCTTCCCGGACCAGGGCTCAAACCCGTGTCCCCTGCATTGGCAGGCGGATTCTTAACCACTGCGCCACCAGGGAAGTCCCAGCACCACGTTCTTTATGGGGAACTCTTGTTGTGAGACAACTCAGGCAAGCGGTTATTGTCGTGCCTAGCCAAGGCGGGCAGTTTCAGTCAACAGCTCCCTAACACTCCTGATCTCACTTAATTCTTCCAGGGCCCTTTGAGTGGGTATTATTAGTTCCACTTGGACTGTGAGACTCAGAGAGGTTAAGTAACTTATTTAATGTAACACAGTGGGTAAGAGATGAAGCTGGACTTAAACAGGACTGTCTGACTCAAGAGTCCAGGTTTTTCCCTGGAAACACAGTTAAGTTCTGGCAGGGCTGGACTCAGTTGGAATGTAGAGGTCCAAGCATGTTGATCTTGGCTGTGTTGGAGAGTCTAGCCTTTTTGCCTGTATGATATTCTGATTTATAATAAGAAATGTGTATTTGGTCGTAGTCCCCTTTTCTGTCACAGAACTCCTAAAACCCTTGGAGTTCCCTCATGCTGAGAGCCACAATGGTGTCTTTTGTTATGTTAATGAAGTGACTTTGAGAAAGCACCTAAGGATGAGGTCTGGTTGCCAGGAGAACCAAGGGAAGGATTAGAGGGTTGGAACTTGCAGTCCCATTCCCTGACCTCTGGGGATGGGAGAGGAGCTGGAGATGGAATCAATGCTCATTGGCCAATGACTCAATCAATTATGCCTATGTAATGAAGCCTCTATAAAAACCAAAAAAAAAAAAAAAAAAAAGGACAGGGTTTTGAAGAGCTTCTAGGTTGGTGAATACGTGGAGGTGTGGGGAGAGTGGTGAGCCCAGAGAGGGCATGGAAGCTCCGCGTCCTTTCCCCACCCCTTGCCCTACGCATCAATTCCATCTGGCTGTTCCTGAGTTGTATCCTTTTAAAATAAACTGGTGATCTAGTTAAGTAAAATGTTTCTCTAAATTCTGTGAGGTGCTCTAGCAAATTAATCGAATCTGAGGAGGAGGTCATGGGAACCTCCAATCCACAGCCAGTTGGTCAGAAGCACAGGTGACAACCTGGACTTGTGACTGGTGTCTGAAGTTGGGGCCTGGGGGGGCAGTTTTGTAGGACTGAGCCCTTAACCTGTGGGATCTGAAGTTCTCTCTGGGTACATAGTGTCAGAATTGAGTTGAATTATAGGACACCCAGCTGGTGTCCGGAGCACTGCTTTGTGGTGTGAGGAAGAACCCAACCCCACAAACACGTTGGAAATTGGGTCCGGGAACCCAAAAGAGTTGGTGTCGTGGAAGTGGGATTTGCTAGAACGGCCCTCGCTCACAGAAACCTGTAGTTTGGGAAGAAAAGGGATGACAGGGTGGAGGTTGAGGAACCTTTGATTCCTCAGTGGCCACGTGGTCACCCATGCTTTGGAGCAGCAGCTCTGCTGCAATCAGTTACTAAAGATGGATCCAACTCCAAGGAAGCTGGTTCACCGGATGCATAGGGAAGTGCAAACTAATAAGAAAAAGGCCAGACATCCTATTCCCTTGGTTGTTGTTATCTGTAGTTGCAAAAGTAAAAGTGAACGCTGGGTATGACTTTGATGCTAGACCAAGCTCAGATTTCAGTGAGTCTGAGCTTGGCACTAGCCTCACAGCCGTCTCCCAAGGTAAGAATCAAAGTGGGGGGAAGGACAAGCTCAAGAAACTATTGAGACCAGGGGGTGCAGTGTGAAGGAACTGTGAACTAATTTAGGAGAAGCATCTTTGGTTTAGGATGTGGCAGAGCGGAAGAGCACGTTTGGGTTGATGCAGGACCTGCGGCTCACCATGGAGCTATCACAGGTGGCTGGCTGCTATCCAGACACATGGGAGGTTATTCCCAAGGGAAGAGCCAGCCTGGTGGACTGGATAAAAGCCACTGCAAGGTCTGCTTTTCCTGGGAGGGGGGCTGTCTTTCACCCCTAGCAATGCCAAGTGGAACACACAGAGTGAAGCAGCTGATCTGCTTTGTAAGCGAGCCATCCGGACTGGCTTTATGATGACCGGGATATTCACCGGCTGAATATGCCCATTACCCAGATCAAGGTCAATGCTGTGGTTAAGGGGATCTTTTTCACATGGGCACTCCCCCATTGTTAACAAAACCAAGAAACAGTTCGGGAAGTCTTGTCGAATTTGGTGTCTCAGCTCCCCCGGCCCCAAGTAGGTCTTACAGATGCCAATCGAAACATTGGTTAATTAACAACGGAATGGGGAGAGGCTGAGGGCGGAGTCAAGGGACTCTTCCCAACAAGGTGGAAATTTTAGATGGTTATTAAGAAATAAGGTGAATAAAGCAAATCTTGACAGGGGCGAAACAAAGAGGAAAAGTCCCAGCGTGGTGGTGGAAATCTTTATATGGAAATCTTTAGAATCTTTAGATGTGATGAATAAAACCAGACATTGGTGGGGTTAAAACAAAGATTTTCACACAGCACTACCTAAGGTTGAGTGGGCCAAAAGACCCCCTGCTGGTCCCCCAACATTAAACAAGTCTGCTCTACATGCCCCAGTCTGGAGAAATTTAAAAGCTGGAAGGCAGAGATGACGATGAGAAATCGGACCAGCAATCCCTTGCGGCAGCACTTAGGCAGGTTAATCAAGATAAGGATTGACAAAAGGGCCAGGGTCCCTTATTTCGACTGCTCACTGGGTACCCAAAGCCTTTTGCACAAGAGTCAGTAAAATGGTCAGGGGTGGAGAAGAGGTTTATAGGACCCTTACTATGGGAATCCCATGGACCCGTTGATGAAGACCTCACTCGAGCTACAGCCAGATTGAGAGGATATAGAAATGTAAGGGTGGATAAGATGATGAAAGTTGGAATGTTTAAGCTGATGTTATGTAAAGAAGTTGAATGTTTTATGCGAATGGCTATTACGTCTGGCTGGGGAACACTTCCCCTCCCTAGTGCTGTAAAATCCAAACCTGTGGATGAAGTCCTGACAGAGGTTACATTTAGGAACGTAATTGATGGTGGAATTAAGGTAAATGTTTGTAGGAGAATTGGTATGTTGGAACAGGCTTTATGTGAAGTGGTGGTGTGTCTTTTACCTGATTGTGTCATGGGGACGGACATTGTATCTGACTGGGGAATGTTTCCCCCCACCGAGGACTGTAAAACAGAAGGCACGTAACTCCACTCCTAGAGCAATATTAATGGCACTTGCTAAATGGGAACCAGTAAGCCTGCCTGAGCCCACACAGCGTGGAATAGAAGCTGGAGTGCCAGTAGGGACAAATCCTCTGTGCCATAGCCCTACGTGGAGCGTGAACTGGGACTCATGGCAAGAGTGCATGACCACTCCCGGCAACAGCAGGGACTTGGAACTAGAGAATTCCCATCTGAGGGCTATTTACTACCTTGCAATCAGGCATTATTAATTGAAGCTACCCCTATGACTGAAGGATATAAAATGATCTTGAAACCGGAAATACCCACAATGTCTTGGGTGATGTCAGAAACACTCCAACGGGGATGGAATGCCCAGAAGAGTTCTAGAACAATATGGAAATGGGTTATACAGGATCTTGTTATTGGGAGAATGCAAGGAGGAGATAGTTAGGAGCGGGGAGCCTCTCTTCTCCTAGGACTGACTCTGGAACTGTGTGAGGAGCTGCTGGATTCTGTCATCACTTGGACAGTGCCCTGTTAACAGCTCTCGACTAACAGAGAAAGAGCTGCTTGGTTTGTGGACAGCAGTTCCACAGTAAATGGACAACATCCTCGATCGAAGAAGGTAAAAACAAATCAGTTCGGTGGGAAGCAGTGAGGGAAGAATTGAACAATGTTGTCTTTGGGTTTTTACTGACTCGTGGGCAGCGGCCAATGGCCTGGCCATACAGTCAGACGGCAGTGGAAACCTGGCCTATTAAAGGGATGCCCGTATGGAAATCACTATGGAAATTTGAGGGGTGCATTAAAGGAGGACATGTCGATGCTTGTCGGAAGAACCCCCTTCCAGGTTTGGGAGGTGACTGGAATCCACAAGCAGATATTCACCCCTGTGTGCTTGCTGGAGGTGGCCACTTGGGTCTGTGAGATGAGTGGACATGGGGACACTGCAGCAACACAGAGATGGTCTGGATCTCCACGAAGTCCTCTTGTTCCCTCAGAGGCGCAAGACGCCAATAAGAGCTGTTCTGTCAGCAAGAGAGACAGAGAGTGCGGAGGGCTGCGTGGCAGATTCTGGTGGGAAGGCCTTGACCATAGCTGGCAAGTGAGGCTGAGGCTGGAAGCGCTGGGGGCTCCAAATGGGTCCTGACAGGCACGATGCTGACTCTGGCCTGGGCTGTGCATACCCGGCGGGAGATGCAAATGCTCAGGGTGTCAGGAAAGAACCCGAACACAAGGTAGCGCACCAATTTGGACATCCGAGCATCGTTTCTTCAGACCAAGGAGCACACTTCACCAGCTCATAATGTCCAAGAATGGACAGCGAGGTATCCTCCTCAGAGTTTGATAGAGAGTTGAAAGGGGCAGTTAGAACAGTGGTGGTCTATAACGGGGCATAGAAGCCTGAAGGGCTGGCTTCCACGCCTTCAAGAGTGTGTGTTCACACACACCATGGACATGAGTGAGGCCAAAGGAGTCTCCCCACTGGGTAGATCTCTGTTTTTCTTTCTGGTGGATCTGGGAGGAATGACTTACATTATTTCCACTTATCTCATTGGCTAGAACTCCATCATATGACCTCAGTCTCACTTCAAGGGAGTCTGGGAAATGTAGTCTTTCTATGACTCCAGAAAGAAGAAACTGCTACAGGATTTGGGGAACATATAGGATTATAGCTTTTCAGGACTCACCATTCTTGTTTATCTTTCCCTGCCAAGTGTCTAGTGCTCCCTCACTTGTCCCCTATGTCACCTACTTCTCCAGATTTCATTTGCACTAAGGAATATAAATGACCAACAATAGCTTAAAACATGACCCCTCTTAGAGATAGTTGCACGTTAAAGCAAATTTAAGCTTTTGGCTAGAGGGCTAATTCTTTGATGTGGGAATTTTAGGCATGAGTAGGCCAGTAGGGGAAATATTTGGGGTTTTCTGAAATGGCAGACTGGGCTTGTCCTATGTGCCGTCTTTTATGCCATTTTGCCACTGCCCAGGGAACATTAGAGAGAGACATTTTGAAGTCATCAGGCTAACAGTATGAGTGGCTGTGATATTAGATGCAACCAGATCATAGAAGCATGATTTTCCTCTGGCTGCCTAAAGGTATTGATGTGAAGTGGGGAGAAATTATTGTCCACCCCAGCTGATTTGGAATCAGCTTTCAAATCATCCATCATTCCTCCCTCTCTCCTTCCCTCCTAGAGAATGAAAGAGGCTTAATCCAGAGTGGGTCTGTAATGAGCCTGGAGAGGGAATTGGGGAGGATTTCCCTGAGGTTCTGGGAAGACTGAGGTCTCTGTGTTTCTCACTGTCAGATTCTGGCTCACCCATGGCTGTCTTTGCGCCTCCTGCTCATCATGAGCTCCCCTTTTGTTGGCTGCACCCATCCCCCAACACACATTCCAGCCCTGTGGTGCCTTTACACTGTGGCCACCCAGTTAGGCTGGAACTACATTTCCCAAAATCCCCTTCTCTGCACAGTTCCATGGTTCCACCTTAGGGTTTGCTGCAGGAGAAATTTGCATGAGATTTGGAAGGCTGAGGTGAAACAGCGGCCACTTTTACACTCTGCAGTTCAGTGTGAGCCAGGTGCATGGGAGCTCTCCCATGTTGTTGCTGATCTGCTGGCTCACCTTTTTGGCCCCAGGGCACAGCCAGGCCCTTAGGTTCTTCAGCTCTGGCTGGATCTTTTCCTTGGTTTCTGCAGATCCTGGACCAAGTGCCTGTGCAGTTGTGGCTGACAGTGCCAGCTTTTCCTGCAGGTGACTCATACCATGGAGGTTAGAGGCTGCGAAATGTGGATTCTGGCTGCCATGGTGGGTTCCGGCTTATCTTTGCACTGCCTCACACCATCCTTCAAGATGGCCCCCAATGAGTCTCGCCTCCTGGTATTAACACCCTTGAGCCATCCCTTCCACATTGTCCTGGTTTGGTCTGTGTGACCAATATGAGTATGGCAGAAGTGATGGCATGTCACTTATGAATTAGGTTATAAAAGACACTGCACCTTCTGTTTTAGTCTCTCTCTTCCTCCCTCCCACCCCCTTCTCTTCTTCTCTGAGATCTCTTGATTTGGAGAAAGCAAGCTGCCATGTCAGGAGTAGCCCTGTGGAGAGACCCATGTGGTAAAAGGCCTTTGACTAACAGCCAGCAAGGCACTTGAGGACTCCCATCAACAGATATATGAGTGAGCCATCTTGGAGGCAGATGTTTCAGCCCCAGTCAAGCTTTCAGATGGCCACAGACTCCGACTGACACCTTGACTGCAACCCCATGAAGAGACCCGGAGCCAGAACCAGAACTAAGCCACTTAGCCAGAAGCCAGTGGCTTCTGCTAAGCCACTCCCAGAGTCCTGACCCTCAGAAACTGAGATAATACATGTTTGTTGTTTCAAGTAACAAAATGTTGATGTAATTTGTTACATGGCAATAGATAACTACCACTATGTCCATCTTTTCATCCCCACTACTGGCCTTGCTGCATTCAGGCCCTCCACCAGACTAGTCAATGGTCTTACGTGGGCAGCTTAATCAGGTCCCACAATAAATCCCTTATTCTGTATCACTCAGTGGTTCTGCTTCCTTGATCAAACCCTACATGATACCAAAAGGAACTAATAGGAGAGATCCTCCAGTCTTTTCATTGTTGGTTTCCCCTGTTGCAGAGGTTCTCAACTTTTGATCAGAGCCACCCAGAGAGCTTTCAAGAAAAATACCACTGCCTAGGTCCTATCTCCAGAAATCCTGATTTAATTGGTCTGAGGTATGGCTTGGGCATCAGAATCTCTTAAAACTCCCGGGTGCTTTTAATATGCAGACAGGGTTGAGAACCACTGACCAGTCCTGCCAGGTCCCCACTTCTCCATCCTTCCTTGGACTGGGGCATGGGCACCCAATCTAGGCACCTACGGTGACTTTTCTTTGGAGACTGACACCTAGAAGTAGGGGCCATAGGAATCTTTTCACTGGTGGAGTTTTCACTGCAGCAAGACTGAGTTCCCAGGGCAGCAGGGCAACGTGGCAGTGGCCTCTGGGGTCTGGTTCTGGTTCTTTAACTCCATCACCACTGCTATCAGTGCTGTGAAAATTACTCCATAGCTTCTTGATTCCATTCTTCTGCCTTGATCAGGGGACCTTTAAGTTCTGTTCCAATGCTGAGAGTCTGGATCTGGGAACTATATTTTATATGAACTCCCCAAATGACCCTAAGAGTACCCAGCCCCTCCATGGGCCTCAGTTTCCTCGTCTGTCAAAGAGAGGACTGTGTTAGGTGTGCTCCAGACCCTTTGTCTTGGCTTGGGTTGCCTGGAAACAGGCTCTGATGTGATGTGTGTGTAGGCTATTTCTTGGGGACTCCCCTTAGGGTCAACGTCTAAGAGAGTGAGGGAAGCAAGATTGGGCAGAGGAGGGCCCGAACTGTGATACAGTCACGACAGAGGCCTCCCATGATCCCCTGGGAGCCTTGGAACTGGTGTGGTCCTTCAGAGTTGTCACGAATTGAGGCGAGGGGGTTGAGCCTTTGTACCCCCAATCAACCAGTCATTGAATGTGGTCTTCCCCCAGGGAAGGGGACTGTGACTTTGCGTGAGGCAGTTCTCTTGGGCTGAGGGCAATTCCTGGAGGGGGATTTAGTTGAGAGCTGTCAGCTGGAAGCATGAGTCTCTCTGTCTTGCGGGGGGGGGGGGGGCGGGAATCCGAGCAGGATACCCTACTGAGTGCTACAGCCTTCCATTTGGAAGATTCTGTGATCATAGCCCTAACTCCAGGGTGATCTGTGGAGAAAGGGGTGGACTTCTTGCTCCCTTTGGCTAAGCATGACATCGGACACCCCGGGAGAGTAGCTGGAAGGTTCCAGGAGACCAAAAGCTTGATTAAAGCACAACTGCCCCTAAAACCTCCCTCACCATTAGCAGAGGGAGAGCCAGAGGGAGGTGTAAAGTCAACTTGCTTCAGAGAAGCAAGGCCCTGGGGAAAAATTAAAAGCCACTCCTGAAGGAAGGAATGGCTTCCAGAAGGAAAGTCTACCAGGTATAACACTCAACTCCCCGGAGTACGGAAGATAGCGGAGCTGTGAGGGGCTGTGGTCGCCATGGTAATGGCATCTCAGATTCCAACTGAAGGAAACTACTGGCTGGCCTGTCAACCACCCAGCAGCTGCATTTTCAGTGGGAACCAGTCTCGGTGCTGGGCAGGGGCAGGGAGGAGAGACCACCTCATATGTGCACACAGTGGGCTCATGGGGGCCTTGATGCTCATATGTGTGCCTTTGCATATATGATTCTTCATAAGGGCATCTGTGCACATGCCTGTGGTCCTGAGTGTGGAAAACCAAGTCCAGTTGTATTTGTGTGTTGGTGTGGAGGGTGAGGTCTGCATGTTACATCCCTGCCCATAAACTACAGGCAGAGCTGATGACTCCATTTAAGGGGCATGATTTTAGGGCCTCTTTGCCCTTCCTCAAAATATCAATAACTGCCATTGTCCACTCAGCATTAGAAAGCCATTTCTTTGAAGAAATTTTCTACCTTCCACAGTTCTTTTTAAAACACAAGATAATTAGCAGCTACCAATCCACCAAGAATGGCGGCCTTCCCTAAAATATAGGCGAAGAAACAGAAGAAGCTGGACCTAGCTTAGTGCCTCTCATACATATTTGCATACATTTATGAATGCGTGAATATTTGAATAAATGGAGGGAGGAGAGGGGCAACCAGGAAAGACAGTGATCTGATCGGGGAGTGGAAGGGAATGGAATCGGTTGCAAGTCCATTTCCATTTCCAATTCAGTTCCGTTTCTGGAGCACCTGTGTTGTGCTAGACATTGAGCTGGGGGCCAATAGGGGGGAGTAGGGCCGATTGGGGCCCTACCTTGGCAGCTCAGAGTCTTTGGGGGATGGGGGCTCCTTCATGGGTTTCCCTGGTGCTGGCCCGAGACCGCAGTTCTTTATCAAGGCTGGACCCTCAGCCTCCTTCCACAGCCTTCCTGGGCCTGGCTGCTGACTTGTCCCCTGTCATGATCACGGTCTATGCCTGTCTGGAGATTTTCAGCCATACCCATCTACTAATCCTGTGTCTCAGTTGGCTGGCCCCAGAAGCAGACAGCAGGACAAGGACAATGACTTGGACACTGGACAATCAGGACCCGGAGGGGAGGGGAGGGAAGCCAGTACAGGGTGTATGTATTATGGGGCAGGTCTCACTGTGGGCAACTGGGCTTAAATCCCCATGGGGACGTCTGGGACACAGTGGAGAGCACCCCTCTCAGAACTGTCCCAACTGAAGGGCAAGGAAACTGGGGTGGCTCTCCACCCACACCTGTTTGTCCTAGGCCGAGGGCTGCCCCTGTGCTCGCAGCCGGCCCCACTCACCCGCCAGGGAAAGCCCTTTGAGGAGAGCAGGTGAATGGCAGGTGCCACTCCGTGGCGGTTGGCACAGACCACAGTGATCAACGCCAACGGGATAAGGGTGGGGCACCACCAGCATCTGCTACACCCCGTGTGGCCCTTCCAGCGGTGTGACCAGGCCAGCTGGTCCTCCTGGCCACAGCTTAACAGGCCCCGTGGTGACAGACTTCAGACCTCAGACCTGAGCTGGGTCAGGGCCAGAGAGTCAGGGCTTCTGAAACGTTTGTGGACTTGAACTGCCTGGACAGCCTCTGCCAGCCTCAGGCTGCAGATCAGGCAATCCCGCTCAGCAGGGAGCTGAGGCCCCTCGCTCAACCTGATGCAAGCTCAGACTGTGGCCTGTCGGCCCAGGGCTTTAGTCCTCAAGAGACATCATCCCCTCCTCTCCCCTTCCATCTGCTCCTGATTCCAGGCCAGGAATCCTCCCTGGATGCTGGAAGCAGTCCCGGCTTCTGCTTGATCAAACCCCAGCCCCTTCTCTCCCAAGGACTATTTTGCACTTGGCCTTGTCACTTGGTTGAGGAAAAGTCCTCTGGATCCTGTGCCTGCCGCCCCCCTGCTCTGAATTGAGGGGAGACCTCCCCTTCCTAGGTTATAATCGGCTCCACCCCTTGCAAGCCTAATGGAGTAAGGGTGGATGGAGGAGGGCAAATCAGAAGGTCAGGGCTCGGGCAGCACCCCCTCAGCTTCATCTTAGGTTGCTAACTAACTTTCCTATTCCGTTCTGCTCAGATTCCCAACCATTTCCAGACTCTCTGGACGTTGAATTCAATTCAACAGCTGCCGGAAGACTTTCTGTGAGTCCAGGACTGTTCCAGCCTGAGGGGATAAGAAGGAAGTCAAGATGAGCCCCTGACACTCGCAGGTTGGAGGTGGGAGGCACATCCGAGCTCAGCATCGCTGTAAGTGATACGTCTGGTTTCTTTGACTTTTGACCTGCCTGGGCCAGAGCTCAAAAAACCCTTATGACCTGGGAACATATTGGGCTTCTGAGCACCAGAAGATGGGCTCCAACCCAGATGAATGCTCAGCCTGCAGTGGCCTTGAAATATCCTGAGGTGGAGCCTCATGTCGATGGGGAATTTCTGTAGGAGGCCTTTGTGACAAGTGCCCTGTTCACCAAGGCGGGGAGGTGAATGTACAGTCTCCAGCAAGGTTGACAGGGAATGCCAGGCTGTTTCACAATCTGCAGGCACTGATGTGTTGCCCCCTCTGGTCAGTGTGTGGTCTCTGTTTGGCAGTTTTGATGATGCAGTTGCTGCTATATATCCCCCATGCTTTTGCAGATGCTCTAGCAAGATCTGCCTTTCCTCTCCGCAAGGTAAAGTAAGTGGGCTGCCTTCTACCTCTACCATGTGGGCTTCTGCCACTGACCCCCAAGAGAACAGCTTTGCCCACAAGTAAACAGTTCATAAAGGAACCCCCAACTTTTGTTGGTTGTGAAATAAAAACTGCTCCGACTTCCTTGCCACAGAGGTCTGGCCAATATTGCATTAAGGGCAGATAATGGTGGACTGTGAAGGCTCTCAGGGACTTGGAAATCTCTTCATGCACCCTCCTTCCTCTCCTACCAAAGATCAGACCTGCAAGATCAAGATCTATGGAGACCGGAAACGCAGAATCTTTAGGAAGCACTGTAGAAGGGGGAAAACATTTATATTTCTTTTGTACAACTTTCCTTCCCCAACCGAGCCCCGCCCCCCACCATGCCTTTCCTGGTGCCCATGCTGAATAGTTTTCATAGAACTTTTCACACTCATTCCCCTGCCCAGGCATATTGTGAGATCTGTGGAGTGAACATTATGATTCCCTTTATACAGATGAGGTTACCCAGTGAGCCTCAGAGAGCCCAAAAGACTTTGTCCCAGAGTAGACACCTGTTTTAGTTAAGATTATGTACAGAGACTCAAAACAGCTGTGGCTTAAACAAAACGAAAGTTTACTCTTCTTTCCCATTAGAGTCTGGGGGTAGGCAGCTCTGTTTCGCAAAATCATAGGGACTAAAGATCCATCCTTTGCTCTGCCAAACCTAGCATGTGGTCCTCACCTACATGATCCAAGATGGCAGCTCCAGCTCCAGCCATCACATTTGCATTCCAGGCAGCAGAATGGAAGAATGGGTGAAGAATAAAAAGAGGGAAAGAGAAGCATGCCCCTTCCCTTTAAGTACATGTCCCCAAAGTGGCACTCACCACTTCTACTTTCACTCTATAACTTAGTAACATGGTCGTACCTAACTGCAAAGAAGGCTGGGAAATATAGTCTTTGTTCCAGATGAACATGTGCCCAGGTGAAAATTGTGGCTTCTGTGTCTATGAAAAGAGGGAGAACATGTATTGGGGGATAACTAGTTGTTTCTGCTACAGTGACTTTGCCATCAAGGGGAGAAATCAGCTTTTAAATCTGATTTTTCTGACTCTAAATTCTGCCTTCTTTCCTCTGCATGCCATGTGGTATCTCTTACGTGTAGCCTGATTCACAGAATCATAGAATTTCCTCACTGAGGAACACTTTGTGGGGTCCTTTTATTTTCCCTTGAGTGGATCCCTGAATTAGCTCTAAAATTGCCTGGACAAATGGCCACTGCCTCTCTGGAACATCTCCTAGCCCAGCCCATTTGGAAGTGGCTCTGATTGTTAACAAAGATCTTTTCTGTGATTGAACGCAAACCAGTTTCCCTGGTCCATCTGCCCATTGGTCCTCATCCTGTCCTTTTGTACCTCTCAGAGCAGAAGGCATCTACTCCTTCCTTCCCTCTTCTGCAGATTAGCTCATCAGAGGTTTGCAAACAGACCATCCTGATCCTCTTGAGTCTTCTCTTCTCCAGGTTAAATATTCCATGTTCCGCTAACCAGCCCTCGGGTGGCCTGGTGTCCACCATTCTAGACATCCTCCTGTTGATGGATGCTCCTTCCCCTGGACATCCTTCTCTAACATGATGACTTCCACACTAGGACACACTCCACAAGGGCAGAGATATCTCCCTGAAGACCAGAGCTACAGGGTTTTTAGCCCTCAACCACTCAACCACTTCAGCAAAAGGGACTTGTGTGGGGTAAATGCAGGGACTGTTAGAGGTCTCATTTAGTGTTCACACTCTAAATTCTCTGTGAAATGCATGGTGGGGATGGGGCCAGGATAGAGGACCCCACTACTCTGACATCTGGGATGCTCGTTCGGGGCTTCTTTAGTCTCTGAGATTCTAAGTGTTATGGACTGTGTGTCTGTTTCCCCCAAAATTCATCTGTTGAAACCCTAATCCCCAATTTGGAAACGGGGCCTTTGGGAGGTAGTCAGGAAGATGGAGCCTTCATGGTAGGATTAGTGCCCTTAGAAGAGACACAAGAGAGCCCCCTCCCTCGCTCACGCCCTCCCTCTCTCCTTGCCATGTCAGGAAACCAGGAAGAGGGTTCTCACCAGAACCCACCATGTGGTACCCTGATCTCAGACTTCCAGCTTCTAGAACTGTGAGAAATGTCTGCTTCAGCCACCCAGTCTATGGTATTTTGCTTAGCAGCTTGAGCTAACTAAGAGATTAACAGCTGATTTCACATCAAAACCATAGAAACCAGAAGGCAGTGAGATGGCATATTCAAAGTGGTGAAAGAAAAAAACCCATCAACCAAGAATTCTGTATCTGGCAAAACTGTCCTTGCAGGAGGAGCACAGGCCCAGGGATGATATCTGGATGCTTGTATCAGTTAGGATTGAATTTGCAGCAGGTAACAGAAAACCTGGCTATCAGTGGCACACATGATAAAGGTTTTGTCTTTTTTTAAAAAAATTAATTTATTTATTTTTATTTATTTATTTTGGGCTGTGTTGGGTCTTTGTTGCTGCGTGAGGGCTTTCTCTAGTTGTGGCGAGCAGGGGCTACTCTTCGCTGTGTTGCACAGGCTTCTCACTGCGGTGGCTTCTCTTGTTGTGGAACATGGGCTCTAGGCGCGTGGGCTTCAGTAGTTGTGGCACGTGGGCTCAGTAATTGTGCCTCGCGAGATGCAGAGCACAGGCTCAGTAGTTGTGGCGCACAGGCTTAGTTGCTCTGCGGCATGTGGGATCTTCCCCGACCAGGGCTCGAACCTGCATCCCCTGCATTGGCAGGCAGATTCTTAACCACTGTGCCACCAAAGAAGTCCCAAGATTTTGTCTCTTGCAACAAAAAAATCCAGGTCGGCATGATGGCTCCACCATGTTGTCAAGGACCCAATCTCCTATTTTCTTGACTTGCCATCCTTAACATGGGACCTTTATCTTCATGGCTGCAAGATGGCTGCAGCACTTCCAGGGATTGCAGCTGTATTTCAGGCAGGAAGAAAGGGGAATGCAAAAGCCAAAGATGTTTTTAAAGGGGAAATATTCTCTTTTCCCTGGAAGCTCCAACTTGTGAGTTTTGTTGATACCTCATAGGCCAGAACTGGGCCACCTGTCCTCTGCCCAGCTGCAAGGGCAGCTGGGAAGAGAGGCATTCTGGTTTTCCAGCTTCTGTGGTCGAAGATGATGGAAATCATTTTGTGAATGGTTTGGGGTGGCCATTCCAGTGTGTGCCATAATGTTCTGCAAACTAGAGGAACCGGGCTCAATAGCTTCTTTACTCCTTTCCAGCTGGGATTGTGTGGGAATGGGACTGGTAAGAGGCTGCATGAACTAATGGAAAAAACACTTTAAGGGCTTTGTCATTGTAGAGTCTGGAGTTTGAATCCTGGCTCTGCCATAACAAGCTGTGTGACCTTGGATAAGTCACTTAACATCGCCAAGTCCCACTTGTTTTGTGTGTAAAGTGGGGATAATAATATTCACTTGTCAAGAGTGCTGTGAGAGAGTCATGTGTCAAGTTCCTAGCACAGAGATGGGCCTACAGTAGGTACTCATCAAAGTAGTAGTTGAGTCCAGCTGAGTCTGACTGGTGAGTTCCTTGGGGAGCCAGGTTCCTGCTTAAGCTTCACTCAGGACCAGGAACTGCCTGCTCTCTCCCTCCCCCCACCCCAATCACAGTCACTGATGGTGACCAGGAATGATCCAGATCATGCTGGAGCGCCCAAGGGAGCAAACTGATTGGTCCGGGCAGAGATCATTTGGATCACCCAGGGAGGCAGCTCAGCATGGATAGAGGCCGCCTCAGTGGATATTAAACATTCACCAGACAGTAGAGTGCAAATGCAGGCAAGGTTTTAATCAGAGCAGGGCTGGTGGGTGCTTAGACCATGCAGATGAAGTACAGCTCTGAGCCTGAGGGGCCGCCACTAAGGTGGCATGCGGGGTGGGGTGGGGTGGGGGGACCCTGAGCCAAGAGGCACTTCCTGTTGCCAGGCCAGGGTGTCCTCTGTGGGGAGGGAGCCCTTTGTGTAGCGCTTTACGTTTCTTAAAATAGAGCCGAAAGGGCTCTGGCTGCCAGCAGAGGAACTGAGGGCTTCCCCCGCTCCCACTAAAGGTTGTAGTCCTCCTGCCACGATTCTGGCTCCCTTTGCCAGGACTACTTACTTGGCTGATCTGAAGGAGGCCTGGGGCCTTTGATGACACTCGCGATGACTCAGAGCTGAACGAGGCTTGGAAGCACTCATTGAGCTGCTTGGGCAGGGCAAGCTGGGGCTCTCGCCTGCCTTCTGAGGACCTATGGCTTGGGCCTTGTTATGGGCTGCATCGTGTCCCTCCCCCAATCCATACACTGGAGCCCTAACCACCGTTATCTCAGAAGGTGACTGTATTTGGAAATAGGGCCATTAAAGAGGTAATTTAGTTAAATGAGGTCACATGGATGGGCCCTAACCCCGTCTGACTGGTGTTGTCCCTATAAGAAGAGGAGATTAGGACACATATAGAGGGAAGCCCATTTGACAACACAGTGATAAAGTGGCCACGTACAAACCACCGGGAGAGGCCTTGGAAGAAACCAACCCTGCCGACACCTTGATCTTGGACTTCCAGCCTCCAGAACCGTGAGAAAATACATTTCTGTTGTTTAAAGCACTTAATATGTGTGACAGTCCAAGCTCACCAATACAGGCCCCTACAACCCTGTTCCGTGCTTTCATCCTGAAAAGAAGAAGGAAGCCAATTTGAGTTGATTGGCATTCATCATCCATCTTCTCACATCTGTAAACTGCCACATGCACCATCTCTATTATTATCAGGAAATATTAATAATAATAGCCAACAGGAGCTGATTGTGGCTTATAGTGGGGTCTGGAGAGTAAATATTTTGGAGGACTCTCTTTAAGAAAAAGAACACAGAATTGCAAATACAAAACCTAGTATGAAAGTAAATGTTTAAATGTGAAAAGAAATAACAGGTTACAAAATTTAAAGGCTCACAAAGACCTCAAACTTCATGAAATCCAGAAAAACTATATAATATTTTTAGTAATTAACAGTCTGAAATACTTTTATGATTCCTTTTTCTACTTTTTGGGGCTGCACGTCTTTGATCGTCTCTTCATATGGTAGCGATTTTTTAATATCTTTTTTATAGAGACAATAGAAAGATCATTCAGCCTTTCCTGTAGCCTGCTTGATCTCCTTTTAATAAAATTATTAACAGCGTTGTAAAGTTTCTTTTAGGTTCACAAGTTGTCATTGGTAATTAGTTTCCATTGTGGTGTAATCACAGAGTAGCATTTTGAAGCATCTGCAGATCTCCTTTCAGTTTGTTTTTGACTTCTACCAAGATGCTTCTGTCTTCCTGTCCTATTTGAATTTTGGTATGATCAGTATTCTAAAAAAAAATACATACACAAAATTAATGTGAAATTAAGGTGTCCCTATTGAGCTACATAATTACATAATAAAATTACTCTTATGCTACATACACTGACGTGTTGATACTCACATGAGTTTTGTCACTGGGGCACTTGTTTCTTCAGGCCATTTTGCTGTATCAGTAGCAATTTTGTATGCCATTTTTTCTGGATCCACCAGGCTTCATCAGGACAAGCTGTGTCAGATACGCTAAGATGCAATACTGGGATTGAAATACTGGGATGCATAAAACTTACTGCTTTCCAAACGGATGTACTTATGTTTGTAGGGCTGCTACAGTTTTGTGCCCTACAAACACATGAATTCTGATAAATCCTATTTTGTGCAGTTCCCATCAGAAAAGAAATAAAACTATATGGTGCGTTATTAATTGCATACACTGCATTATTGAGTATATTCCTGACAGAAGCAAATTTTCATTTTGTCTAGGCATCAATGAGAATGGGATTTGTCACTTACAGTTTTCCTTGTCTGAAGACTGGAAGATTTTTCACAGACTAGCTTCTGGCACCATACATTTCAAGCTTTGTTTCTCTCCACTACCTCCATAATTTTGGAGGCTGGGAGCCGTAGGATACTGTGACAGATCGTATTTTCCAAAATGGACGCAACA
The DNA here is from genome assembly GCF_026419965.1 of Kogia breviceps. NCBI lineage: Eukaryota > Metazoa > Chordata > Mammalia > Artiodactyla > Physeteridae > Kogia > Kogia breviceps. Next base: position 99,602,724 of record NC_081330.1, on the reverse strand, counting down.
AGATCTCCCATCCCACATGCTCTTCTTGTAATGGGATATTGACATTCCTTTCATTGAGGCATGGGGTCTGTTCTCCTTCCCCTTGAACCTGAGTGGATCTGTGATTACGGCAGAAGTGACACAATGTGACTTCCAAGGTTAGGTCATGGAAAGTGATACAGCTTCTGCCTGGCCTTCTTGGGACACTTGCCCTTGGAACCTAGACACCATGTTATGAGGAAGCCCTGGCCACATAGAAAGGCCACAGCCAGCTGAGGTCCCAGCCAACAGCCAGCATACACTACCAGATATGTGAGTGAGACACCTCCAGATGATTCCACCTCCCAGACTTTGAGCCACCCCAGCTGACACCATGTAAGGCTGTGACAAGCTTCCCCATCCAGTGGCAGACTTGTGAGCAAAACAAATGATTGCTGTTGTTTTAAGCCAACAACTTAAACTCTGGGGTGACTTGCTATGTCGCAGTAGACACCCAGGACACACACGATTATATTGTGAAACAACCCCTGGCATGTACCACCAAGTTACAATATGGGGCAAATCAGCCCAGGGGTAGTGTTCCCAAAGACCATTTCTACTCTGCCATGTGTGAGGGCTAGCACCCACTTTACATGGAAGTGGCTGCAAATAGTATATACGTATATCCCTAAATAAAAACTAATTGTATCATCACTTCAGCTTCCCTTCAGCCAGATCCCAAATATACCCATGGCTACTCTTACACCACCAGACCCAATGGGAGGTGTGATGAAAGGGAAGTCACACTGGAAACAGATGGTGGTCTGTACAGAACGTACAAGTGCCCTACTCCACCTGAGCCAAGCTTGGAAGGGGCCAGTGTAAGTGAGGGGCCCTGAAGGTCAAGCTTTTAGGTTCACAGGAAATCTTCTGTAGCCAATATTTCTTGAATGCTTATAAGTGCTACCTGGGCTAAGCTTTTTACATGAATAGTCATACTGGAGCATAAATCAAGACCCTATAGGTGGGTACTGTTCTTCCCATTTTATAGATAAGAAAACAGAAGCCCAATGTAATTCAAATATGTCCAGCATGTACTTATTGAGCACTTGGATATTATAACTAATAACTGTATATTATCTTACATTGTACAAAGGATCTGTACATCTGTCCTGGGTGTTATACTTACAACAACCCTCCAGGCACAATTCTTGCATCCATTTTATAGAGAAGCACACTGAGGTGAGGTACTGAACTGGTATTGTGGGGAATATGAAGTATAAGATGCATTCTTTTTTTATAAAAATGTTTATTTTATTTGGTTGCACCAGGTCTTAGTTGCAGCAGGCGTGCTCCTTAATTGCGGCTCGCAGGCTCCTTAGTTGTGACTTGCCGGCTCCTTAGTTGTGGCATGCAAACTCTTAGTTGTGGCATGCATGTGGGATCTAGTTCCCTGACCAGGGATTGAACCCAGGCCCCCTACACTGGGAATGCGGAGTCTTAACCACTGCACCGCCAGGGAAGTCCCTAAGATGCGTTCTTTACCCTCAAAAGTCTGGGCTCCTCAAAAGGGATAAGAAATGCTTTTAAGGTGGAAAAAGTAACCAAAGATTCTGGGGATGATAACACTATGTGAGGAAGGAGTTCTGAAACACTGGGTAGTGGGCAACAGGCCTAAGAAGTGGTATCCCACTCATGTGAAAGTTGAGGATCGCCTTAATGCTTCACCTACCAAGGATGAATTTCTCCTTCTGGTGGACTGATGTGCCCTCTTTGGGTAAAGTCATGGATAATTAACTAAGGCCCCTTTGGGCATAAGACCCTGAACTAGATTCTAGTCTTACGTTTAAAGAACTTCGAGTCCTGCTGAGAAGAAAAGCCAAGTAATAATAATAAATTAGCTACCATTCCAATTCTTTTGAGAATCATTCACCCTGCTAGGCATTTCCCCCCCTCCATACAATCTTGTGGAGATGAGATTCTCCTTTTTAAGAAGAGAGAGAACTGAGAGACTGTAATTTGCCCAAATCCACAGATATTAAGTAGCAGGATGGGGATTTGAGGCAAAGACTTCTTGTCTCCCTGCCCACTCACTTTCCACTCTGGTACAGAGTTCTAATCTAGAAAGGGTCCAAAGAGGTGGCCTAGCAAGCCAGAGTAGAAAGGGCAGGAAGGCCCTTCATCTGGTTCTACAGAGAAGATAGTGCCTTAAACACAGAGGGTGGGGTTCGTTTACCCTGGTAGAGAGACGTAGGGAGGACATTGGAGGAAAGGAGGCAGCATGAACAAAGGCAGAAATCGATAGGACGTTGGTAGTAGTGCACAAAAAGGGGCTTGAGCAGAGCATGTGTAGAGATGATGGGAGATAATTTATTCTTATGTATTTGATAGGGTTTTTTATTGCTACTGTAAAATGATGTTGTTTTTTTAATTTTCCACTTTTTGTTGCTAATATACATAGAAATGCATCGATTTTTGCATATTCACCTTATATCTCTTGACTTTGCTAAGTTCATTTATCAGTTCTAGTAGTTAGTTTGTAGATGTCCTTGAATTTTCTACAGACATAATTATATCAGCTGAGGACAAAGACAGTTTTACTTCTTTCCAATTTGTATGCTTTTTCGTGCTTTATTGCACTGGTTAGGACCTCTAGTACAGTGCTGAGTAGAAGTGATGAGAGTGGACATCTTTGTCTTATTCCCAATCTTAGAGGGGAAAGCAACTGGTATTTCATGGATAAGTATGAAGTTAGCTGTAGGTTTTTTGTAAATGCCCTTTATCAGATTGGGAAAGTTTTCTTCTATTTCTAGTTTGCTGAGAGGCTCTACCATGAACTAGTCAAGCCTTCTTAAAATGTATAGCCTGGTCTCAGTTGTGCCATGAGGGATTAAGGAGGGTCATGACCTTTCATTCATTCATGGAGTATTTATTGACTTGAGTCAATGGTCTTAGTTGGGAGGTAAGGGAGACAGACAGCAGCAGTCATTCTCAGAATATGGCCATGTCCAGCTGAGTGGTAATCTCTCAAGGTCATCGGCAAGCAGGGAGAGCTGCATGGTGACTAGAAAAGGCAGAGCAGAGGGACCAGAGAGACTGGTTCCAGGGCACAAATAAGGCAGCACCATGGGAAAGTCTAGAAATAACTGGAGCGTATGGGAAATAGGAGTACTAATTTCCAGCATTATCCCCATTTACAGATGAGGAAACCGATGTACAATGGGACTAAATCATTTGCCCCAGGTCACATAATAGTAAGTGGTAGAGCTGGCATTTGAACCCAGGTAGTCTGGCTCCAGAGCCTATACTTTTAACCACTGTACCATCCTATCCAAACCATGATCTGATTGCTCCATCCTTTACCTGTATTCCCCTTTGATGAGCAACTCTGTCCTGATGGTGACAAATGTCACTGTCTTCACTCTGCTGGGTGCAACTCCATTTGTCCTGAGGACCCCAGGCTAGAAGGGAAGCCAGGATTGGCCTGGACCCAGCAGGGCCCCTCTGCCTATAGCACTGCAGAGATTCTGCAAGTGTGGGTGGCACCTCAGTTTCTGGATTGGGTGTTTATTTTCAAGGTCAAAGTCAAGCTTGCTGAGGGGGCCAGGTCTCTGTGGAGGGTTAGGGGCAAGGCTGCGTGGAGCCAGTCTATGGGGAAGGGTGGTTGACCTAGGTTTGCATTTTATTTTTAAACCTTTTCCTTCAGCACAGCCCTGTCAAGGGATGATTCAGCTTCGAGGTGAACGTGTTTGAAAACTTTCAGATCTAAAAGGCTCCTTTTCTTCTGTCCCAGCATCTCCTCCTCTGCCCGACCTCTTCGTGTCCCCTGATTGGTGTCTCTTATTTAGTAATGGGCAGTGGACTCTCTGTAACCCTCCTGATAAATGGCTATGCCTATTCCCATCTGTCCCAGGAATCTGAGATCGGAGACCTTGGAAACAGGGCTTGTCCGTCCCTTACCTTATATACAGACCTGCCCCCCTGAAAGGCAGTGTTTCTTGGACGTAAAATGTTTATTATGCCTTATTGTACCTCTTGTGAAGAGACTTGCTTATAAAACTTTGTTGTGATCTACTATTCCCCCATCGCTTTCTTGTAGATTATTTCTGCTAGACAATTCAGCCAATGGGCTGGAATTAATGCAAACTGGTTTTCTCCCTAAAGCATCAGCGCAGCCTGCCCGATGGGACTGAGCTGTTGTGGACAGGCTTTCTCTGCCACTTCACCCAGGGCATGTGCGATTCCAGGGGCCCCGTGGTTTCCTGAAAGTGGAGGTTAAGAGCCGGCCCCTCTGGCTGAAGAGCCGACTAACCACAGCACCATGGCCAGGGCTGAGCGGGGAACATTTGGAGCTGGTATAATTGCTTATGTAGTTTTAATTGCTCATTTATCATGCTAACAGGCCCAGAGTACTGATCGTTTGCAACGTGCTCAGTAATTAAAAGAGCAGGGGTGAGGTCGGGTGATGAGGAGTGGTGGGGTGAAATGAGGTAAAGAAAGGCCAAAATGCACAGCACAGGAGGCTAGTGGGGAGGCAGTGGCTTGTCCCCTTTCTGACACGGAGCAAAGGCTGTGTTCCACACCAGCATTTCACAGTTGTTGGTTTGAACCCAAGAGCAACTGTGCTCCCAGCTCCCTGCGAGGAAACCCGGTCCCTGGACAGCACTCTTTGGTTTGCAAAGCACTTCCACCCTCGTGAGCTGCATGATTTGGGCCCCCAGTTTTCAGGTGAAGAAAAAGAGGCTCCGTAACATGCTTTGCCCAAGACCACGTGGCGACCGGCAACTGGTGGAGTTAAAGCCCAGACCTGCATCTTGTCATGCCAAATCTCTGGCCCTTTCTTCCTTTGGGACAGCAAAATATGGGGTTTCCTCTTGGCTGCATTGACATTGCTGCAGTTGTTAGATTCTGGAATGAATGTCCAATGGTCTAGGGAATTTATAATAAAATACAGATTCCTAGGTCCACCTTCAGTAAGCACGGCAGGGTTTCTAGGGTCTGTGTTTAAGAAATTCCCCAGCCCAAACCCCACTCCTGCCCCCGGCAGCTCAGACGATTGTCCAGGGCTAGGATCTTATTCTCAAGGGCACGCCATCGGCCCCAGCCCTCCTTCAACGAAAAGCATCATGGCAGGTGTCTTGGTTTGGGTTCCCCCAGAAACAGATTCCGAGTCAAGGATTTGAGTGCAGAACAGTTTATTTGGAAGGTGAAGGAAATGCTGGGAGGATTGGGGGAAATGAGACAGAGGTGGGAAGGCAGAAGATGGAGGATACGTCATCAAACAAGTTACGTCTGTGGGCCACGCGGCCTTAATCCGATTGGGGACATCTAGAGACAACGCAGAACGTGTCTTGCAGTCATCACACCTGACTGTCCTAGGAGTGAGAGTGCAAATCCTCTGTCACTGTCGCTTTCAACCAACCCTGCAGGACAGAGCAGACTCCAGCCCCAAGAGAAGGTCCTCAGGCAAAAGAGATGAAGCTTCTGGCATTTGTGGGTTTGGCTAGTGCGCACTACAGTGGAAGGCCCTCAGGGATACAGGCAGGATGGGGACAGTGTCCCTACAGCAAAGCATCTGTCATAGCGCCATAGAGCAGGCTCCTGAGAGCCCCTGCCCCCAACCAGCTGTGCTGTTCATTCAATTTGTGAATTGAAATCGTATTAGCGTTTCCCCTAGGAGTTATTGATGCATTTATTTTCTTCCTCGGTTTCTTCTTATCCTCCCACTAATGGGGACGATCTTCCGGCCCTAAAAGCCAAAGGAGATGTAGCCACCATTACTGGCAAGAAGGCAGTGAGAAGGAGCTACAGAGAACCCGAAATCTGTGACGTGGTTCATTCCTTCAAACAGCAATTCAAGAACATCATCCTTGGGGCTTCCCTGGTGGCGCAGTGGTTGAGAGTCCGCCTGCGGATGCAGGGGACGCGGGTTCGTGCCCCGGTCCGGGAGGATCCCACATGCCGTGGAGCGGCTGAGCCCGTGAGCCATGGCCGCTGAGCCTGCGCGTCCGGAGCCTGTGCTCCGCAAAGGGAGAGGCCACAGCAGTGAGAGGCCCGCGTACCACCAAAAAAAAAAAAAAAAAAAAAAAAAAAGAACATCATCCTTGTACCTAGCGGAAGACACAGAGGGATGATATCAACATGTACAACCCCCTCGAGAAAGTGAACCTAGGGCTATCCCCTCAACCTGGCTTGGTAACTATAATTCGACAGTGTTCTTTCCCTCTCAAGAAAGCACACTGGAGTGAGAGCACACAAGTGAGTGAGAGTGGTGTCATTTTAGGGATAACCTGGAATGTATTCTAATTTGTTTAAGCCAATAATTTGAGATTTATGTATTTTTATCATTAATGACAAATTTTGTGCATCGCAATGCACAGCTGACAGGGACCTATTCATTGAGAGCCACTATTCTGCACCATCAAAAAGAAATGTGGTTGCTTTCTTTTTGCTTCAAGGGCTGCAAACTCGCTGGAAATGGTTTATTTGCACACATGGCTAACTTCCCATCAGTTGATCAATAAATCAATCAACAAATATTGATGCAGTGTCTACATTGTGCAAGACATTGCGGGGATTTATTGTAAATATAAACATGGCCCCTGCCTCAAAGGAGCTCACAGTCTAATTGGGGGCAAGATCTGTAGATGTGAAAAGGGAACCTATAATGTAAAGCCGCATATAAATGTTGAACGAGTGGTGTACACTCACTGATTGGGCTTGGAAGAAACCAAGGAAGACTTCTTGGAGGAAGAGTGATTTGAGCTGGGCCTTGAAGGATAGGTAGGAATTTCACAAAAAGAGAACAATGGAAGGCATCGCAGGCAAAAGCAGCAGTGCCAAGTTAGGAAACGCCCAAGGCTTGTTCAGAGCCGGTGAGGGTCTGCCTGGCCACAGTGGGGCTCATAGATGGGACAGGCACTGTTCAAGCTTGTTGGACAGCCTGGAATACTGTTGTGTCTCTCTCATTGAAAGACACGCCCAGTCTTCCGTGTTGGAACTTGGTCACGGCTATGGACTGAATTGTGTCTCTCCAAAATTCATATGTTGAAGCCTTAACCCCCAATGTGACTGTATTTGGAGATGAGGCCTATAAGGAGGTAATTAAGGATAAATGAGGTCATAAAAATGGATCCTGATCTGATAGGATTGGTGCCCTTATAAGAAGAGGACAAAATCCCTCTCTCTCTCTTTCCTTCTTTCCCTCCCTCTTTCTCCCTCCCTCCCCCTCTCTCCCTCTGTGCATGCACTGAAAAAAGGCCATGTGTGGACACAGCAAGAAGGCAGCCGTCTGCAGGCCTTCACCAGACACTAACCCTGCTGACACCTTGGTCTTGGACTTCCAGCCTCCAGAACTGTGAGGAATACATTTCTGTTGTTTAAGCCACCCAGCTTAATGAAAGACAGGTGCCCCCCTCTCTCTACCTAATGAAAGACAGGTGCCCCCTGGTATGTTTATTCATGCTCCAGACAGATTCCAGCCAGGGTCTGTGGAGTTGGCAAGGGTCCCAGGGCCTCCCTGACTCCACCCACTCCACTCTGCCAGGGTGGCCTGGCCTCTGCTGCCCTCTCTGGCACCTACAAGCCTTATGCAACTGCAATTCTCTTCACATCAGGGATGTGCTGGAAGTTCAGGCTGGGTTGACCTGCCCCTCGCCCCACATCCCTCCCCAGGCCATGCTCAAGGAGGGCTGCCAGATCTAGCAAATAAAATTACAAGACAGCTAGTTGCATTTACATTTCAGATAAATAACAATTTTGTCACTCTAAGTATATCCCACATAATATTTGGAAATACTTATACTAAAAAAGTATTCATTGTTTATCTGAAATTCGAATATAACTGAGCATCCTTAATTGATCTGGCAGCCCTCTGTGGGAGGGCTTATGACCATACGTGGCCGATCAGGAGGCTGCATGCTCTGGGTCACAGTGGTTGGCTTAGGGCTAGGCATGTGACCCAAGGTCGGACCCTTCTTTGCAAACACACACTGGGACTTCTGTTGGCGCCTTGACTGAAAGCTCCCAAGCTGTCAGGATGAAGGAAGTCCTACGGCCATGGGAGGCCTCCCTCAGGGATCCGCCTGTCTGACAGCCAAGTTCACGGAGAAGAAAATGGAGCTGAGGGAGAAAAAAAAGATGCCTAAAGACAGTGTTTGATTCAGTGTCACCCCCTTGAACTTCAACTAAAACAGGAAGTGGTTTGAGTTGGGAATTCTTCACTCAAAACTGACTCAGAGGGCTTCCCTGGTGGCGCAGTGGTTGAGAATCCGCCTGCCGATGCAGGGGACACAGGTTCGTGCCCCGGTCCGGGAGGATCCCGCATGCTGCAGAGCGGCTGGGCCCGTGAGCCATGGCCGCTGGGCCTGCGCGTCCGGAGCCTGTGCTCCGCAACGGGAGAGGCCACAACAGTGAGAGGCACGTGTACCACAAAATAAATAAATAAATAAATAAAACTGACTCAGAGTTCTGGTGAAATCTCTGGGGCAAAGTCGTTGCGGGTCCTCAGGACCCAAACCTGACTCAATTCAGAGGGACAGCTGCTCCTGAGGCATCCGCATTTAGTCCCTGAGAGAACAGGGATTCCCTGCCACCTCTGTGATATGATCGCCATCTCTGCCACGCTCCGGCCCCCTTGCTGTCAGCTGGCAGACGAGCCCTTTGCTTCCCACGTCCCTCACATGGTCTTTTCTGCCTGTCCTCCCCTCACGTCTAGCTCTGATTTCTTTAGACCTTCTTTGCTTTTTAAGTGAGCCTCACCAGCCATGTCTTTCTGTTCCCTCCCTCCCTTGTTTTTCGCTCCACGCTCACTTCTAAGAGTACAGACTCTCTAAACCACTGAGGGACTGCTGATTTATTCTGGACACCTCCTGGACTGGGCTAGAAATAATGGAGCTGGAAGGACATTAGGGCTAATCCAATCCAATCCCTTCACTGTCCCTGTGTCATAGATGAAGAGACTGACGTTTAGAATGGTTGAATCACCAAAGGTTTCATCAAAAGTTACAGGGAGTACATAGAATAAGAGGAAAGCCATATCGTTTAGGGGAAAGGTCGCTGGGTTTGGCTTCAGAAAGCCTGTATGTTCACTTGGGCTCTGTCACAAATCCTTTAACCTCTTCATGTCCATTTCTCCAGCTTAAGAATGAGCTGAAAAACCAGTCCTGTTTACCTCATCGTGAATTCCAAGGCCGACAGAATTACAAAATGCCGAATGAATGTCCTAGACAAAGGCTGCACGGTATTAACGTTATCGGTGTTACTGTTATTTAACAAGGCTAATCCACCAGTGCAGGAAATGAGCACACATCACGAAATTAATTATAGATGTTTTTTTTTAAATGACTGTTTATACTGAAAGGAAGGCCTTGTATTTGCCGCACAATTTCAGGATAAGTCGTGTTTTGGAAAAATATTAATATTCAGAGCTGTGTTGATTAGCTTCACTCCTGTTGCTAAGCAACAGGGTCTTTGTAGCCTCGGCAGTGTTGGGATTTTTCTAGGGGTGGGGGCGGGGAAGGGGGTGGGGGGATTAGAGGGAGGAAACTACATTACAGTAAATTATTCTGCTGGTTCAGCCAATTCCGAAGTTGCTTCAAAAAAAAAAAAAAAATCTACTCCTTTAACAACCTACGTGATGATTATAGTTGTTGGATGAGGAAAACCAGAATGCGACCCAGAGCTCACCACTCACCCATGACTTGAGTTTCAGGTTTGGCAAGACTTGTGTTTACTAGATCAGGGCTGAACCACACACGGCCCAGGGCTTACCACCACTGACGTTCACCATGGTTCAGCAAGGGCAGCCTGCCAGCGCAGAGATTAGGGTGTCTTGAGGCTGTGTGGAGAGACTGCCCTGCATCCAATGATCCAATCTCATTCAGTAGCTGCTGGGACCTTTCAGTCAAATTCTGACACGTGGATGGGGACCATCCGGGTGCAAGCCAAAGAGTGCATTTCCTGGACCAAAGCAGAGACTCCTGAATATTTGAAATGCACTGAAAACCCAGGACAGGCTACATGGAAGTACCCTACAGGGCACCTACTGTGTGCTCATGCTTTATAGGGTTAGCTCATCAAATTCCAGCACCAATGCTAGGAAAGATGGAGTATCGTCCCCATTTGGGGGGCTGAGGTGCAGAGAGATTAAGCAGCTTGCCCTAGGTCACAGCAGCTAGCACCGGGCAGAGCAAGGATTTAAACTCCAATCTTTAGTGTCTGGGTGCCACGTACCCACTTGACTAGGCTGCCTGCTCCTTACCCAGCTACTTGGGGCTGGGAAGGGCCTGGAGAGAAAATCTTGGGCCTTTGCATGAAGTTGGCTGGTGGCTTCTGTTACGTCGAGCCTTGCCCAGTGAGTTTCCGATTTCATCACAGATCCTTTTATATGCGGTACTGTTCCAGTCACAATTGCTGCGTTAATCACTCCCAACTTAGTGCCATAAAACGGCACCCATTTTATTATGTTCATGGATCTGTGATTCAGAAATTCTGGCCAGGGCTAGCTGGGCGATTCCTCTGCTTCTCGTGGCATCTACTGAGTCCACCCTGTGGTGGGTGGGCTGGGTCTGGAGAGTTCTAGATGGCTTCATTCACGTGTCTGGTGCTGTAGTGAGGACAGGCTGTCACCTGGAGCATCTCCCCAGCACGGCATTCTCAGGGTGATCAGACATCTTACGTGGCAATTGGTTCCCCACAGCTACTGTCCCAAGAGATCCAGGCGGAAGCTGCACGGCCTTTTCTGACCTAGCTCAGAAGTCACACAGTGTCACACATGTCATACTCTATATTGGTTGAAGCAGTCACAAGCCCACTCAGACCCCAAATCTTCATTAGAGAGGTATCAAAGAATTTGGGGACCCTGTTTTAAAATGGCCCCAGGTACCAAGTTCCTCATTCCAGTGAGATATGGCGTCAAAAGAACTTTGGATGCTCCAAAAATTGTGGAAACGTGCGAGTAATAGAAACTTCCATATTCAACACTGCAGTCTTGCTCGTACTGATGAATTTAGGGGGTGGCCGGTTTAATAAAAGGTAGGCTAATAAGAGCTTTTGTTTGTTTGTTTTGAATTTTATGATCAGAGGTAGTCATCAGCTGAAGAGCCTATCTGGCTGACCAGCAAAGTCTCATTTGTAATTAGTGAGCCATTTGCATACAATGTGTTTATGACTTTTAAAAACCTTCATTCCACTGTGATCACAGTTGAAACATCGGTTTGGTTAGGGAAGGCTTTTCTTGTAGAAATCAAATGAGATCATGATGTAGTTGAAAGATACTTTGGATATTTTATTGAGCTCCATAATCCTATGCTATCCTATTTCTCATTTCTTGATGCTCTGTATGAGGTACTATGCAGGAGTCATTTTCTAAACTGAAACCTTGAGATGCACAAGACCATGTATGGCAGACTATTCTCCAGTATACTGCCTCTCCTTCTAACAGTGATCAAACCTTGATTTTAAGCTAGGCACATGACCACCTAGAAGAAAACCTACATTTCCCAGCCTCCTTTGTACGTAGGTGTGGCCATGTGATTAAAATCAGGCCACTGGAATATGAGTAGAAGTATCATGTGGCAGCTTCCAGGAAACTTCCTGAAGAGATAGTTGATATTTAACCACTTCTCCTTTTATTCTTCATCTCTTGCTGCCTGGAATGTAGGTCTAATGACTGGAGCTCTAGCTACCATAATGGACCATGAGGACAAGGGCTTTACCTTAGGAACGGTGTAATGGTAAGCTGGAAGGCACCTGGGTTCCTGAGGTCTTCTTAGAAGAGCAGCCATTCCCATGCTGAACTGCCTACCTCTGGACTTTTGCAAATGAGAAAGAAACCTCTATTACATTTAAGCCACTGCAAGTTTGAGTCTCCTTTGCTTTCAGCCAAACCTAATCCTAATTGATACAGTATCTATCCCTAGCGAGCTCACAATCTAGTGAGGAGACATAATTATGATCAAAGCAGAATGAAATAAGTGGCTTAATCACAGGGACTTTTGGCCTAAATACAGGATTATGGGTTCACTTCCAATTATGAGAAATGCACTTTTGATGTTGAAATACTGGAATTTCTAGGACATTTACATGGTTTAAGGAGACAGTGTGACAACATGTTTGAATTTAGGGCTAGCCAAGAAACTAGAGAACAATGGTAGCTATATAGCAAATGCCAGAGCTACAAGGGAAATGCTGTGTGAGCCCTAAGAAAGGAGCCAGGATTTCTGATGAGGAAATCCTACTCAGATCCATGGAAGAAGAAGTAGAAATTTGAACTTGGCCTAGAATTTGGGGTTGGCATTCTAAGCAGAAAGACGAGCAAGAGTGAAGGCCAGGCGATGTGAAAAAGTATGGAGAGTTTGTAGAAGGGGCCACGAGGCTGGGTGGGAGACCAAGCTGGAGAGACCTCTTTGGTGGGAGGACCAGGATTTTGCCCAGCTCCCTCTGCCAGGCCTCGGGCAGCTGTGTGGGCCTCTGGGACTTTTGGTGTACCATGAGTGTCAGGGGTTTTAGTAGCCATTCTCCTGTGAAGGTTCCTTTGGCCTCTTGTAGCCTTTATCCTTTTGAGTTAATTTTTGTGTATGGTGTGAGATAGGGGTCCAACTTTATTCTTTTGCAGGTGGATATCCAATTGCCTTTGCCCCTTTTCCCCACTGCCTGGATCAAACATTGAGGCCCCTGATTCATGGGACAAGGGAGCACCACAGATTTCAAGCGAACAAATAGGAAACATGAGCAGAGGCCAGGCCACACTCTCAGCACTGTTGTTCACTTATTTTGACCTGGGCAGATTAATTTTAAATGTTGATGATCTCACCCAGCTTATTCTGATAAAGGCCCTGCTGAGTGTTGAGCCATGGGAAGGAGTTCCTGGAAGCCCAAGTCTCCCTTTAAGTGCCTCTCCCCAGAAATCTTTTCTTTGGAGTTGGTGAGGTTTAGCAGGCATGTGGATTAGCAGTGAAGATTAGCACCATCCTGCTGAGAAGATGGCCAGTTGCCCAGAGCCTCCGTTCAGAAAGCCTGTGGTAATAATCTGATGTGGGATGAGGGCAGGGGACATCATAATGAGATTCTTAAAACCCAGTTTTCAAAGACTGAGGTTGGTTGTTTTTGTTCTTTTTTTCAATTTTTAAATAATAAAAATAAATTAAATGTTCTCGTGTATTAAGATGTTAGGGGGGCTTCCCTGGTGGCACAGTGGTTGAGAGTCCGCCTGCCGATGCAGGGGACATGGGTTCGTGCCCCGGTCCGGGAAGATCCCACATGCCGCGGAGCAGCTAGGCCTGTGAGCCATGGCCACTGAGCCTGCGCGTCCGGAGCCTGTGCTCCGCAATGGGAGAGGCCGTGACAGTGAGAGGCCCACGTACTGCAAAAAAAAAAAAAAAAAAAAAAAAAAAAAAAAAAAAAGATGTTAGGGGAATTGATGCACCAAAATCTGGCTTTCTGAACTCCCTCCTTTCAGGGAAATTTAAAGGGTAAATGGTAAGGATAAGGAGTGAGTAAAGACAAGCAGACCATGCCTTGAAATGTTGGTGTAGATCTTTCTGGATTTATGCCTTTGATCCATTTTTAGTTAATTTTCATGTATGGTCTGAAGTAGGGACCCAACTTCATTCTTTTGCATGTGGATATCCAGTTATCCCAGCACCACTTGCTGAAGAGACTATTATTCCCCCATTTAGTGGTCTTGGTACCTTTGTCATAAACCAACTGACCATAGATGCATTGGTGTATTTCTGGACTCCCAATTCTGTTGATCTGTATGTCTATCCTTATGCCAGTACCATCCTGTTTTGATTGCTGTAGCTTTGTAGTAAGTTTTGAAATTGGGAAGTGTGAGTCCCCCAACTTTCTTCTTCTTATTCAAGATTATTTGGGCTATTTGGAGTCCCTTGCAATTCTATATGAATTTTAGGATCTGCTTTTTTATTTTTGAAGAAAAGGCCATTGGGATTTTGATAAAGATTGTATTAAGTCTGTACATTGCTTTGGAGAGTGTTGCTATTTTGTGTGTGTGTGTGTGTGTGTGGTACACGGGCCTCTCACTGTTGTGGCCTCTCCCGTTGAGGAGCACAGGCTCCGGACACGCAGGCTCAGCGGCCATGGCTCATGGGCCTAGCCGCTCTGCGGCATGTGGGATCTTCCTGGACTGGGGCATGAACCCCTGTCCCCTGCATTGGCAGGCAGACTCTCAACCACTGCGCCACCAGGGAAGCCCAGAGTGTTGCTATTTTAACACAGTTCAGTCTTCCAGTCCATGAACATGGGATGGCTTTTCATTTATTTAGGTCTTTAATTTCTCTCAGCAATGATTTATAGCTATCAGTATACGAGTCTTGTACTGCCTTGATTAAACATATTTCTAAGAATTTTATTCTTTTTGATGCTATTGTAAATGGAATTGTTTTCTTAATTTCATTTGTGGATTGTTCATTGCTTGTATACAGGAATACAACTGATGTTTGTGTGTTGATCTTGTATCCTGCAAGTTTCCTAAATTCACATCAGTTAAAGGACTTTAAAATTATAGAAAAGCTCAGTTCAACCTGGCTTGAACCATAAGAGAGATTTATTGGCTCACATAATTAAGAAGTCTAGTGGGCTTCAGGCCAGGCTCTGACTCCATTTCTCTGTACTTTTCTCAGTTTTTATCCTTCTCTAGGAATTAGACCTGTGCTCAGATTGACCTCCCTCATGGTTGCAAGATGGTTGCTAACAGAAACTGGGTCTGCATGCTTCCTCGGTCACATCCAGGGAAAGGGGAAAAATACACATTTCCTTCCCTCAAAAGTCCTGAGTGTCTCTTTGATATGATCATCACTGTCCCTGTGACAAGAGAGATGGACTTGATCTGATTGACTTAGTCCATGGAGGTAGGGATGGTTTCAAACTCACCCAAACTGCATGGTAGCTACACAGTGGTGGGGGGCAGATGGTGGTGGTGACTAAACAAAGAGAGATGGTTCTTAGAGGAAAATCTCAGGGCTGTTAGGAAGGGGAAAAGACAGTATCTGCCAAACCTATGAAATTTGTATAGTGCCAGGCAGCATTCAAGGAATATTTGCTGAATGAATGAATGAATGAGAAGCTCCACTAGTGTTTTCACTGATACCGAGCTCCCTAGGGCTGTGGCAGCCTCCGTTCTGTTGATGGCCAACCTTTCAATGTCTGGAGACCCCCTACTGAGATCCCAGGCTCTTCTATGGGGAAGAGAGAGCTCTTTCTAGGGGCTCCATAACTTCTCTGATTTCCAAGCAGCAAGACCCTGGTAGAATAGACCTGGAAAACTGAGAACACCGGGAATCCACATATTCAAAATGAGCAGGGTGGACCTTGTGGCTTCATGGTGTGACTCTGAAGCCCTTGTCCACAAATTGCTCCCCAGGCCTGGTGCCTGACATTCTGCCATTAGGAACTCACTCCTCCAGTTTAAGAGACTTATTTACCTTCAAATCCCCCCACTCCCCAACTGGGGTTTTTGTTTGCAACAAAACATCTTAACTGATAGAGTAGGCAGCCTACCTTTGTATGATCCAAACCATAGCAACACTGATGTACTCTGAAGAGTATATTCGGCGATAGAGCATAATCTACACCAGAGGAACAGAGTCAGGGATAGGGGTCCCAGGAACCTCAGGTCCTGAATTATGAGAACTTACTTTTCTTCCTAGATATCCAGCTTGAGTTTAGTTTCATCAGCTACAGACTCAGCCTCTTCTCTACTGAATACCAAGCTCCATTGTAGCAGGAGGTATTTTCCAAAGGCAGTCACAACAGTAGCTCCTGTCCCACGTGCATTTCTAGATCCTTGCCACTCTTGCATCAGTAGATGGAGTTTATGACCCTTATCCTTGAACTTGAGTGGGCCTTTGTTACTGCTTCAACCAACAGAGTGTGGAAGAAGTGATGCTCTGTGACTTCAGAGACTAAGTCATAAAAATGTAATGTACTCTTGCCTTACTCTCTCTTGGGACACTTGCTCTGGGAATCCAGCTATCATGCTGTGAGGAAGTTCAAGCAGCCCATGGAGAAAAACCATGATTCTCAGCCCACAGCCCCAGCTTGGCTTCCAGCCAACACCCAGTACCAACTTGCCAGTCATGTGAGAGAGCCATCTTGAAAGTCAATCCTTGTGGTAGGGAGCATCTAAGATGGAACCCAGCAATGGTATTCTTACCCTTGTGTCAACTCCTCCCCCTTAATGTAGACGAGACTGAGTACCTAGCTTCCATCCAGCAGAAGCGATAGGATGACACTCCCAAGATTAGATTATAAAAAGACTGTGGCTTTTGTCTTGGACACTCTCTCACACTCTCTCTTTCTTGCATTTCTTGCCCTGGGGGAAGCCAGCTGCCATGTTTTGAGGCAGTCCTGTAGAAAGACCCATGTGGTGAGAGACTAAGACCTGATGTCAGCCACGTAAGTGAGCTTGGAAGCAGATTCCTCACCAGTCAGGCCTTCGGAAAAGAACCCAAATGCAGCTTGACTGCAATCTCATGAGGCACCTGGAGCCAGAGGCACCCAGCTAAAGGAGGCACTCGGCTAAACTTCACCCACCCATTTTTGACCCACAGAAACTGTGTGAGGTTATACATGTCTTCTTCTTTTTTTAAAAAAAATTTATTTATTTTTAATTTCTTTATTTTTGGCGGTGTTGGGTCTTCGTTGCTGCGCGTGGCTTTCTCTAGTTGCGTCCAGTGGGGGCTACTCTTCATTGAGGTGCGTGGGTTTCTCATTGCAGTGGCTTCTCCTATTGAGCACGTGCTCTAGGTGCACGGGCTTCAGTAGTTGTGGCTCGCAGGCTCTAGAGCACAGGCTCAGTAGTTGTGGCGCACAGGCTTAGTTGCTCCGCGGCATGTGGGATCTTCCTGGACCAGGGCTCGAACCCGTGTCCCCTGCATTGGCAGGCGGATTCTTAACCACTGCGCCACCTGGGAAGCCCCTATACATCTCTTCTTAAGCTACTAAATGTTGGGGTAAATTGTTAGGCAGCAAGAGATAACTAATACAGTCCTCTACTCCCTAATCAAATCAGCCCAGCTGACGCTGCATGGAGGAGAGACAAGGTGTCCCCACCGATCTCTGCCCAAATTACAGAATTGTGAGTAAAATAAGTGATTGCTGGGTTTTTAACCCACTAGGTTTTGGAGTCGTTCGTTATGAGACTATGGTTAACTTTTTCTCATTGAGCGTTATATGACAGGTGTCGGGGAAACAAAGCAACAGACAAACCAGGCCTAAACATTCATCTACTGTAGCCTAGTGTATTCGTTTGCTGAGGCTGCCATAACAAGGGCCACAGACTGGGTGGCTTAAACAATAGATATTTATTGTCTCACTGTTCTAAAAGCTAGAAGTCCAAGATCAAGGTGTCAGGGCAAGGTTAGTGTCTTCTGAGGCTTCTCTCTTTGGCTTACAGATGGCTGCCTTCTCCCTGTGTCCTCACATGGTCTCCCCTCTGTACCTGTGTGTCCAAATTTCCTCTTCTTATAAGGACACCAGTCATGGTGGATTAGGGCCCATTCTAATGGCTTCATTTTAACTGAATCACCTCTTTAAAGACCCTATCTCCAAATACAGTCACATTCTGAGGTCATAGGGGTTAGGGCTTCAACACAGGAATTTTTGGAGGGCACAATTCAGCCCATGAGACCCAGTCAACCCAGTTCTTTTAGAAGGTCCTCAAAGAACTGATTTTTTAAGAGATAAAATGTGTCCTTCTCTCTTCTTGCCGAAGCATTTCACAATGGGACAATTGTGATGGTCTTCCCAAAGTTTTTTTTTTAATTCCTTTGAAAATTCTTTTGCCTTTAGGAAAGCAATACCTAGTAATACCGCTGCTAGTAATTCCTCTGCCTCTCTCCTCACAGGTTTCTGGGCTTCACCATGGCAGGTCCAGAGCCTTCAGTGGACAGAGGCCCACGGCAGTCACAGAACCTATAGCAAAGGCTCAGGCAGACACAGGCCCCTGGTGGATGCAGGCCTGTGGCAGACGCAGGCCCACAGAGGTCACAAAACTTCGAGGAGACACAGGTCTTTGGTGGTCACTCGGCCCAGCATCCGGGCAAACACCGACTCCACGGGTAAAACACGGGGCCCACCGTCCTAGTTTCGTGGTGAGTCTAGTGAGGCCAGAGGAACTGATTCCTGGCCTCCACTTAAGCACTTGTACTTGCCGAGGATTAATGACCACAGGAGAGCTGCTGGCCTGGGGCAGAGCAGAAAGCTGTGACCCTCAGCTCAGCATTAACTCCATCGTTATTAGGCCAGACACTTCTCCCCAGGTTGTTTTCTGTTTTCCTACAAAATGGAGGGTGGGAAAGAGGCAAGTTTTTCCACTGTGGGGCATTATTCTGCTACAGCAGAGCTCTGCTGCTCTGGGCGAGGGACGGTGTGATAAAAACCGTGAGGCTGCTAGTCAACAGAGACTTTTCTTGAACAGAAGCCTTCTCCGAGGCGCTTCTGGTGTGTCCTGTTTCCCTCTAGCCCACCTTTCTACACGTTAGCACGAACATAGAGCAGGCACTGTGCTGGGTACTTATTTTTCTCACGTGGCTTGGATTTACACTGCTTCCAAAAACCCTGCGAACACCTTCCCTTCCCCCACAGACCCCAGCCTGTTCCCACGTGACTCAAAGGCCCCTCCAGGTAAACATGCTTTCCTGGAGGTTATGGTACTTTTTCGGTCCTGGCAGGTGAGGTGAAGGAAAGGAAGGGCTCTTGGTGGCTTCTTCCCATCTGAGCTGCCTGTGTCACGGGGTGAGAGGTGTGTGTTGCAGGCGCAGAAAGGCGGCCTCCTTCCACTGGATCCTCGGCCTGCTTTCCTGGCGAGGTTTGCCCATCTGCTGTCCATGGCCACGCCCTGCCAAGGAAAACAAAGCCGAGGGCCCAGCAGAGAAGCCACTGGGTACAGAGCACACGCCTCTAAATAGCTCTTCAGCTCCAGTCTAAACCTCAGAGATGTGACTCTGGGGTAGGACAAAGGCTGCTGTGGAGCCGGATTGGGACAAATATGTAACAGTGCAGGGATTCTGTAATTCCACTTGATCGCAGGTTTAGAAGAAAAGCGGCCTTCATGGGAGACTCTCAGAGTGCCCCGTGGTGGCAAGGCTTCATTTTACAGAGGGGTCCCGCGAGTCCCCTCCTCACAGGGGGCTGGGCCCCAGCAGCGAGAAGGCCCCTGTCCCAGGAGGGCTGGGGGGCCGGCGGGCCTGCAGGCCTCAGCCCCATCCTGGCCGAGGCTGGAAGATCCTGATTAACATGAAAAGGGGACACCTCAGCTGCTGGCTTTCTGGGCGGCTGAGGGGGAAGGTGATCGTTCTATCACTGTCTTTCTTGGCCAATTAGATGATTCAGCATATTCCCGGCCTCTCTCTTGGCTGAGGTGATTTATAGTGAGCTCTGCGGGACTGACTAGGGTGAGTGATGGGGAATAGGGGCCCATCCTCCATGTGCATGAGCGCGCACGCATGTGCGTGCGCGTGTGCGTGTGCATGCGCGTGCACACTTTACACATCACGTACACAGCACCAGATGGGGGTTGTGTAAGAGCTGAAAACATTTGGAGGCCTCTCAGAGCCACTCTGCTGGCTGACAGTTTCTACTGGAGAAATTCTTCTCTTCGGAGAAAATATTTACCTACGGGTATCTCTTCAAGGAAGGAATGAGAAGGAAGGCAGGATTTTAGGGCGTTGTCCACTCAGCTGTTATGAGTTAAGAGCTTCAGGGAGACAGATGAGGAGGTGCTTGCTCTGAGGGAGGTAGGAAGGACTGAGCCGCTTGGCCTCTGGTGTCTAAGCTCGCCTCTGTGCTGGCTGCAGCGGCCGGTGGGCCTGATGCCAGGGCGGAGGCTGTGGGCGGACAAGATGGTGAGGGAAGTGGTGTTATGTCTTTTTTTTAAAAAAATTAATTATTTATTTGTTTATTTATTTATTTTTGGCTCTGTTGGGTCTTCGTTGCTGCGCGCGGGCTGTCTCTAGTTGTGGAGAGCAGGGGCTACTCTTTGTTGTGGTGCGTGGGCTTCTCATTGCGGTGGCTTCTTTCGTTGCGGAGCACAGGCTCTAGGCGTGCGGGCTTCAGTAGTTGTGGCTTGTGGGCTCTAGAGCGCAGGCTCAGTAGTTGTGGCTCACGGGCTTAGTTGCTCCGTGGCACGTGGGATCTTCCGGGACCAGGGCTCGAACCTGTGTGCCCTGCATTGGCAGGTGGATTCTTAACCACTGCGCCACCAGGGAAGCCCCTGGTGTTATGTCTTGAGGGGCAAGGAAGCCCCAGCTTAATCTTCCTGGAGGAATCAAAGATGGATCAGGATGGGGTTTTTGGCCGCTGTGAGGACTGGCTGTTTCCATCTATGTGTCTTCCCCCGAAACAGTCTCTAGCTTCTGTAATAAACTCTTCATATCACACATAGAACAGTGACCATTGCCAGCCACTCCCTAAGTCACCCATTGGAAATTTGAGGGTCCTGACCAGCTATCCCCTACCATCCTCATCAATGTCACCATCCGTCCTATCAACATCCTGTCCCCCCATGCTTATTAAGTACATAGGATATGCCAACAATTATTCCAAATGCTTTAGAGACCTCATTTATCCCCCAGGACTGTCCTTTGGCAATACCATTAGCATCCTGTGATGGTTAATTGCAGGTGTCCCTGGGCCACAGGGGGCCCGACGTTTGCTCAAACATTATTCTGGGTGTGTCTGCAAGGGTGTTTCTGGCTGAGGTTAACATTTGAATCTGGAGACTGAGTAAAGCAGATTGCTCTCCCCCATGTGGGTGGACCTCACCCAATCAGTTGAAGGCCTGACTAGAAGGAGAAGGCTGAATAAGAGGGAACTTCATCTGCCTGACTGGTGAGCTGGGCCAGTGGTCTTCTCCTGCCCTCAGAGTGGAACTTATACCATCAGCCCTCCTGGGTCTCCAGCTTGCTGACTGCAGGTCTTGGGACTTCTAAGCCTCCATAATCATGTGAGTCAATTCCTCATAATAAATCTATCTCTCTATATATGATATGTCCAGATAGTTTTATATATATATATATATATATATATTCTATTGGTTCTACTTCTCTGGAGAACTCTACTGCATATCCGCATTTAATGCATAAGGAAACTGAGGCGTGGAGAAGCAAATTGGTTGCACGAGGTCTTAACTTAGGAAGTTAGGATTTGCACCCAGGCAGCATGACTCCAAGGCCCTCCCACCTGAACTACTAGTTCTCCTGCCCTCTGGCTCCTCAGCTTCTGCATATTCAAATAATTCCTCAGCGTGGGAGAATGAGCCGAGAAGCATGGGTCCCTGGGCCTGGCCACTAACTTGTGCCCCTTGCCCCATCCAAACCCCCCGGGGCTTCATCACGGAAGGATTAGTGAGAATTCCTGAGGTCTGTCTTGCCGCATCCTTGGTTCTCCAACCGCAGTCACCCTGAGAAGCCAGGTGAGGTGGTGAAGCAGGAGGTGAGAGGGGGCTTGTGTCCAGCTGGCCATTGACTTGTCATGGGGCCTTCCCCCTGTGCCTCTGTTCTGTCAGCTCGGAGAGGGGAGCTGGAGCCTCCCTGATCTCGGTGGCCCCTGAATCCTGAGATTCCGCAGGGCTGTGACCTTCCAGATGAATCATTAGGCAGCCCGAAGTGACCACCTCGGCTATTTCTCAGCCCGAGGGCTTGACAGGAAACTGCAGAGCAAGGAACATGGAGGCTGACAGTTCAGAGTTTGCAGCCACCCGCTGCCCTTCACTGGGAGACTTTGGGCAAGTTCGTTAATCTCTCCCAGGCTGTTTCTGTAAAATGGGGCTAATGATACCGAGTCCGGGGATGGCGGCCGTGCTCACAGCAGGTGAGGCCGGCACCGCACTAAGATAAGCAGCTGCACTGTGGTCTGTGGTACATCCTTCCTTTCCTGACTCGATTTATGTCAACATGGCTCATTTTCCCAGCCCGAGGACTCCAGGCGTCACCCATTTCTCTCCCCTTCCCTTTCGGGAATCTGAGAAAGCCTTGAGAACACGATGGGAGCCGGCTCCTCCCTTAAAGAGTCAAGCTTGCTTCCTCTCTTGATTTGCTCCCCCTCTTCCTTGTTTCCTGGCTCTTTTCCCTGATTCCTTTCTTTTTCTCAACAAGCAGTTGCTAAGAAGCTCTCTACATGTGCATTTATGCTGTTTCTTTCAAGGTCACGTTTCCACCAGCTTTCCGCATGTGAAGCAAACAGCCTTCCTTCTTCTCAGCCTGGTGTCACGTGGCTGCTTAAAGCAGAGAGGAGGGTGGGGGCAGCCTCTACAAGGCCATGTGTGTGTAGATGCAGAAACCCACATATGTATGCTTGTGTGCATATGTGTGCAGGTATACATGTGTCTATATCTAGGCACCCACATGTATATTTGTGCACACGTGGACATCCACACGTGTGTATGCGTGAGCACATGTGGACACGATGTACACATGTGTGTATGTGAGGGCACCCATGTATGCATCAACACCCCAACACGGTTCTCTAGCAGATGCACAAGTGAGTCTGATAATTTCTCTTCTCACCCTGCCTCCAAAGTATAAGATTGCCAGTGAAAATCAAGGTGTCTCTACTGGGCTTGAAGGAACTAAGACATGCCTAGGTAAAATGAAGTATCCATGACAGACAGTGCTCTCTTCAACTCAAAACCAAACATTTTGAGATGTCGCCTTCTCCCAGCTGGGGAAGAAAATTCTTAAATCAATCAAACAAACCAAACAAGGTGGGGAAGACATACTGGGTTCATGGATCAGAGGACTCGACATGGCAAGGATGCCAATTTCCTCTCAAATCAATCTATATATTTAATACAATTCCAGTCAAAACCCCAGCAGGATTTCTTGCAGGTACAGACAAGCTGATTCTAAAATGGGTATAGAAAGGCAAAGGAAATAAAAGCCCAAAATTTTTGGAAAAAAAAAGAAGAAAGTTGGAACAATCACACTACCTGATTTTAAGACTTACTGTAAAGCTACAGTAAGACAGTGTAGTATTTGCAGAGGGATAGGCACAGATCAATGGAAGAGAATAGAGTCCAGACATAGATCCACCAAAATATGGCCAATCGATTTTTGACAAAGTTACAAAGCTATTCAGTGGAAGGAGGACAGTCTTTTCAACAAATGGTGTAGGAGCAATTGGTGTAGGAACAAATGGTGTAGGAACAAGTGGTGTAGGACATCCATAAGCAAAAAAAAGTGAAACTCAACCTAAACCTTACACTTTATACAAAAATTTACTCAAAATGGATCACAGGTCTAAATGTAAAGTGTAAAACTTATAAAACTTTTGGATGAAAATATAGGAGGAAATCTTCATGATCTAGGGTTAGGCAGAGTCCTCACACATGAGACCAAGAGCGTAATCTATAAAAGAAAAATTGATGAATTATTGGACTTGATCAAAAGTGAACACTTTTTGTTCTGTGAAAGACACTGTTAAGAGAATGAAAAAGCAACCTACAGACTGGAGAAAGTATCTGCAGATCACATATCCAACAAAAGACTTGTATACCAAATGTGTAAAAGAATTTTCAAGGCTTAACAGTAAGAAGACTAACAGCTTAATTAAAAATGGTCAAGAGACCTGAACACTTCATCAGAGGATAACAGATGGCAAATAAACAGAAAATGATGTTCAACATCATTAGCCATGAGGGAAATGATGAGATACATACTACCTACCTATCAGAATGGCTAAAATAAAAAACACTGACCATAGCAAGTGCTGATGAGGCTGTGGAGCAACTGGAACTCTCGTAGGTTGCTGGTAGGAATGTTAAATAGGACAGCCGCTCTGGAAAACGGTTTGGCATTTTATTATAAAGTTAAACATACAATTTCCATATGACCCAGCAATCTCATGCCTCAGTTATTTACCCAAGGGAAGTGAAAATCTATGTTCACACAAAAATCTGTCCACGAATGTCCACAGCAGTTCTATCCATAATTACCCAAAACTGGTAACAACCCAAATATTCATCAGCAAGTGAACGGTTAAACAAATGCCACATGATGGAAAACTATTCAGCCACAAAAAGAAGTGGTCTATAGATATACTCAACTTAGATGAATCTTAAAGGCATTCTGTTGAGTGAAAGAAGCCAGACTTCAACTGCTTAGATGCTGCATGATTTCATTTGTATGAGGTTCTGGAAAAGATGACACTATAGTGACAGGGAATGGATCAGTGGTTGCAAGACATTAACGGTGGGGGAGAGCTTGACTACAAAGCGGGGTAGCACAAAAAATTGTTTGGCATGATGGAAATGTTCTATATCCCGATCGTGGTAGTGGTTATGAGAATCTATACATGTGTTAAAATTCACAGAACTGTACACACACACACATACACACACACATTGAGGGGCGTCCCTTAATGAATTGAACACCCTGTACCATTTATCTACTTGAAGGAATCATGATTTCTTCCCTCTTTTTTTTTTTTTAACTTAGTGGTTTATTTTTACTTTATTTTTTTTGGCTGAGCGGCTTGCGGGATCTTAGTTCTCCGACCAGGGATTGAACCGGTGCTCCCTGCAGTGGAAGTGCAGAGTCCTAACCACTGGACCGCCAGAAGAGTCCCAAGGGGACCATATCTTTTAATCCTAAGTGGGCCGTGTGATCTCTGGAAGAACCAGTGTGCTTATGGACACATCAGAACAGAATGTTTGAAGTTGAGACTGACCACAGGACAGCCAGGGCCCACGGTGGTCCTGCCCTGACAGTGTCTCTGGCTGGCCAGTTACCCCGCGTGGAAGCTGCATCTGTCCCCTTTGGAACCCTCTTTCTTGCCCGCGCCCCCCCCTCAGAAAAGGGGATAGACATGGTGGAAATGCAACTCCTGATAAACAGATAAGCAGATGAGGACTGGCAGAAATTAGGCTCCTCACAGCAATCAGGCTGAAGATAAAACAGAGATTTAATGAAAATTGAAAATCCAATCCATATTACATAGCCATTAAAAATGATGTTTACCAGGAGTTTGGAATAACATGAAAAATGCTTGTATCACTACGTTGAGCAAGAAAAGAGCAAATTACCAAATTGTGTGTACAGTTGATCACAATTATGTTTTAAAAGATGTATAAGTAAAAAGACTGGAGCTAAACATACCCTGATGCTGGCAATGACTGACATTCGGTGGGAAGATGCACCTCCCCCCACCATTCTGTGCTTTATAGATTCCACGTATTTTCTAGAACGACTGCCTACATCTAATTTAAATTAATCTTTAAACTTAGAAAATAGGATGTTGGGACTTTATATAAAAAATACAATTTGGAGCACTAGTGCTATATGAGTAAGTGATCAGATATTTATTTGGTACCTATCAAGTCCTGAATTCTTTGCACAATTAAACCGTCACTGCCAAGTCCCCAACCCCCTCCTTGGAAAGCCTCTCCAACACACACAATGTCATCGTCTGTGCAGTGCATTTGTGACCAAGTGCCTTATCGAATAACTAAGGCAAGCTCAAGGATCTGGCACCAACATCATTGACAAGCCAGCTTCCTTTTGACAATTTCCCCAAGACAGACACCCTCTAATAGACCCACGCCTGGGCTGCAAAGGGCCCCAGTTAAAACTCCGGTCTCTGCCATCAAGTTGCAGGCTCCTTGTGACTCGGGCTCAGCCTCCCTCTATTCTAGCCCAGCCCCCAGAGCTCATCAAACATGTCCCCTTTTGTGTCTGGTGGCCACTCTCTCATCGGCAGCTTCCCCTGATTGACAGAGCCCACCTGTCAATCACAGGCCCAGCTCAACGGCCTTTGAGGAGTTAATGTGCCTTCCCTGACATGGGCATTCTTCCCCTCGGGGCTAAGACCTCTCCCAGCCTCCCCGCCATGCCCCCGGAGTGTCCTGCAGGCCTCTCACAATGCCTGCTCGCCTTCATTAGCCCCTTGGGCCTTCTGGGCCCCTTCTCTGTGCGAGGCGTCATTCACACTGATCCCCGCCCTCCAAATTCAGTGTTAGGCCACCTGACCCCTGTCAGCAACAATTTCTGTGACACGACTCAGTGTGGGAAAGGCCAGTGACACTTTCTAGACAGATCAGGCCCCACTCAGCCTCCTTTCACCCTGCCCATCTCCTGCTGCCGCACCCTCATGCGGTGGCCCAGATGGCGACTGCGGAGACTGCTGGGGCCCACCTGGAGTGCACGTCCTCCTGAGGTCTGCTCTTGAGTCTCAGGTCCCTGGAGAGGAGTCTAGAAAGGGCTTTATCATCCCTTGTTAACCGCAAAAGTCGGCACCAGCCGAAACAGGAGAAGCAGGCACGGGGCTGAATCTGCGGTAGTGGAGGGAAATTTAGCTGAGCCCCAGAAAGTGAGAGAGTGGGGCTCAGAGCCCCTGCTGGGCAACAAGCAAGAGGGGGTAGAGCAGAGCCCAGAGTGTCAGAGAGAAAGGGAAGGAGTGGGAGGAGGGGGAGGGGGAGGGGGAGAGGGAGGTGCAGGTGCAGGGGGGCGGTGAGGAGACCAGCTTTGCGGGCAGGCCACGTTCTGAACTGGCAAGAGAGAGTTGCCAAACTCCAGAAACTCCCAATCTAACTGGGAAGACAGTTGAAATATACTGTGGTTGAGTGCCCTAAAGGGGGGAGATATAGGCCGTCATGGATTCCAGAAAAGGGACTCGTCCTGAACCAAGTCTTCGGTGATAAGTAGCAGCTGGCTGGGCAAAAGAACAGGGAAGGGTATTCCAGGTGGAGGGAACAGAAGGTGTGAAACCACCCGCTCTAGGGTTCTTCCATTTTCTCCCAGAAGCGCCTTCGAGGAGCTAGCCTGGGAACTTGGTACCAGCTCCACTTTCATTTTCTACCTAAGATCACGTGGGTGATGAGCCCACGTGCCCTGTGGGTTTCTGAGCCTGGGGGTCTCAGATATTTTGCAAAAACCTCCCCTACCCCGTTGGATGGTGTCACTATTGCCGAGTAGCAAACCACTCCGAAGCCTGGTGACTTAAAACAAGCATTTTATGCTGCTCATGGATTCGTGGGTCAGGAATTTGGACAGGGACAGCGTGTCTCTGCTTTACGATGACTGGGACCTCAGCTGGGAGATTAGAGGGCTGGGGTGACACAAACGGCTGGGGGCTGGAATCGTCTGGAAGCTCCTTTAGTCACAAGGCTAGCACCTGAGATGACTTGAAGGCTGGGCTCAGGGGGGGGGGCTGTCAAACTGCAACATCTAGGATGCCTCTCGTGTGGCTTGGGGTCTCATAGAGAGGAAGTGTCCCTGGAGGTGACACGTAGAGAGAGAGGGTCTTGAGGGGGAGACCCAGGTGGAAGCTTCATGGCCTCAGCTGACCTCTCCTGGGAGGTCATTCACTTCTGCTGCGTTCTGTTGGTTCCAAGTGAGTCACTGGGCCATGTCAGATTCAAGGGGAAAGGATGTCGATGCCACCTCTGGATGGGAGAGGGGTCAAAGAATTTGCAGACTTGTTTAAAACCTCCCTGAATGATGCCTATGGGCTAGTTCTGCCCTCTGTCAGACACTGGAGGCTTTTTGTGATGGCAACATTAATAAAAGACACCCAAGATTTCCTAACGGTGCCATTGAGGGGTTTATTAGGGGCAAAGCCTGGATCGAAGAGTCACACATTATTTGAATGACAGCTTGAACCGTGACAGCCATCAGCAGCAAGTTCATTCCAGAGGGAGCTTAACGCACACATCAGCTCAAATGTCTGTTCCATCTGTTGACAGGAACAGCAAATGCAGAGGGTTGTGTACATAGGGAAGGGAGGAAGCGCTTAGAAAAAGGGAAGAAGTAAAGCAGCTATACTCCAATAAAAATTAATTTTTAAAAAAAAGAAAGAAAAAGGGAAGGACAAGAGAGGCATTTTACTAATTAGCAAGATGGGAGAGGTGTGCCCCTTTCGAAGGCCCGTTCATAAAAGAGCTGTAGGAGGGGTCAGAAAGTGTTCAGGCTTTCAGGCTTGGGCAGCCACATGGCTTTAGATGGGTCACTTTGGCTTTCTGGTCTCTGTTCCCTCATCTGGAAGGTGAGAAGACCAGATGAAGTTCTGTGAGGTTAGTCTAAGGTTACTCTTGATTTTAACAAAAAGGAACGGCATCCAGTAGGTCAAGGGTAGTGTGGCTAGTACAGGGGCCATCCTTCAGGGGGCTTCGCCAAGCCTGCCAGCATGGTCCCGGGTAGGAAATCAGCCAAGCAGAAGCTGGGTCCATGCCCTCAAAATGCTGCATGTTTGAGGCCCCAGCCAGAGTAGACAGAGGCCCCAGGAATCCAGCACCATGGTTTCAGGGTGTGTTTCCTTTGTGAAGAATCCTGTTACAGGGCACTGTTGAAATTGACATTAAAAGGAAGAAAAGAGAATTCCTCTGTACCTTCCATGCAGTTTAGGGAGCAAAAACTTGGCAATTATTCTAAGCTGGCAAAAGAGCCATGTGACAGATGATTTTAAAAAATCCTGAATGGAGTTCCTTGACACACCCCAGGTGGAATCCGGCCAGAGGTTTCCTCCATGTCTGGATCAGCTCCCTCTTGAGGCTCCCACACAGGATCCTGCAAAGCCAACGGGGACTGCAAGACCAATACACCACTGGCACCTTCTGGAGGCCTGAGAAGTAGATGGAGCCATATGCAAAAAGGCTGGCCCCATTCTCCTAGCCTCAGGCTCTGAGTTCCAGGTCAGGACCCGGGAGAAAGGCAGAATCTTGGCTGATGAAAAAGGTCATCACACAAAATGGATAGGAGGAGGGGAGATTTGCTCCCAGCAGGGTGGGGACCAGAAGCCTGCCAACCTGGCATTTCCTAAGGTCCCTCTGCCTCTGCAGATGCCCAGGTTTCCTCCTTGTGGAAGACGATATTTTCCAACAAGAGCTCTCATTCATCCCAAATGCTCTTTTACAATGTAAGGTAGAGGGGGATCTATGTCCCCTCCTCCTTGAATCTGGTGGCCTGTGACTACAGCTGAAGTGACGCTGTCTGACTTCCGAGGCTAGGTCATTAAAGGCCATCGGGTTTCCTCCTTGTTCTCTCTTGGGATTCTGGCTCTTAGAACCCAGGGACCATGCTGTGAGGACACCCAAGACACACGGACAGGCCCACATGTAGGTGTTCCAGCTGATAGCCCCTGCTGAGGTCCAGGCCAAAAGCCCCTGGATGTATGACTGGGGGAGCGTCCAGATGATTCCAGGCCCCAACCTTTGAGACAGGCTCAGCCTTCAGGTCTTCCCAATTGAGGCCCCAGCCATTATGAAGCAGAGACAAGCTGCCCCTGTTATACCCTTTCCAATTTCCTGACCCACAGAATTTGTGAGCAAAATAATATGTTGTTTTGAGCCAGTAAGTTTAGGGCTGTTTGTTACACAGCAGTAGTAACTGATATATCTCTGAACTGGCTGTAAACCAGTATTTCTCAAACTGTAGTCCTTGGACTGCTTACAACAGAATTGTGGCTGGGTGGCAGGGAGATTGCTAAAAATGCAGGTCTTGGCCCCCCAGACCCAAGGAATTGGAATTTCTGGTGAATGGGATCAGAAAATGGATGTTTAAAACAAACACCTCCACATGATTATTCTTAGGCATATTGGTGTAGACAACACTATTAGTGCCGGGTTAGGGAAACGACCTTGATAACGATTGTCTTGGTTGTTGTTTGGACTGCAAGTTACAAACCAACTCTAGCTAACTTCAGCTCCAAATGAGACTTTCCTAATGGAAGGAGATAAACCTCTCACTCCCTACTTCTCTGTGTGTCCCCTTTATGTTTCCCTCTCTTGCAGATTAACCATCTCTCCTCCATGCCTCCTTGCAGCCATGTGTGGTCACATGACCAAACTGAGATGTAATGAGAAAGGTCATGTGGCAAATTTCTGGGAGCTTTCCTTCAAAGACAGCTGATAGATGTAGAGAATGGATTTGAGGACACGGGGAGGGGGAAGGGTAAGCTGGGACGAAGTGAGAGAGTGGCATGGACATATATACACTACCAAACGTAAAATAGACAGCTAGTGGGAAGCAGCCACAAAGCACAGGGAGATCAGCTCGGTGCTTTGTGATCACCTAGAGGGGTGGGATAGGGAGGGTGGGAGGGAGGCTCAAGAGGGAGGGGATATGGGGATATATGTATACGTATAGCTGATTCACTTTGTGATACAGCAGAAACTAACACACCATTGTAAAGCAATTATACTCCAATAAAGACATTAAAAAAAAAAAAGACAGTTGACATGTATCCTTTGCCCCTTTTTCTACCTGTCCTCCATTCTTCTGGCTGGAACGTGGACATGGAAGCTGGAACTAGAGCAGCCATCTTGGACCAAGAGGTGACCTTGGGAATGGAGACCATGCACACCTGAGTGACAAGATAGTAGGAACCCAGATCTCTAAGGACTAGGTGGAATAGGGCCACCTTACCAGTCCTGGGCTTCATTCTTCTGGACTTTTGTGCATGAAAGAAGGAAACTATCTTGTTTAGGCCACTGTGACTAGTTATTGTTACTTACAACTGAAAGTCACCTTAATTGGTGCAAATAACAAATGCCATGAGAGGGCTTCCCTGGTGGCGCAGTGGTTGAGAGTCCGCCTGCCGATGCAAGAGACACGGGTTCGTGCCCCGGTCCGGGAAGATCCCACATGCCGCGGAGCGGCTGGGCCCGTGAGCCATGGCCACTGAGCCTGCACGTCCGGAGCCTGTGCTCCGCAACGGGAGAGGCCACAACAGTGAGAGGCCCGCGTACAGCAAAAACAAAAAAAACAAAAAAACAAAAAAAACAAATGCCATGAGAGGACATCTCTAAGTGATTTGGTACCTAGGGCCAAGGGCTGAATGAGGACTGCCAGGGTCCCCTAGAACATGGGTCTAGAACAAGCTGAAGTCAGATAACCCTCCTAGGCCTCGAAACATACCAGGAAAAGCCGGCTGGGCTTCAGGCTCTTTCCACAACCCATGGGGTTGTTTAAGACATTGGTGACAGGCTAGCTGCTGGTTCTAGGCTCCCCTGAGGAGCTAGATATTATCTATCAAAGCCAACTGGATTCTAGGTACCCAGGAGAGACTGAGGTCTCCTGGTGGCAGGTGCTAAAGGTCTACCTTCAAATTTAGGTTTGTGCTGAAGACCTCATTAGGGCTTAACTTTCATCTAATGAGTCTAATATTTGTTTATAATAATAGATGCCATTTAATGAGCACTCCCTATATGCTAGGCAAAGTGGTGAGCACTTAGCATACTTGATTTCATTTACTCTCACAGCAAGTCTATACAGAAAAAGTTTCTCTTATCAGCAGCGTGAGAAAACAGTCTCAGAGGGGTTACAGGTAATGAGCCCAAGGTCACACAGATAACAAGCAGAGGAGCTGGAACTTGGACCCAATCTCGGTAATTCCAAAGCTCAGGGGTTAACATTTCAGTGACCTTCCAGAAACCAACTGTCTTCCCTTCCATCTGACTGGAGCCAGCTCTCCAAGCTGGCACGCTTCCTCTCCCCAGGGGGCAGAAACCTAGGACACTCCCAAAGATCTGGCAACTTCTGCCTGGACGGGGTTCTTTAGCAAGGCCACAGATGAAAGAGAACATGCTGGAACAGGCTCGGGCAAGAGGGCAATGCCTCTGAAAGGGGTTTGTAAAGTTTCGTTGGTCCAGGGCTCAGAGAGGGAGAGAAAGGATTATTGGCCCAAAGCCACTGCAACCACCTGTGAAAGGAAGCTGGGTGTATGTTTGTGTCAAGCATAATAGGGGTAACTGCTCTGGGGAATTTATCAATCATGAAGCATCCCTGCTTTCCTGTGAATGATTACTAATTGCTCATTCTAGAAAGCTAGAAGCCCCTCTCTCCTCTCACCTTTACCTTCACCCCACTCTCCACCTCAACTTCCTGGCTTGCAAACCACTAATTAGGTGGCAACAGAAACTACCAGCTGCTAATTAATACTAATTAACAGGGCTACTTAAAGCAAATGCTATTTAAAAAGCTAAGTGTTTAACTATTACCGAGTTAAATTGGAAAAGTCATGCCAAGTTTACGCGGCTGCCCTGATGTCCTTCCATCTATCATCTTTCTTTCCAGACCCTTCCTTCCCCTCTGGCCACTGCATGTATCACTCCAATGTGTCTCCTGAAGACAGAGACCCTGCCTCTCTGGATGGCTGTCATCAGCTGCCTTCTCCACTGTGCCTGGAATAAATGCTTTTGTGGAAGCAGAGGACCTTGAGGTCAGTCTACTGAGGATGGTGGTGGTGTTGGTAAACCTCACGGGGTCTTCTAAAGGTAGTCTTGGGGGTCTGGGTCTTGCAGTCCAATCTGGACACCCTCATCCCCAAACGCTACTGTGTCCGTGAGTTTTTATACAGCGAAGTGAAGTCAAATCAGAGACATCCATGAAATGTTTCTGGCTGTCCAGGCACGTGGAAGAATGGCACTTCCTGGCTTGCTGTGGTCGAGTGGCGCCATGTGACCAGTCGTGGCCAATGAGTTATGAGGAGGAAAGTGACCCTGCTTTCCTTTGCCACAATGGATGGGAATATTCTAAATAGCAGCCCATCAACCAGTGTCCTGGAGTGAGGGCAAGATAAAGCAAAACCCTCAGCCAACCCCAAATGGGCGTAGTGTGTGTGTGTGTGTGTGTGTGTGTGTGTGTGTGTGTGTGTGTGTGTGTATTATGAAAAATGAATCTTCTGTTAAGTCACTGAGAATTTAGGGGACCACTTACTACTGCACCGGAGCCTAGCACTTACCACAGCGGTCCTTAACCTCTTGGTGTTTTGGGTCCATTTTCCAATTTGGGAATTCTTATTAACATACTCGAAGGGATTAGGAATCTCACAGGACCCTAAACAGGTCTACCGTGGACACGAGGAACTCCCTACTTCAGTTTTTCAGTGTCTTTACAGGCACCCACAGCTATGACTCTTCAGCTCTGCACCCTTGGCATTAGTCAGTGCTCACCCATTGCAGATAATCACCATTTCCTCAGAGCTGGCTTGCCACACACCACACCTCCTTCCCATGCTTCCAACCACAACGCCTGACCTGCTTAGAACCGTGTTCCGTCTGACATGGTGCCAGGAGAGTTTCATTCTCCATTGTTACTCACCTGTAACGTGGGAACACACCTCTTCCCCCAGGCAACAGCGGCTACCCAGTACACTTCCAAGCAAGCGATCCCAGAGATCACAGGAAAGAAAGGCTCCCGAACCAAGATAGAGAGCTCAAATCACACAGGATTGTGAAGCTACTGAAAATACAGTGAGACACAAAGAGAGATGCAGCAGATTCAAACACTTAGGACAGGGTACCAGCATCCTGCATCCTGCATCCTGGGGTGGGCAATGCTTTGTCTTTCTCTGCTGCCTCCGCCTTCCCCACTGATGGTGTGGGTATGAAATCACAGTTGAGGTTTGAGGTGCACAGAAGTCTGGAATGTGCCTGGGGCCAGTGTCGCACTCATGCTCAACTGAAGAGATGCAGAGACGACATGCCCGGCCATGGCTGCCCGTCTCCAGTTAGCCTGGGGAGCAGCCACTGTTATTTGCATTTCTTGGACACATGGGGCCAGAATGAGTGTTACCAATGGGTGGCTGAATATTGAGTGCCTCATATGCCTCATGTATATTTAGTTTATTATGAATATTTAGTGCCTCAGGTGCCTTAAATATATTTAGCGCCTCATGAATATTTCGTGTCTCTTGTATATTTAGTGCTTCATGAATATTAGGAATCTCTTGCTCCTTCCACCTCTTTTTATCTCTGTTCACCTGTCTGCTCTACGTCATCTGCCTAACATCTATCCCTGGTTACGAACTTACTTATCAGTGGCATTTTATCCAGCCCGCTTGTTTACTTGTCTTCCGTGGCAGACTTGAATATTCTCAAACAGTACAGCAAAAACACATTATGTCAGTTGTAGCTAGAGCTAAATTGTCTGTCTTGGTCAGAATTTTCTTCTGTGACGTCTACGGGGTGCCTCAGCCCACTGCCCAGGCACTTTCGAGGCGTATCTACACAACCAGCCAGCAAGGTTGGCCTTCTTTCGCTTACTTTCCATATGGGGACTTTGAAACACAGAGAGGTTTAGAAACTTGCCAGAGGCCACACAGCTGGTAAGAAGCACAGTCAGAACTTGAACTCAGATCCATTGAATGTTCTCTGACATCATATTTTGGGGCTTTTGTCTCCACAGGGAGCTGGGTAATGTTCTGCATCAGCTTGATGCTTCCCATCTTATCGCCTCCACAGCTTCCACTAGGGTCCAAGCTGCTAGCACCCCTTCACCGGGCTACTGCCATACCCAACTCGGCCTCCCCTCCCCCTCCCACTAATCCAATCTATACACGGTTTCCAGAAAACAACACACATCTGATTACATCACATCCTCACTTAAACTCTCCAATGGTTTCCCTTTGTTTTCCAAATAAAGATCCATGACCTACAACTTACAACAAGGCCAGCACGGTCTGGCCCCTGCTGACCATCCCAGCCTCTCTCTCACACCGTCCCCCTCACTGTCGCTGGCCACACACCGATCCCCTATCAGTTCTCAAATACGCCATGTTACCTCCCATCACGGGACATTTGCACATGCTGTGCTTTCTGTCTGCAATGCTTTTCCCTTCCTTCTTCATCTAGTTAATGCCCACTTGTCCTCATGTCTCAGCTTGCATGCCCCTTCCTCCAAGAAATTCTCCTGACGCCTCTAGTCTAGGTCACTTTCCTAGTGTACAAATTCCTTCCTTGCAGAGGACTGGTGTCAGTTTATCATTCTATTTGCATTGGTGTAATTATTTACTAGCCTCTTCCGTGACCTGCAAGTGCTCTGAGATCAGTGACATTAGGCCTTTGCTCCCCACTGTATCTCTAGGGCCCTCTCTATAGGTATTTGTTGTTGTCAATACAGATTATTTTCCTGGGGAAGTTGCCAGAACCCCTGCCTCGGCTCATCCTCAGCTAGTAGTCCCTCTCTTGTGAGGGAGAGGACTACCTCTTTGCCTTACCTGGAATCAAAATTGATGGCCATCTGTGTAGTGTGACCTCAAGTATTCTCAGAAGTACCCTCCCTCCCATTACTCTGCTGAAAAGTTCCATGACAAAATCATGCCTTTGGGATGGAGTCTTCTGTGAGAATACAAATCTCTCTGAGAGAAATTTCACATAAAGCCGTAGGACCTACTGACCTACTGTATGCCAGAGACTATGCCAGGCACTTACCACCCATAATGCATGTTAGTTATCTCTTGCTGTGTAACAAATTACCCCCAAACTTAGAGGCTTAAAACAGCACACATTCATTATCTCACAGATTCTGTGGGTCAGGAACCCAGGTGTGGCCTAACCGGGTACCTCTGGCCAAGGGTCTCTTGTGAGGTTGCAGTCAAGGTATCAGCCAGAGCCAGAGGCTCTCCTGGGTGGTGGTTTGGGGGGTGGGGGTGTCTACTTCCCAGTTTACCCACGTGGCTGGTGCCAGCCTCGGGTCTTCACTGGCTGTTGGCTGGAGATATCAGTTCCACACCACCAAAGGCAGCTCACAACATGGCAGCTGGCTTCCCTCAGAGTGACTGAGAAAGAGAGGTTGGGCAAGATGGAAACCAAGTCTTTCTATAGCCTAATCCCAGAAGTGACATCTCATCATTTCTGCCATATTCTATTTCTATTCGTTAAAACTGAGTCAACAGGTCTAACTGACACTCAAGGGGAAGGGATTACACAAGGGCATGAATACCAGGAGATGGAGGTCATGGGAGCCATTGTAGAGGCTGCCTACCATACATCAGTTCTCATTCTCCCAGCAGCCTTATAAGGGACTTTTGTCTTCATTTCAAAGGGGAAAAAGCTGGTTCAGAGAGGGTAAGTGTGATGGTTAAATTTTATGTGTCAACTTGGCTAGGCTATGGTGCTCAGCTGTTTGGTCAAACCCCGGTGTAGATGTTGCTGTGAAGGTATTTTGTAGACGTTATTAACCTTTCCAATCAGTTGACTGTAAATAAAGGAAGTTACCCCTGATAATGTGGGTGAGCCGTATCCAATCAGTTGAAGACATTAAGAGCAAAAACAGTTTTCCCAGAGAAGAAGGAATTCTGCCTTAAGACTGTAGCATAGAAATCCTGCCAGAGTCTCCAGCCTGCTGGCCTGCCCTGTAGAGTTCAGAGTCAAGGCTACAATGTCAATGTGGTGTATATATATATATATATATATACAGTGGAATATTACTTAGCCATAAAAGAGAATGAAATAATGCTATTTGCAGCAATATGGATGGACCTAGAGATGATCATACTAAGTGAAGTAAGTCAGCTGGAGAAAGACAAATATCATATGATATCACTTATATGTGGAATCTAAAAAAAATGATACAAATGAACTTATTTACAAAATAGAAACAGACTCACAAACATAGAAAACAAACTTATGGTTACCAAAGGAAAAGGGGGGGATAAACACCTGAAACATTGTAAATCAACTATACTTCAACAAAACAAAACAAAAGACTACAATGTCAACTCCTGTCTGGGTTTCCAATCTGTTGGCCTCCCTGTGAATTTTAGACTCAAGACTGCAACATCAATTCTTGCCTGAGTTTCTAACCTGCTGGCCTGCCCTACAAATTTCAGACTTGCCAGTCCCCACAATCATGTGCTTCAGTTCCTTAAAATAAATCTCTTTATAGATTTAAACATAAATTTAAATTTAAATATCTATATCTATCTATCCATTTATCTACCTATCTATATCTCCTATTGTTTCTATTTCTCTGGGCAACCTACTGATACAATAAGTTTTCCCAAGTCATACAGTTGGTAAGGGGCAAAGCAAGGAGGTGGAGAAAGAAGTTGAGAGCATAAAGCAGTCATTCAATCAACAAATATTTACTGAGTAATGTGACAGATCATGTTTTCCAAAGATGGCCACCACAACATATCCCAACCCTCATACTCTTCTTATAATGTGATGTTGAAACTTCTCCCATGAAGAGGTGGGCTCTATGTTCTCTTCCATTGAATCTGGGTGGGTGTGTAACTACACAGAAGTGACCCTATTTGATTTCTGAGCCTTTGTCTTAAAAGGTGATACCACTTTTGCCTACCCTTCTTGAGATGTTCACACTTGGAATTTGGCAGCCATGCTGTGAGGCAGCCCAAGTTACCCCATGTGGAGAGAGCTGCTGCTGAGGCCATGTGTAGGTAAGGTGTTCTGGCTGACAGTCCAGCTGGGGGTTCCAGCCAGCATCCAGCATCAACCACCATATAGATGAGTGTACAAGCCTTCAGACAATTTCAGTACCAGCCTTTGAGTCTTCCCAAGAGAGATCCCAGCCATTCTAGAGTGGAGACAAGCTGCCCCTGCTATGCATTGTCTGAATTCATGACCCAAAGAAACCTTGAAGGGTTAAAAAAAAAAAAGATTGCTGTTGTTTTAAGTCGCTAAGTTTAAAGGTGATCTGTTACACAGCCATAGATAACTGGACCAGGCCCTGTTGGAGGCCCAAGGGATACACTGGTGAGTAAGATAGATCCGCTCCAATGGAGCTTTGTGTTAGGCAGCGTGGGCTGCTATAACAAAATACCACCGACTGGAGGCTTAAACAACAGATATTTAGTTCTCACAGTTCTGGAGCCTGAGAAGTCCAAGATCAAGGTTACAGCCAATTCAGTTCCTGGTGAGGACTCTCTTCCTGGCTTGCAGATGGCTGTCTTCTTGCTGTGTCTTCACATGGCAAAGAGAAAGAGAGAGATCCCTCTGGTGTCCCTTATTATAAGGGTACTAATCCCATCATGAGGTCCCACTTTCATGACCTAATCACCTCCCAAAGGCCCCACCTCCAAATACAATCACATTGGATGTTAGGGCTTCAACATGTGAATTTTGGGGGGACACAAACATTCAATCCACAGCAAATTTACATGCCAAATGAGGGAGACAGTCCATAATCACATAAACAAACAGGTAAATAACCTATCAACGCCACTGAGAAAATAAAACAGGGCCATGTGTTCTGGAGGTACTGCTTAAGCTAGAGTGGTCAGAGAAGGCTTCTTGGAGGCGGTGCCATGTGGGTTGAGATGTGAATGATGGGGAGAGGCAGATGAGCAAAGAAGAGGGGAAAGACATTCCCAAGTGAAGGGACAGCAAGTTCAAGGCTCAAACCAAGGCCAAACTTGAATGGGGGCTCTTTGAAGGATGTCAGCAGCTGGGAGGTGGCAGAGGGCAAGGGGTCCGGGAGTGGTAGGTCCCACTGCCTGAGGCAGGGATAGAAGACTTCACTGGTTGAGAATAAAGTGCCAGCACTCTTCCATGTGTCCCCTCACAGCCAACCTGTGGGTGGGCGGGTTGTGAGGTGTGCGGGGGGGGTGAGGAGAGGGGAGTATAGGGCAGATCCAGTACTCCAGGAAAATGGATCCTGGGAGGGGTCAGCGCAAGCTGCATCAGAGTTGGTCCAGCCCTGCCCAAAGCCTGCCCTGTGCCGGGGGCAGACCTCCACTCTGGGGTGGGTGTGGCAGAGGGATGTTTGCGAATATCAATGGACTCTTTCTCCTTTCAGTAAGCTCAGCAGAACCTTGGCCTTTGTCTGGGGCCCCTGCTCCCGGGGGAAGATCTCATAAAGGGCCTCGAGCAGCAGGCCATGGGGCAGTCCCGGCTGTCCTCACAATGGCAGGGTGAGGAGGTTAAAGCCTGGTGTCAGCTGCTCAGAATCTTGTCCCCAGGGCTTTTCCTGCTTTTGTCGTTTCTGGTCATAGGCCTGATATTTGATGGGGGCCTCTCTGCAGTTAACTACAGAACTCGGGTAGCGGGTGGCAAGGCTGGTCTTGGCCAAGGTTGCGATGGACTGGTGAGCTGCACTGGGGGTGGGACACAGGGAAGGGATCTGAAGCCCCCGACTGCACAGTCTCTGGGCTTTCAGACTCCCAGCTCCGTGGGCTCCATGGGACTCATAAATTTGTATCTTGCATCCCCAATATCTTAGGTAGGGAACCCGCAACTGCCTCATGTTGTGGACGATTCTTGCTCAGCAAGTGTGGTGGGGTTTTGGGGGAAGGAGCTTGCCATGGAAAGACACTGCTAGGGGACTGAGGCGGCTTCACACCTGGACTCTCCAGGAATGGTGAGTGAATGCACTAAAACTGCACGTCCCCGTCAACGGGAGAAGGATAGATAACCCGCAGTCTAGTTGCACAATGGAATACGACTCAGCAATATAAAAGAAGACATAAAGCAATATAAAAGAATGTATATAAAATATATAAAACTAATATATATTATATCATATATATGTTATATATTATAAAATATATAAATAATATGCTTTATTCTTTATAAATTAAAATATAAATATTTAATATTTCTATATTTATTTCTATATTTATATTCTATACAGTATAAATATATAATATATAAATATATACAATGTAAATATATTTCTATATTTTATTTTAAATATAGAAATTTTAATATTTATATATTATATATAAAATTATAAATATATGATTATATAATCATTATATCTTTTTATATATTCTTTATATACAAAAGAATATATAAAGACTTCAATAACATGAGTGAATCTTACAGACATCATTCTGCGTGAAAGAAGCCAGAGTGAAATGCTGTGGGATTCCATTTATAATAAGTTCACAGGCAGGCAAAAACGATCTATAATCAGAATAGCTAGAAGTCAGAATAGTGGTTCCTTATGGGAGCAGTGATGGGGCGGGGCATGAGGGAACCTTCTGGGGCAGGTGCTGGAATTGTTCTAAATCTTGATCGAGGCAATGGTTATGTATGTCTCTACACACATATAAATTCATTGAGCCGATCATTTAGGATCTGTGCACTCTACCATATACATGTTACGCTTCAAGAAAAAAAAAGAAAGTTAGAAATGACCTGCCCAATGGGAGCTCTGCTACCCCCCACCCCACACACACACCCTGCTGCTTAAGTGAGAGGAAAGTGCTGAGTGTTAATTAGCCCAGGGGCTATTGTAGGGACTATTCAGGGAGCCAGGTTCCAGCTGTACTGAGGATTTCAAGCCTCATTCTCCAAAGGAGCCTTTGGCTGGCACCTGGCCCCTCAATTCAGTTCTGTTCCTGTCCACAGCACTTGGGCTGCAGCGGGTGGCGTGGGGAGGCTGCCCTTGAGCACAGCAGGCAGAAAGCCCTCGGACCAATTACTAAGCCTCTTCTCAGTACCTCAAATCACATAGGCAGGGGCCAGGGGCCTAGGCTGTCTTCATGGCGCCACCTCTGCTGGTGTTTTCTCCATCACTTCCTCCCCGCAGCATAAAGCTGGCTGTGGCTACATGACCACAGCCTTCCCCTAGGAGCTCCTCACTTTGCTAGTTTGGCTTCCTGAATACCGGTACCTATACTTTGCTGTTTTAATTGAATATCTGGAGTTTCTCCGGCCTGTCCGTCCCATCTTGAATTACCTTCCCTTCTGTATAATCTGCCCACCGCAGACACAAGTCCACAAACAAATGCCTCTCCAGAAGGGACTCCAGGCTGACCTGTTCCTGAGTAGTTTGGGGGAGGTCCTGAGTGCTGCTTTGCATCTTGAAGCCAACAGGAAGTGAAGTACTGGAAACTGAAGGCATGGGTGAATGACTCACTCGGCAAATGACCCCCCCACTGGCCCTGCAAGCTAGGGCAGGACTAGGAAGCAGGGAACTTTGTCTAATGCACCTGACATTTGCAAGGGCCACGGATACCAGCGCTCGAGCATCCTTGAGAGGGTTGATGGAGATAGGTGGTCCTCCTCAAAACTGACCATCTCACCTCTGTAAACTCACCAGTGTGGGATTCTGTGCAAATCTAGAAGTATTTATCATGAGATACCTAAGAAATACAAGACACAGTTCCTATTGCTGGAGCACCTCAACATTTATTGAATGAGAAAAATGGATAGATGACCTCCAATGAGCCATGGAATGATTCAGCACACTCACGTACCTCCACTGTCTCTCCCAAAGCCCCCGCTAAAATGACAGTGATGGGATTTTTTTTTTTTTTTTTTTTTTTTTTTTTTCGGTACGCGGGCCTCTCACTGTTGTGGCCTCTCCCATTGCGGAGCACAGGCTCCGGACGCGCAGGCTCAGCGGCCATGGCTCACGGGCCCAGCCGCTCCACGGCACGTGGGATCCTCCCGGACCGGGGCACGAACCCGTGTCCCCTGCATCGGCAGGCGGATTCTCAACCACTGCGCCACCAGGGAAGCCCACAGTGATGGGATTTTTAAAGAAGGATCTAAATCCATAAGGACAAAAAAATGAGAGAAGAAAATTACAGCCCTTGAAAGATGTCATCACATTTGGGAAGCCAGAAGGCAAATGGACGAAAGGTAACTGACTCAGCAGACCAGAGAATGCTGGAAGCCAACGGCCTGTGGTGGGTA
Organism: Kogia breviceps; assembly: GCF_026419965.1. Lineage (NCBI taxonomy): Eukaryota > Metazoa > Chordata > Mammalia > Artiodactyla > Physeteridae > Kogia > Kogia breviceps. Next base: position 99,561,425 of record NC_081330.1, on the reverse strand, counting down.
TAGAAGCTTCAGGAAGCAAGCTGATTCGGGCAGCAGAATCTGAGAAAGTCTGAGGATATGGAGGTGCCAGGTACTGCAGAAGGTACAGATAGGCTGAAAACAGGGTTGTTTGCACGTCTGTTGAAGAAGCAGTGATATCTCACTGCTAGGTCACCTCATGCCCATCCCCCACTCCACGAGAGCCTGGGGTTCCCTCTTTGGAGAGACTGAACAGGAAGGACTCTAGACTTCGGACACCATGCTCAGTTGACTGCAAGGGTGCTATACTGAAAGCAGGAGGTGCTGTACTGGAAACAGTTAATAAATGATTATTGTCATCTTAAGCCACTAGGTTTTGGGGTGATTTGTTACACAGTAGTAGATAACTAATAAAGAAAATAAACGATGAATCTGCAAAGTAAACAATGAATCTGGGATTTAGAAAACTGGAGATCCTACATATTGGAGAGGGGCGAAATGAATTCTCACTTGGATGCTGAGGGGAGATCCCAGGGGTGTCGCTGAGCAGCAGAGGTAGAGTGGAAGCCAAGCCAACCACAGTAGGGGCATGCAGGATCCTGGGACAGGGTCTCAAAGAAAAAACACCAAGAAGCTGAGGAGTTTATTTGAATGTATCCAGAAGCTAAAAAAAACAAAAAGGGGGTAAGAGATAAATATTAAGTCTAAAGTAAACAAAAGTTTGTACAGTGAAGGACATGTATTCCAAGCATACTACATGACATGGCAGGGAGTACATTTCCATACTTATAAACACTGAATATTGATTTAACAAAAAAAAGTGATATAAAGTTATTAGGATAATAGGGGCAAGAGAGAGTCTAGGGATGAGGAGAGGGGAGTTAAATTTGATTTTCAAGTAAAACACCAACGGTGGATTTGTTTTCTAGGGCTGCCAATAAAGTACCACAAATTGAGTGGCTTAAACAACAGAAATGTATCGTCTCACGGTTCTGGAGGCTAGAAGTCCAAGATTGAGGTGTCGGCAGGGCCATGCTCCCTCTGAATGCTCTAGGGAAGGTTCTGTTTAAGGTCCTCTTTCAGTTTCCGATAGTGCCTTGGCTTGTGGCAGCATAACTCCAATCTTCACACAGTGTTCTCCTTATGTGCATGTCTGTGTCCAAACTTCCCCTCTTTAGAAGGACGCCAGTCATATTGGATTAGGGTCCACCCTAATGACCTCATCTTAACTTGATCATCTGCAAAGACCCTATTTCCAAATAAGGTCACATTCACAGGTACTGGGGGTTAGTACTTCAGCATCTTTTGGAGGGGACACAACTCAACCCATAAGAGATGGTAATGTCTAAGGTTAACGTATCAAGAAATAACGGTATAAGCATGATATTTAGAGATAGGAAGGTAAATATGAGGACAGATTAGAGAGTGGAAAGTGGTTCCTTGTGGGTGGCAGAAATTGAGGTCGAGCCAATGAGGACTGCTGCTTTTTCTTTATAAGCCTGAAAGGACTGCCTGACTATTGAAAACGTGTACATTTCTCACCCACCTCAATTATCACACACTCAGCACGTGTCATTACAATATGATTACTCATCTGTGGTCCACACAGGACCATAAATTCCTGCAGGCTGATAACAATCATAGCCAACATTTATAGAATGCTTACTGTGTGCCCCCCACCCAATATTCTAAGCAGCTCACAGCAGCCCTGTGAAGAGGTACTGTTATTACCTACCATTTCAGATGGCAGAACTGAGGCACAGAGAAGTTAAGTAATTTATCTAAGGTCACACAGTTAACTTGAAGAGCCTGGACTAGAAGCTACAACACTACTTCTATTTCCGATTCCTTTTGGCATTCCCTATATTGCTGAGTATGGAGTCACACCACAGTAGGTACAGGATATCTGTTAGAGGTAGGAAGAAGGGCCTCTTTGTCTACTTATCTTTGATGAGTGTGTGGCTGTCCTCTCTCCCAGGCCAGCCAAGTCTCATTACGTCAGTACTCCATGCTCTCCTCTTAGGGAAGGTGTCTGCCCTCATGCCCTCCCATCTGGGTCGCCATATTCTTTTTCATCTAGTCCATCCCACTCCGTGACTGCAGCTGATTGGGCTAGAAAGGGCCCCTGACCCCGGACCAGCCAATCAGAGGCTGCTCTGGGAGCCAGAGTGTGGCGTGGTCTGGTGAGGAGACAACTTGGTCAGTCCAGTTCTTCCTCCTGGGAAATGTTTCACTTAGCTGCACAGAGAATCCAAGCCACTCAGCCATGGACAGAAGGCAGCATCAGTCTGTTCAGGGCTGGTTAAGTTGTGAGAAGCAGAGAACGACTGATGGAGGGAGAACAGAGAGAGGCAGGACCGAGTCACAACCCCAGGAGAGCCGTAGAGAAGATGCCTAGGGCTCCCTCAGTGCCCTCAGGCTGTCCAATTTTTGACCTCATATTGCCTCACAAGCACCCCCGTTTTTTTGAGATGCTTGAGTCTCCTTCAATCTTGTAAACAACCCCCATTGTCTGTGATGGCCTGTGTCTTACATCTGGGCATTTCTCCCTCCCAGATGTTTTCCTCAACATATCTTCCTCTATTTCACTCTTCTTACCTTTTTATTGCCCTCCCTCCCCCTCTAGTGCTCTGGCTAACCAGACATTACATTTTTACTGTGCATTGTTTTTCATAAAGTCATGGACTGTCTGCCCTGTGAGGCACCTTTTAGATTAGTGCTATCCAATAGAACTTTCTACGATGATGGAAGTGTTCCATATCTGTGCTGTCCAAGACAGCAGCCACCAGACACATGTTGCTATTAAGCACTTGAAATGTGGCCGGTGTGACTGAGGAGCTAATATTTTAAATTTATTTAATTTTAATCAGTTTAAATTTAAATAGCCCCACGTGACTAATGGCTACTGAGTTGGACAGTACAGTTGTTCCATCTTCTGATCCATTACCTCTTCTTACAGATGAGCCTCTTCTTGTGAGTGTAAGAGCCGTATTCCAGTGGCTGCCACCTCAAGTCACCCCCCAGCTATAGGACACAGCAGCACAGGACTGGGGTGACGGGGCCCCGCTGAAAGTCAAGCAGTTGCATCCTCAGAACAGCAGGCCCAGGTAGACCCTCCGAGGCTCTCCACGCAAGCGCCTGTGTGTAGCGGGGGTTGAGAGACAAGTCAGGTGATTGGGCTGAAGCAGGACATCATAACCTCAAGTTTAGGGCCACCTCTTTGATTTGGGGGACTTCCTCAGAGGTGGTCGATGTGTTAGCCCCTGGGACAGAAATGAGCTAGGTGATTTCCGAAACGGCTTTAGCTGGACTACGTGGCCCAGATGTGGCCACGTGACTTTGCTCTGGCCAATGGCAGGTGAGCGGAAAAGATGGACACCACATCCCGATCTGGCCCATAGAAATAGCCCGTGTGCTCTTTCCCCTTCCACACCGTGGTACAGATGAGTCCAGCAGAGCTACAAGATGGAAGGAGCCTGGGTCCCTGAATCACTCCTGGAGAGGAGAGCCTCCTTTCCTTCAGGAATACCCATTTTGGACTTTATTTCAGTGATAATCTTCTGTTGCGGTAAGCCATTGCACCTTGGGGGTTTATCTGTTGCAGCAGCCAGAATTTCCCTGACTATTACACCCCCAGAAAACAGACTTCCTCCTGAATGGGTCCTTATGTTGTGGATGGTGGGGATTGGGGTCCCTTTGGCAGTGCAGGGAGGGTGATGTGGTCTTGTCAGTTGCCATCTGAGATCTCAGACCACAGTGATGCTGGGCGCCTGTGCTGAGCTCAGAACTGACTGAGTCTGGGTGGGGCCTTCCTAATCCTCCCAGCCTACCCTCTGTGTAGCCGTGGGCTGATAGACTCATGCTCTCCTAGGTCTCTGAATGGAGGGTCTCTAACTGATGCCCATAAGGGAATGGAACCCTTCTGGGAGAGCAGAGGCCTACAGAACAACCTCTCTGAGGAGCTGACAGCCCTCACCCTTCACGTGGATAATACACTGGCCATGTGAGGCTTCCCTCCTCCAGGGTCCGCAGGCTGGACCAGTGGGTCTCAGTGTGAGGGACAGGGAGCCCCTTAGCACCCAAGAGCTCATGTGACTCATACTAATGTGAGCAGCAAGGAGAAAGTCAAAGAAATTGGAATCACGATTTAAGTGAGGTCTACGGTGGGTATTTCTTGGCATAGGACTGAAGAGCCTGGCCAAAATTCCCTGCCAAAATTTCCCAGCTCCGAGAGTCATGGATGAAGGGCACAGAGACTTTCTGCCTCGTTAACCAAACTAGGGAATACAAGAGGAGGATCGGGCTTGGGAGGGGAACTGTTGAGACCACTTTGGAGCACACAAAGTTTGAGGGGTCAGTGGGGTGCCCACATAGATGCTTCTAGCAGCTGCATGGGAATGGGGACCTGAGGGGCTGGATCAAGGAGCAAACTTGTGTCTGGAGACAGGTGATGATGGAAACCACGGTGAGGAAGGGGTGTCAGAGGAGCCACGTTGCGAGAGTGTGAGGGAGGAAGGAGTGGACAGCCAGGTGGGGCAGCGAGAGGACAGGAGGGCAAGGGGCCTGGAAAGGCCATTGCATCTGGTGACACGAGCTCATTGGCGGCCCGCGAGAGCAAAAGTTAACCCAGAAGGACACTCACTGGTTGGCAAGGGGAAGCCAGGTGGAGATTTAAAATTTATGGCAGAGAGTCCGCAAAAAGGATAAATTGCCCCATCGGGACTGGGAGCTAATTGTATCACGTGGTGTGCCTGGGGCAGGGATGGTCTAGCGGCACAAAATACAAGCCCACCTGCACAAGCTTAAGTAAAAAGGGAGAATTTATGGGAAGAATATGAGGCTATCTCCAAGATCCAGGGACAGGAAGTGCAGCTGGTCTCTGGGGGCAGGAACTGGCAACTGGGGAGCCAGCAGGAACCTGGGCAGCTCTGTCCTCTCCTTTCTCTATCTCTGCTGCTCTGAGGTCTCTGACCTCTGCTTTTCTCCTGGACGGCTTCTTTCTTCTCTCTCAGCTTTTTCTGTTGCTCTGTGCACGCAGTGGAAAATGGCTGCCTCAGGTGGCCCTCCTGGTCTGTTCACTTCCTTCTCCTCTGGGCTCACACTGTGCCTGGCACAAGGCGTTCAAGCAGCCAACAAAAACTGCCTAGAACCGCCCAGGTGTCCCAAGGCCCTGGGAGAGTGTCTGATTCGTCCAGTTGGGTCAGGTGTCCATCCCTTATCCAATCAGCTGTGGCCAAGGGAGGGTCTTGTGCTCTTGGGCCCCTCAGTGGGGGCTGGGGAGCAGCATCTTTGGGAAGGCGGCTCAGGCAGATTCTTGAAGAGGAGAATACGGTGTTTGTCATACTCTGATGTTCCAGACAGGCTGCAGGCCCCTGATCCACTTGGAACAGAGACTCCTGAGGTCAGGCTCCACTTTAATGATGGTCAATAAACACCACGGAGGCCATGAGGGATGGGGCATGTGCACCCACAGACGAGTAGCAAATGCAACTTTCCTGTGCTTCCTTTTTCTCCTCCACCCCGCCCCCCACACCCAAGCCCAGGGATACAACCCAAAGAGCTCATCAGGGCCTCTCGCGACATCCAATTTCCCCAGGCTAAGCTCTCATCTTCTTGGTTTCCTTCCACTACAGCCTGAGATGAGAAGAGCCTACTTGGAGGGGGCTGCAGGAGAGGGGGGCGCAGTACTTGCCCTGCTTGGAATGGCCCTCACTCCACAGTACTGGGTCAGGCAGAGTCTCAACGGGAAGCAGTTGGGATAGTTTTGACAAGTATTTACATACAAAGGGACCGTCCATAAAGATGTGTGTGCTGGGGAACCACAGGGATAGCACAGGAAGCAGAAGCTGTTAGCAGTGGAGTTTTTTTGGTTTTTTTTTTTAACCACCCTGGGCCCAGAGGTGAGTAGAGAAGGCCACCTTAAAATGAGCAGGGACCTTCGGTGGAAGGGTCAGTCAGCCCAAGCAGATTTCACAGGGAGGAAGTTGGGGAATAAACCTTCACCTCATTCTCCTCCTGCCCTCTGAGTTCTTGACGGGGCCTCACTGTTGGCTGGAACTGGCCAACGGAAAGCCACTGGGTGGGGGGGCCCTTTGAGATGGGTGCAAAGGGGTCAGCTTTCTGGGGCACAGGGCAGGGAGGAGGAAGAAGGCGGATCATGGACCTGAAGGGGCAAATGGAAGATGTTGCTTCTGCATGGCTCACACGCTACACTGTGGGCTCCTCCAGGGCAAGCCACTCTGCTCCTTCGTTTTTGTCACCAGCACCCAACCCACTGCCCAGCTCATGATTGCAACCCAAGTTTGCTGATGCCCCGAGTGAATTCCGTGGTGCCTCTTTGTTTCTCATGTTGGCAGTGAACTGGCAATGAATGGCATTCGGCTGAATGGGAGGACCAGGAACTCTTCTCAAGGCAAAAGTTTACAAGGTGGAAGAAGAAAAAAAGAAAAATCAGAAATGCCCCAAAGATGAAGGCTGAATGGTGCTGCTGGAGCTATTTTTCACTTTCTCATCAGGACAGGCAAATAATGAGCCGTACTATCTTCTTCCTCTTTATTATGGCCTTTGTGCTTGTAATATAAACAACCATATGGACTTCCCTGGTGGCGCAGTGGTTAAGAATTTGCCTGCCAATGCAGGGTACACGGGTTCCATCCCTTGTCCGGGAAGATCCCACATGCCGCGGAGCAACTAAGCCCGTGCGCCACAACTACTGAGCCTGCGCTCTAGAGCCCGCGAGCCACAACTACTGAGCCTGCGTGCCGCAACTACTGAAGCCCATGCGCTCTGGGGCCCGTGTGTTGCAACTACTGAAGCCCACATGCCTAGAGCCCGTGCTCCGCAACAAGAGAAGGCACCGCAGTGAGAAGCCCGCGCACTGCAATGAAGAGTAGCCCCCGCTCACCGCAACTAGAGAAAGCCCACATGCAGCAACAAAGACTGAATGCAGCCAAAAAAAAAAACAAAACAACCCAGCCATGACTGGCACATGCAGTACTTTTTTCTTTTTTTTTTTTTTTGGCTGTGTTGGGTGTTCGTTGCTGTGTGAGGGTTTTCTCTAGTTGCGGTGAGCGGGGGCTACTCTTCATTGCAGTGCGCGGGCTCCTCACTGCGGTGCCTTCTCTTGTTGCGGAGCACGGGCTCAGTCGTTGTGGCTCACGGGCTCAAGAGTGCAGGCTCAGTAGTTGTGGTGCACGGGCTTAGTTGCTCTGCGGCATGTGGGATCTTCCTGGACCAGAGCTGGAAGCCATGTCCCCTGCATTGGCAGGCAGATTCTTAAACACTGCGCCACCAGGGAAGTCCTACATGCAGTACTTTAAAATTGACCAAGTGGTTTATGTGCATTATCTCATCAGATCTCCTCAACAATCCTATAAGGTACACTGTATTATCTTTCCAGTTTTACAGACCAGGCTCAGAGAGGTTAGGTGACTTGCCCAAGGTCACCCAGAGGGTATTGGTGGAATCACAGCTAGGACTTCAGGTCCATTTCTACTGTCATTTGCACCCTGCCACCCCTGGTCAGAAGGCCTCTCAGGCCTGTTCCTAGCTGGGCACGCTGTCCAGAATTGGGAACTTTGACTTTCAAGAGGCTAAACAGCTGAGCGGGAACCAGAGCAAACAGGAGCCAGAAATGGCACCGAGGAACTCTGTGGAACGTAGGGCCCCCTTGTTTTCTGCTGCCACCTCCTGGGTTATCAATACCCTTTTCTTCTATCTGTTCTTCTCTGCTTCAAATCCAAGCAGAACGGGGGCGGGGGGGGGGGTGGAACGCCCTCCCTACTCATTGCAAAACTGCATGATAATTTTGAAGATTTTTAAACAGAATTCACTTTAAAAAGAAGGAAATTCTGACACATGCTACAACATGGATGAAGCTTGAAGACACACTAAGTAAAATAAGCCAGTCACAGAAGGACAAATATTCTAGGATTCCATTGTTTGAGTAGTCAAATTCATAGACAGAAAACAGAATGGTAGTCGCCTGGGGCTGGATGGGGAGGGAGGAATGGGGAGTTAGTGTTTAATGGGGATGGAGTTTCAGTTTTGCAAGATGAAAAAGTTCTGAAGAGGGATGGTGGTGATGGTTGTACAGCAATAAGTGGACTAAATGCCACTGAACATTCAAAATTGGTTAAAATGGTAGATTTTTTGTTATGCATACTTTACACAATTTTTAAAAATTGAATTTGATAAACATTTAATGAGCCTCTACTATGTGCTCTGCACTAGGAATTCAAAGCCAGAAAGCATCAGCCTTACCTTCAAGATTGGCCCTGCCAGGCAGAGTGATGTAAATGAACTCAGTGCAGTGTGGAAAGTGCAGTAATACAGTGTGGGCGGGATGCGGGGGGCTGGGGGGGGGAGCCCAGAGCGGGGAGGGGCTCCATTGCTGGGGGGCGGAGTGAAGCTTTCTCCAAGGAAGGAGTCTCCGCCAGGCTTGCCAGAGACTGAGACGGATTCAAGGTTGGGCAGGAAGTGGAGGAGCTGGGGACACACAGAACATTCCTAACAGAGAAATAGCACGAGGGAAAATATAGAGGTGTGAAATAGCATGCTATTAAGCCTCCTCTCCTTTCTTTGTTGGGATGTAACTAAACTCGCGTCCCCCTCCCCCCTTTCTATTATTTAAAAAAATCTTTTTAAATTGAAGTATAGTTGATTTACAACGTTGTGTTAGTCTCAGGTGTACAGCACAGTGATTCCGTTATATATATATAAAACTGCATCCCCTAATTCTACACTGATCGGTCGGTCTATGAAAGCTCTTCTCAAACCATCTCTGGTGAAAAACGTGTGTGTGTGTGTGTGTGTGTGTGTTTAATTTCCAGTCCCTCACAAACTGATATTTGCGGCCCTACTATGTATGATGATTATGGAGCTTATGCCACATGCCACTCACCGTGGAAGTTTGAACCCATCTATTTCCTGTTCAACAAGAGTCCACTGATCACCTGCTTGGATGTCACAGCAAGGTCAAGTTGCCTTCAGGCTTCCAGAATGGTTACTCTCAATTTCTGTGCTTTTCTTATCGTGGACCAGCGGTGGTCCACGGACCACACTTTGAGTAGCACTGGTTTATAAGATGGTGAGTCCCTTAAAGGGAGGAACCATTTGTTTATATTTTATCCATTCTTTGGATTTTAGCAGACCACCCAAAAGAAGTCCTCTCCTTTCCCAGAAAGGGATGCCTACCTATTAATTAGCTAGTGTTTTCCCTGTGTTTTGAATATGGAAAGTTCTGCCAATATTAAATACTACTATTATTATTATTATTAGCTTTGTGTCCACTATAGTGGATGTCATTTAATTAGAACTGCATAATAGGCAAATCTGCCTTAATAGGCTGGGATGTGGCTAAGAAAACATTTCGTGTCTGTGTCTGCATTCTCTGTTCTGTGGCCATCACATCACATTCTCTGGCAATGGGTCATTTTGGAGACCTTGGGCAGGGTTCAGGGAAGGTTATTTGGCTACTGATTAACACTTAATTAGCACCTTTTTCATGTAGCACAGCAGTGACTTTGTAAATTTAAAAATTTCAGGGGACCACTTAATGTGGAATTAAAGTACAAGTGCAATATTTAAGACGCATGAAATTGTTTTACGCATTACGGCATTAACTAGCTCTTAATTTATGCAGTGCATGCCAGTGAAGGGCAATTAAAGTGTAACAGGGAAAAAAATTATAGATCTCTGCGTTGTCCTGTCTTTTCCTCTAACGATGCTTTTGAAGGCTTTTGCTACGTTTGTATCTCAACTCCTATTCTAGATTTAGGAGAAAATGGTTAAGTTCTGAAACTTGTTTGCCCCACAGGAATTGGCATTATCTTTAAGCTGAAGCTACCTCTAACCATGATGTTCCTCTAGGGCCCAGAAATCCACTGTGGCCTCAGTGACTGGTCCAGGGATAGGCACATAACCCCACTATAGCCTTTGAGATGTCAGGAGACGTTTGCTGGAATTTATGGGAAAGTAAGGCTAACAGTGTCTTCCTTCGTAGTTGTTGGAAAGAGTGGTTCTCCTTTCCCCAGTCAGTGTGGTGTGAGGATGTGAGGTTGGGAACAGTGGCAGCCATTTTGTAAGCAGTCTGGAGCTGCAGGGGGAGTCATTGTTTGGAATTTGGCCATAAATCCAACACCGTGGGAGGTCATATGGCAAGATGAAGAGAGACCCAATCCTGGAAGATATTGTGGGAGACAGTGGATTGGGACTAGTCTGAAGGCCATTGACTTCTGGACTTTTGAAATATATTGGAACCTATAAATATACTGCATATTCCCACCTCCCTGCCTTTATTCATGCTGCTCCCTTTGACTGGAATGCTCTTTCCTTCCTTCTCCATCCTTCAAGTCCAAGTCCTAATGCCACCCGTCTAAGAAGCTTTCCTCGAGCTGAACCATGCTCAGGATGGCCAGAACCATGCCCCCCTCCTCTAGGATGCTAATGCCCCTCACTTGAAATTCTCCTTCCGCAAGGAACACACACTGTCCTGAAAAGCGTGAAGCTGCAAATGTGATTCTCCATCTCCCTTGAGAGGACCTAAGCTCTTTCTTCCGCCCCCAGCACGCTGAGTCCGCAGAGTGCTGCAAACCCGTTCCTAGAAAGGAATGTTAGTGCGTAGCTGGAAGAGGAGAGAGCGCATACGAGCATATGCTCTTCTTAGCTAGAGCCAGTAGGAGAAGAAAAAAAACCTGGGTAAATGCTGCAGCTGGGTGGATTCCTGGGCCACTGCAGCTGCTGAGAGCCGGCAAGGACTTGCGATATGAAGGAGGAGGAGTCAGTTATGAGCCAGTCAGAATATTTGTCTGTCCCTCTGTTGGTAACTTACCCAGATGGATACAGTCTCCAAGTACAAAGTCGAGGGCTAGGAAAGTAAAAGTTTCCCGGTCACCTCCTCCTTCCCAGACTCTATGTCCTCTTAGCAGATGTGGAGCTGAGCTGCTCTGATCCTTCTCCAGCCACTCGGAGTCTGGTCAGGTGACAGCCTCACCATCCAGCTAGCGCTACAGCGTTGGTGGTGGCTCCAGCCGACGGCTGAGCAAGCTTGTGGCACTTGCGGCTGGCCATTAACACCAAATGGGCTCCCCTGCCCAATCCTGCTTCCACCCTGTTCCTTTCAGTGGTGTTCCCCAACAAACCCTTGACACTCCTGAGGCCATCTTACACCTGTTTCCCAAAGAACCCTCCCCAGAGGTAAAAACTGCCAACTCTTAGGGGTGTATTCTTCTAGCCATTTTTTTCTATGCATTTATGTACTTGTATGTACATATACCACCTAAAGATTTGTTATAATTCATTTTGCTTTTACATAAATGGGATTGTATTGTGTATGTGAACTATTCTACAATTTAAAAAAATTTAGCACATCTCCATAAACAGTAGACATCAGTGCACATAGGTATGTCTTTTTATTTGCTGTATACTATTCCACAGTATGGTGAGCCCATTGTTACTTAAGCATTCTTATACTGATGGATATTTGGGTTTTCTACCTTCTCTTATTAATAATGCTGCTAGGAGCTTGCTATGAGCGGATTTCAAATAATAATAGCAATAAACCGAACATTATTCCAGACAGTTTATAAACCTGTATTAACCAAGCCTTTTTTGTGTTCTGATGCTTTGACATCTGGGGCTTTTGCTGACCCTGGAGGGACTGCCCCTCCCAGGATTTGCCAGTTCCTAGAGATAGTAAACGAACAACTTGTCTGAGTGTACCTTTCAAATGCAAACCAACCAATCCAGCACCCGTATCCCTCACCGTGGCCTCTATCTGGCTCTCACACTCCAGGCCACTATCCCCCTGCCCTGATCAGACAGCTAGGGACAGCCCCAGTGCCCTGGAGCCCACTGAGATTATTCAAACTAGCCGATCCTAAACCTGCTTACCCTGCCTTGCCTGTTCCTTTTCACAGAAACCGCGATAAAGGCTCTTGCCCGCCAGTTCCCCTTCTCCCTCTGCTTCCTGACCAACCCCAGTGCTTCCCTGTGTGCCCCTCCCCCCGTGGCCTAGCCTGCCCCCTCCTCTTGGGATTTGTAAGTATAACCAATTATCTTCTCTATGGCCGTCATCTCCTGCTCTGTTGGCATCACCAGACCTGAATAACAATAAAACCTATGTGGCCTCCAAAACAGGAGGACCTCTCATTGGCAAGGTGGAACAAACATTTTCTTTTTCTCCCGAAGGTTCTAGAATGCTTTCATTTGTGAACTCTTTCTGGGCGAATGGAAGTGCTAAATGTGCTGGGTTACTTAGGGCAGACACAAAAAAGAACTTCCTGCTGAAGGCCTCAGGAATTTACCACGCACCAGGGCACGGCTCCACCCCTCTCTAAAGGAGGCCACGAGGTTCCCCCCTCCCCCGCAGGTCCCTGCAGACAGCTGAGGTCATCCTCACCTGAGAAGGGAGGAGGGGTGGGATTACCGCCCTCTCCGTTGCCCTGGGGCTCTGGGCCCGGTGACGCGGGGCGTCCTGGCGGAGGCTGGCCCATGTTCGCAGCTGCCTGCCGGGAGCCGGAGCCTGTCAGCTCGAGCGGCAGCGAGGGAAGACGTTTCTGACACAAAAGCCCAGGGGAATCCGCGGAGGAGCTGGGCTGTCATTACTTATTAACAATGGGCCTGATCCCCAGCCAGGCAGGCCCGGGGAAATAGCCTGTGGGGAGGCCGGCCTCCCCGCTACGAGGTGAATTAACACTTTCAGGGCAGGAGGGCGCTGTTCGGGGGGAGGGGGTCAATTGTCACATTTTTGCATGTAAGAGGGGCCATCCTTTACATATTAGGGGCGCGCCCGGCCTCATCTTCCCCTCCCCCTCTCGGTATCCTCATTCTTCTCTTCCGTTCTCTTGCCCCCTCTGGTTTTAAGCCGGCAAACCCACAGGATGTGGGAGACTGCGCTCCTAGGGAAAAGGAAGAGTTGAGCCTGCACGCAGCCAGAAACCTGGGGTTAACGTCCTGAGAGAGGGCCCGCGGAGGCCGGGAGAGGCAGCTGCAACCGGCAGCTCCTGGTTGCAGACCAGGAAAGGTCAGCAAACTAGCTGGTCGTTAAAGCTGCTTATTGCCTATTTTCCCCCCACGAGGGGGTCCTGGGCTCCGGTGCCAGCACGCCCTGTCCCGGCTCCGCGATCTCAGGTGGGCAGAGCCACCCACCCGTGGTGTTGCAGGTCGGGTTTCCTGGGGAAGCAGATGCTGAGACGGAGATTAGCACGCGGGACATTTTGTTAGCATTCTAGGATCAGCACCTGGAGAAGGGAGGGGCTGGAAGCCGAAGCCAGCAAAGGAGGAAACTGAACTACAACGGTAGCCCGACGGAAGCCTCGGCTGACCCCACAGGGAGCTCCGGAGCTGGGGTGACCCTTCGGAGTGGTTCGGAACTGGGCTGGAGGGGTGAGCCTCCGGAGGCTGGCGTGGATCAGCCCCGGGGCGTGGGCTGCTCCAGAAGCAGGCATGGCCCTGGGCAGGGCGGTTTCTTCGGCCTTGGGGAAGGGCTGACAGCTGAAGTCGGGCTGCAGGCAGCCCTCCAGCAGCCGAGGGTGTATGTCCTTCCTTCCGGAAGGGGGAACACAGCCGCCACCATCACCCTGCTTCCCCCGGAGGATGGCTGAACTGAGGCTTCGCCAAATCGCAACGGGGGCATTCCTCAGGATTCCTGCCTCCGCACAGAGGCCAGCCTGGCCTCCTTTCCTGCTGCATCTCCTCCCACCCCTCCTCCCATCCTTCCTGCTACCCCTCCTCCCATCCCTCTTTTCTTCCCTCTTCCCTGCAGGGGCTATTCCAGAGGTTTTCAAAATTTTAAAGGCCGTCCAATCCGGTGGGCCAGTGCAAGTTTACAAGGCAGCGGAACTGTCCTAATTGAGGCCGAAGGTCAGGGAGCCCCTCCCTCTGGCCGCCGTTGTCTTGCTATAAAACATTTTGTAATCTGTAAAGAGCTGGCTGGCTGAACCCAGGGCATTTTTTTCCTTTCTAATTGGGCGGTTCCAAACTTCACCACAGGGGGTGCTAAATTGTCACGGGCTCTTTTATTTGTGTCAACAGGAGCAGGAAGCGTACAGTTGTTATGTGTCTAATGTAAATTCCGTGTCCGGATGTATGTATCTGTTCGGTTTCATCTACTTGAGGAGAAGGTAGTCGGCCTAATTGGGGACACGCATCTAGCAATAGTCAGCCATTTTATCACGAGTCCACGCTCCAGAGCCCCCCCAAGACCTGAGCTTCAATCAGCACCAGAGCTCTTGTTCATTAGTATAAAGGGCCTTAGAAACGAGTTCCCACTGGCGGAAGCAGTTCGAGGCGGGTGGATTGGTCAGGAATAGGAGCGGTACTTGAGCTCTTGCAGGTGCAGACCGGGAAAATCTAGTGTGCTCCGTGGTTGGTTCTCGTAGGAACGGCCCCATGGGCTTGATTCTTAAGTGGTCCTGCGTGCATCCAGCGGCTGATTTGGTGGATTGTGCGCCCCTGGAGTCGGACTAGAAGGTTAGAGAATCCCGCTGCAAGACTTTCCTTGCATTTGCCTCAGGCAAACTTTCCTGAGAGGCGGCTGCTGGAGCTTTTAAAGGATGGAGGGCTGGAACGTCACGGAATTTACAGGACCAGTTATATGGCTGCTTTGCGTAGCTTCTTCAGAACTTGGCCTGAAGACTTCCTTTCACAATATCCTGGTGGCATGGTATGGAGAGAGGCCCTACTCCCTCGCCCACCTCGAATTACTAAAAGGTACAGAGATTTACCAAAAAGAACCTAATGGGTTTTTTTGCAAGACCAAACTGGCTTAGGTCAATTAGCGCCAGCCTAAAACTCCACCCCAGATCCTCTATAAACCTTAATCAGCTGTGAATTCCCACCTTCCCACGTCAGTAACAACTGTGTACCTCCATATTTTCTCACGGGTATAATAGGGGTCTAATCCTTGCGTCCTCTGTCATAAGAAGTTGTAAGGACTATATATATTGTGTTCTTAAACCCTGCCAAAAGAGGTTGGATTCACAAATTGGAGACTGATGTGTTGGGGTTGGGGGGAGGTTAAAAAAAAATTAGCTCTCAGAAGTGTCCGCAGCAGGGAGGCCCCTGGTGTTCCTTATTAGCAGAAGCGTTTATTAAGGGCCGGTGTGCACGGGGACCACGAACTGCACTGCCACGTGTCTCCACGTTTCTAGCTCAGATGAAGCTTGACTAGGAACAGTGTCCATCCACCCATGGATCCTGCACACAGTCAGATAATCAATGCAAAACTCAGGTGAGGAGATTAGATTAGATCATTAGATCTGACGGCTCGGCTCGGAATGCTGGTTGCCTGCTGAGGAAGGGAACCAGGGCTGTGATTTACATTCTCAACTTGGGTTAAATCTTCTCTCCCTACAGCCTGGTCCTGAGGGGTGGAGAGTCAAAGTCACCAGGAAACAGAGGGTTCTCAGCCAACGGTATTGTGCTCACCTGTATCAGGTAAGCCCCAGTGCTCAAGACCTTAGAGCACAGCTTTGGTTCTGAGTGTCTTTCCGTCCCTTTAGTGGACAAAGCATTTTCACTGTCAATATCTGGTTGGACCTTTACAGCTGCTGAAAATGTGAGGGTTGCAGGGCAGACAGCTGCAGCTCCTTGAGCTCACCAGTAGCTACCTCCCTTGTTGCTTGCTGATGAAAGTCCAGATTTTTCCTGATATTGGATGGCAGTGTGTTCATGGAAGGCAATCTTAACCCAAATGATTCATAATTACCCTAAGCCAATCATGGTACAAACATTACTTCTTCTTTTTTTTTTTTTTGCGGTACGCGGGCCTCTCACTGCTGTGGCCTCTCCTGTTGCGGAGCACAGGCTCCGGATGCACAGGCTCAGCGGCCATGGCTCACGGGCCCAGCCGCTCCGTGGCACGTGGGATCTTCCCGGACCGGGACACGAACCTGTGTCCCCTGCATCAGCAGGCAGACTCTCAACCACTGCGCCACCAGGGAAGCCCTCTTTTTTCTTTTTTAAGAAAATTCTAGTTGATTTACAATGTTGTATTAGTTTCAGGTGTCCAGCAAAGTACTTCAGTTATACATATATATCTATTCTTTTTCAGATTCTTTTCCATTATATGTTATTACAAGCTATTGAATATAGTCCCCTGTGCTATACAGTAGGTCCTTGTTGTTTATCTATTGTATATATAGTTGTGTGTATATAGTAATCCTAAGCTCCTAATTTATCCCTTCCCCCCTTCCCCTTTGGCAACCATAAATTTGTTTTCTATGTCTATGGGTCTATTTCTGTTTTGTAAATAAGTTCATTTGTGTCATTTTTTTAGATTCCATATATAAGTGATATAATGATATTTGTCATTCTCTGTCTGGCTTACTTAGTATGATAATCTCTAGGTCCATCTATGTTGCTGCAAATGGCATTATTTCATTCTTTTTTATGGCTGAGTAATATTCCATTGTGTATATACACCACATCTTCTTTATCCATTCATGTGTCGATGGACACTTAACTTGCTTCCATGTCTCGGCTATTGCAAATAGTGCTGCTATGCATATTGAGGTGCATGTATCTTTTCAGATTAGCATTTTCGTCTTTCCCGGATATATGCCCAGGAGTGGGATTGCTGGATCATATATGGTAACTCTAGTTTTTTTGCAAACAGTACTTCGTGTTGATTTAGTTTAGGGATGTCCCTGTCCTGGCCAGTAGAGCTTAACAGGGATCCTGGTAGGGGGGTTTCTCAGAAGTAGTTTTCTCCTCGAAAAAAGAGAAATGCTTATGGAGATTGCTGCCACCATCACCCATCCACGTTCTACAGCTTTCGAATGCTGTTGTAAGGATGTGAGATATCGGAGCAGCAGCAGTCATTTTGTGACTGTGAGGGAATGATCAAACAGAAAGGTAGAAAGAGCCTGGCTCCTTGAAGACCTCTTTGGCCATCAAACCCAAGACCACCTGCCTCTGAGCTTCCTGTCATATGCAAGATTAATATACCTTAATATACCCTTATTGTTTTTGTGTCTGAGTTCCTTTTTTTTTTTTTTTCTGCATGGTCCGCGGGGCTCTCTCTGCTGTGGCCTCTCCCGTTGTGGAGCACAGGCTCTGGACGCGCAGGCTTGGCGGCCATGGCTCACAGGCCCAGCCGCTCCGCAGCATGTGGGATCCTCCCGGACTGGGGCACGAACCTGTGTCCCCTGCATCGGCAGGCGGACTCCCAACCACTGCGCCACCAGGGAAACCCCTTACCCTTTACAACAGCGGCCAGCTCTTTACACCAGCAGAGTGGAAATTGTAAAGAAAGTGTCTTTTCT